>NC_141878.1:81370227-81673257 GCF_056163025.1 Triticum urartu | reverse complement strand
GGACCCCCGTTTCGACCGTAGGAGGTCCGTTTCCTCCGTTTTGCGGTACGCCAGACCCCTCCCGATGAACAGGATCCCGTTTCGAACGTGGCTGGTCGAACACAAGGCCGTTTCCTCCGTTCTGCGGTACGCCAGGCCTCCCGATGAACACGACGACGCATTCCATTCCGACCCAGCCGGTTGGCTCCCCATGAACACGACGACGACGATGTTTCTCCGTCCCAACCCAGCCATGTACACGAGCCCTGGCCGTACGTATGCGCGAGTAGGCGTTCGAGACCCTGCCCGTATGTACGTACGTGGCCGTATTTTCTTTCTTGCACACTGGCCGTTGTACGTACATGTAGATGCTACGTGCGCGCCTCTACTACGACATGTGCGCGCCTCTACATCGACCAGTATGTACGTACATGTTCATGACCAGAATGACAATGCTACGTATGCTTCGACCAGGTGGGTCCCGACTGTTAGGCACTTCCTTGCCTGCGAAGATGTAGCTGGTGGGTCCCAGCAGTTAGGGGGCGAATCGTTTTTTTTCTGCCCGGACGCACTTCCTTGCGTGCGAAGATGTAGCTGGTGGGTCCCAGCAGTTAGGGGGAAACGTTTTTTTTTGTGAAATACGGTGGCCCGTCCGGTGGGTCCCTGCTGTCAGGTGGAGGAATAATTATTTTACGCGTAATAAGGACACTTCCTTGCGGCCGCCGTGGACCCAACTGTCAGCCTCTCCATGTACAATACTCTTCCGATGGAAGTCGTTCCTTGACCACGTTGACCACGCCGCGCCGAGAGCACCAGGGCGGTGGACGACGACGAGGCCTAGGAAGGGGACGACGCGGAGCCGGGGAAGACGCGGCAGTGGAAGCCCCCGCGGAGAGGAGTATGAGGGTTCATTGGTTTGGCTGCGGTGTGAGGCTGTCGTCGCCGCAGGGCCTGGCCAGCGGTGGAATAGTAGGGGGCGGTGAGGCCTCCGCGGCAGCACAGCCGGCCACAGGAGGCAGGAGCATGTGGCACGACCGGCGCTGCTTTGGGCGGCTGGAGCAAGAAGACCAGAGGTTGAAGAAGTACTACGGCCGTTGGATGGACATTGTACGGTCACTAGAGCTAGAATCGTTCATATTGACTAAGTTGAGAAAGCACTCCGTCCCCGACAACTTAGTAGGCCCACAAGTCAGCCTCCCACCAAGGTGGGTCCCAACTAGCAGGGGGAGTATTCATTTTTTGTGCGTAATAAGGAGGCACTTCCAGTGGGTCTGAGTTGACAGCGGGGGGAACATTTTTTTCATGAAATACGGTGGCCCGTCCAATGGGTCCCAGCATTTAGGGGGAAACGTTTTTTCGGCAAATACGGTGGCCCGTCCGGTGGGCCCCTGTTGTCAGGTGGAGGAATAATGATTTTCGCATAATAAGGAGGCACTTCCTTGTGGCTGTCGTGGACTCAGCTGTCAGCCTCTCCACGTACAGTACTCTTTTGATGGAAGTCGTTCCTTGACCACGTTGACCACGCCGCGCTGAGAGCACCAGGGCGGTGGACGACGACGAGCAGCGAGGCCTAGGAAGGGGACGACGCGGAGTCGGGAAAGACGCGGCAGTGGAAGCCCGCGCGAAGAGGAGTACAAGGGTTCACTGGTTCGGCTGCGGTGTGAGGCTGCCGTCGCCGCAGAATAACAGAGGGTGTGGGTGAGTGGAGGGATGGCCTGACCAGCGGTGGGAGTAGTAGGGGCGGTGAGGCCTCCGCGGCAGCATAGCCGGCCATGGTGGGCAGGAGCAGGCGGCACGACCGGCGCTGCTTTGAGCGGCTGGAGCAAGAAGACCAGAGGTTGAAGAAGCACTATGGCCATTGGATGGACATCGTACGGTCACTGCAGCTAGAATCATTCATATTGACTAAGTTTACAAAGCCCTTGGTACGCGTCAACTTAGTAGGCCCACAGGTCAGCTTCCGAAATGGTGCGCCCCAGATGTCAGGGGGAGGAATCATTTTTTGGGCGGGTATTCCTCAAAAAAAATGTATAGCTGGGCTAGCCATTTTCATCTTGAAAAAAATTAATATCTGGGCTGGATATCTGTCCTGGGCTAGACGGGCCACAGCCCGCACAGTTAATACCCTGCTCTCCTCTGAACAACAACGAAAGCATCGCCAAGAAAAACTCTACAGTGCTCATGCCTCAAAAACACAAATACTGCTCGAGCTGCTTGGTCCCAGCTGTCGGTCGCACCTTGTGCAATTCTCTCGTTTATTGACTACATAGGTTGACAATGGTGTGGGACCATGATGTCAGGAAACCAGGAGGAAGCAAAAAAATATAGTTGGTCATAATAAGGAGGCACTTGCATACGTACGGCTATGGCCCTAGTGGGTCCCTACTGTCAACCAGTCAAAATAAAGTCATCTCCTGAATCCTCATGTTCATTGACCATGTTAACAGTGCTCGGCACCACGGCGAGCGCAACAACTTGAATTACGACAGAGAGGGCCTCGTGGGCCCTACGGATGGTCTGGTACAGCGCCCGCTGCTC
Organism: Triticum urartu; assembly: GCF_056163025.1. NCBI lineage: Eukaryota > Viridiplantae > Streptophyta > Magnoliopsida > Poales > Poaceae > Triticum > Triticum urartu. The sequence continues at coordinate 81,670,740 of NC_141878.1, read as the reverse complement.
ATTCAGGAAGCCAGGATCATCGGACACCTATGAGCACCTTCGAGAGACTGAGACGGCATGAAACGGTAAGGCCACGCTTGGGAGCTCTGGTTTATTTCACACATGTATTAAGATACAAGTGTAATTTACTCGTCATTGGAAACAACGTGTAAAATACATGCGTAATGAAACCGAGGGCCCGAGGTCTGTAAGTAAAACCGGCGGGTTACGCGTGTAATTTGAGAGACCGGTGTATATTTTACTAGTCGAAATCGACCAAGCAAGCGCTTCGCCTGAGACCATCTGCTTTTATTTACAAGCGTCAGTTTTACAAGCGGTTTTGGTTGGAAAACGACGATCCAATCACGGCCTAAGATGATGAGTTGGTCGGAAGATCATATGGTTTCACGTCTAACCTACCCGACTTGTCGTATATGCTATGAATGAAACATAAGACGATGAACTTCTTAAGCAAGGAAACAACAGAAGAGGATGATCTTCCTAACAAGCAAATCACTGGCATTAGATCGACATGCAAAAGAATACGAAGCATTATTCTCAAGAGGCATGGTGAACAGCTCGTGATGCCGCATGCCACAACATTCCAAGCTCAACTTTGCAATCAAACACAAGGCCTGGCATTACATAGACAATATTCAGAACAAGCTCTTAAAATATCTTACATAAGTCAACATTCATGTGACTATGTGACTATGCATCTCAGCAGAGTAAATATTTACTTCTGAACTGAAGACAGGAATAGGAAAAAACGATCGACGTTGCTCACAGCAAAGGGTGTCCCACTCAAAAATATCAAATGCATGTCTTCTCGCCAACATCAATCAGCAAAAAATTACAAGGTTTTCCAATTCCAATATATTAAACTAATGTCAACTTTGACAAGCTTTTCCCATTCAAAATATGTAATGCCTATGATTGTGAAAGGGCAGGGTTTGTCATCAGTTTGTCATCTGATAGTCCGGTGGCTCAAGATGACGACGAATGATTAGAGAACCATTCGATGTATTGTGCATGATGAAGTATTATTATGGAGGACACGAACCATCTGAACATTTTGTGCAGTTCCACTAAAATCAAGCTGAGCATCCCTGTGGATTTCGTATTTATGTGCTGCCAGAAAACAAAGACACATCAGCACACACATGAATATTGGCCCAAGTGTCAACCCACCAATCGGTGGACTAACAAACTGAAAGTACTGTAAACAGATTACCATACCCAGATGCCCCATCATTGTTGCTTAGAGTGACATTGACAGACTTGAAGTCCTGTCCTGGCTTCTTGGTAATTGTTTGGGCACTTGTTTGGCCAGTGTTCCTCCGAACCACAAGTAAAGCAGCCATCTCTCTTTTTGTCTTCCTTCTTACCCTTCTTAATGGCCGACGCTGGCACCACCGTTCAAATATATAGTCCGGTGGCTCAAGGTGACGACGAATGATTAGAGAACCATTCGATGTATTGTGCATGATGAAGTATTATGGAGGACACAAACTGTCGGTGTCAAAACCGGCGGATCTCGGGAAGGGGGTCCCGAACTGTGCGTCTAAGGCGGATGGTAATAGGAGGCAGGGGACACGATGTTTACCCAGGTTCGGGCCCTCTCGATGGAGGTAATACCCTACTTCCTGCTTGATTGATCTTGATGATATGAGTATTACAAGAGTTGATCTATCACAAGATCGTAGAGGCTAAACCCTAGAAGCTAGCCTATGGTATGATTGTTCTTGTCCTACGGACTAAACCCTCCGATTTATATAGACACCGGAGGGGGCTAGGGTTACTCAGAGTCGGTTACAAGGAAGGAGATCTACATATCCGTATTGCCAAGTTTGCCTTCCACGCCAAGGAGAGTCCCATCTGGACACGGGACGAAGTCTTCAATCTTGTCTCTTCATAGTCCTACAGTCCGGCCAAAGGATATAGTCCGGCTGTCCGGATACCCCCTAATCCATGACTCCCTCAGTAGCCCCTGAATTAGGCTTCAACGACGATGAGTCCGGCGCACAGTTTGTCTTCGGCATTGCAAGGCGGGTTCCTCCTCCGAATACTCCATAGAAGATTTTGAACACAAGGATAGTGTCCGGCTGTGCAAAACAAAATCCACGTACCACCGTACAGAGAATAATACTTCCACAAATCTAATTTGCTGACACAGTCGATAGCGTGACATCACACCATGGCCCGGTCATTATTCGAACCGTTTTTCTCAACCAGCCTCGGCGCATATTGCGAGGCGGTTTCCTTGGCACGTCTTGTCAAAGCAGAGATCGTGTCCCCTTATCACGGGATTCTCATCAATACGGACGTGGGTAACCCAACCGCGCCATCAATTACGGCGCTTGGGGAATAAGAGAGTTTACTAGGCAGGTGGGGGCGTATAGTTTCGTCCGCCCTTATAAAGGGATAAGGGTTCACCCTTTTCACCCACGCTTTCTTCCTCCTTGTTCATCCATTCTCGCGCACTCAAGCTCCAACACCCAAGTTTGCGTCTTTCTCCTCAAACCGTTCCAAGCATGTCCGGAGCGGGAGGCAAGTGGATGAAATCCTCCGTCACGGAGGAGGACATCAAAAAGCTGCGGGGAGCCGGATACTTGGCCGCGGATATCGCGCATCGGCTGCCCAATGCGGGGCAGATCGTCCCTACCCCGGAATCTCATGAGAGGGTGGTTTTTCTCACCCATTTCGTCCGCGGACTGGGATTTCCCCTCCACCCTTTCGTCCATGGCCTCATGTTCTACTACGGGCTGGATTTCCATGATCTGGCCCCAAACTTTATCCTCAAACATCTCGGCGTTTATCGTCGTGTGCGAGGCCTTCCTTCACATCCGGCCCCACTTCGGCCTGTGGCTGAAGACCTTCAATGTTAAACCGAAGGTAGTAGGCGGCCAGCAAGCGGAATGCGGAGGCGCCATGGTGGGCAAAATGCCCAACGTCACATGGCTCGAGGGCTCCTATGTGGAGAGCATAAAGGGGTGGCAATCGGGGTGGTTCTACATCACCGAGCCGCGCGACACCAACTAGGTGGCGGCCCCCGAGTTCCGATCCGGAATCCCCATGCGGCTCACCTCCTGGAAAGAGAAGGGCCTGTCCTGGGGTAACCCGGTAGAGCTGACCGGACTCCAGACCTGCATCAAGAACATGATGAACAAGAAAATCAAGCTCGTCAACGTGGTCCAGGTCATGCTCTTCCGCCGGATCCTCCCGTGTCAACAACGGGCATTCAATTTGTGGGAGTTCAACCCGGCCAAGCACCAGACTCTGCGCGAGCTCTTTGACATGACGCACAAGGACGTCTGGAAGGTGCTGTTCAAGGGCGCCGAGGTGCCCCCTTCCCTTATCGAGGACCGCAGACTCAGCGCACAGCGCCACACCAGTTCAGTAATTTCCTTTATACCTTATAGGGTATTTATTATCCCCAGTTTGATCATGTGCGGGATCTAAGCCTCCATGCCTTTAACAGGACTGGGTGGAGACACCGGAGCAGATTGACTGTCCAGCCCCCCTGCCCGAAGATCCAGCCGACGCTCTCCTAACGGAGATGCTGACTCCGGCACCATATGAGGTGCCGGAGAAGAAGACCAAGAAGAAGACCCTGTTCCCACCCCGCATTGTCCCCTGCCGATGCTCGCCACGGCGACGGGCATCACCGTGGCGGCCATCCGGCGGTCCTCCGGCGCTTGCCCGAGGCTACTTAAGCCGACGCCCCTCTCCCGTCGCTGAACCCTAGCACCCCCGTTCCCTTCGCTCGCCCCTCTCCCTCTCACATTCATTTGCACCCGAGATGCAATCGTCGCTGCCTCATCGTTGCCATAGCCACCGTGCTTCCCCACCACCGGAGGATGTCCAAGAGCTCCGGAGGGTTCTTCTTCGTCGACCACACCACCGGATCAGAGCTGGGAGGCCGCCGCCACGTCGCCAGCGCCGTCTTCCCCGACTCGGCCGACACTGCCTCCCCATCACCGCCGTCGATCTACACCACCACGACTCCCCGGCCTCCCCGACCACACCGTCGCGCTCACAGTGAGGGCCCCCGTCGATTCCCCCTTTTTACCTGCATCAATTCATTGTCGTGTAGTTGCCCCGCGAGCTCAGCCACCATGGCTGAACCTCAGTGTCCGTGTACGCGCACCTGCGGCTCCATGTGCTGCACTGCTCGCTGCCTCTGCCCTACTGCTGCTGCCGCCTATTGCCGCTCCGTTGCCCCGCTTTCCGCTCGCTTCAGCCCGCGCCCCCTACTCCGGCTACTGCCTCTGCGTACAGCGGCGCTGCCTACTGCAGTCGCGCCCTTGCGCCCGCACACCACCTCGCCCCGCTGCGCCCGACCGCCGTGGCCTCCCTTGCCCGTCTGAGCGCGCGCGCTCGGCCGCGCGTGCCCGCGCCCGCAGCTGCCCGCCCGCGCTTGCGGCTGCTCCTGCCGCTGCAATTCGCCGCTCTGCTGCCGCTGCTACAGTAACTGAATACTACTGTAGCACTGGCTAGCTTCTATTATTTCTACTCTGTTAGCCCTCTGCCTGGCAACAAAAGTGTGGTAAAACAAAGTCTAATTTAGCTGAAATTAATTTGTATAGGCAGTACACTTGACAAGGCTCAAATGTTTCCATTGGACCAAATCCATTAGATGCCTGGATTAAATCATACGAAAATCACAAAGTTCAATGTTCTGTTAATAGAAAAGCCGAAAGCAGCTTTAATTTCATAGCTACTTTAGAGCTGTTGATGATCAAGCAAATGCACTCTAACAGAGATGCAAGTGCTACTATCTTGTAGATCGCAGAAAAATGCTCAAAATTGGTATAAAGCACAAAAACATAGGATGTACAGAACAATAGTTGTAGCGTTTTGAAAACAGCAAAGTGATGTTTAAAACTGACGAAATCTCACACTTAGTAGAATTTCAGGGATTTTTAGGATATTGCTTAAAGCTTTGAAAATTAATAGAAAATAATCCGTAGCTCGAATGAAAAAGTTTTATACATGAAAGTTGCTTAGAACAACGAGACGAATCCGGACACGCAGCCCGTTCGTCCGCCACACACCCCTAACATATCAAACTCGCAACTTTCCCCCTCCGGTTCATCTGTTCGAAAACGCGAAACACCGGGGATACTTTCCCGCATGTTTCCCCCCTTCATCGGTATCACCTCATACCGCGTTAGGGCACCCCTAGCACCGATACTTGTCATGTCTTGCTTAAATATTTATTGTTTCTTCCTCCTCTTCTCTCGCTAGACATCGAGACCGATGCCGCTGCTTCCCAGTACGACTACGGAGTTGACGACCCCTCTCTGTTGCCAGAGCAACTAGGCAAGCCCCTCCCTTGATCACCAGATATCGCCTACTCTTCTCTATACTGCTTGCATTAGAGTAGTGTAGCATGTTACTGCTTTCAGTTAATCCTATACTGCTGCATAGCCTACCCTTGCTACTACTGTTGTTACCTTTACCTGCTATCCTGCTGCTTAGTATAGGATGCTAGTGTTCCATCAGTGGCCCTACACTCTTGTCCGTCTGCCATGCTGTACTACTGGGCCGTGATCACTTCGGGAGGTGATCACGGGCATATGCTATATACTTTACACTGCTACATTACCTATGATACTGTTCGGAGATGGGGGCTGAAGGGGCAGGTGGTTCCACCCAGGTAGTGGTGGGCCTGGGTTCCCGGCGGCCCCCAACTGTTACTTTGTGGCGGAGCAACAGGGCAGGTTGAGGCCACCTAGGAGAGAGGTGGGCCTGGCCCTAGTCGGCGTTCGCGGATACTTAACACGCTTAACGAGATCTGGGTATTTGATTTGAGTCTGGCCATTTGGTCTATACGCACTAACCAACTACGCGGGAACAGTTATGGGCACTCGACGTCATGGTATCAGCCGAAGCCTTCGTGACGTCAGCGACTAAGCGGCGCGCGCCGGATTGGACTGGAATGCCACTAGGCTAGGTTCGCTTCCGTCCGCCCACACAACATGCAGGTGTGCTAAGGGCGATGGGCCCAGACCCCTGTGCACTTAGGTTTAGACCGGCGTGCTGACCTCTCTATTGTGCCTAGGAGGGGCTGCGATGTGTTGATCTTCCGCGGCCGGGCATGACCCCGAAAAGTGTGTCCGGCCAAATGGGATCAAGCGTGTTGGGTTATGTGGTGCACCCCTGCAGGGAAGTTAATCTATTCGAATAGCCGTGTCCCTCGGTAAAAGGACGACCCGGAGTTGTACCTTGACCTTATGACAACAAGAACTGGATACTTAATAAAACACACCCTTCCAAGTGCCAGATATAACCCGGTGATCGCTCTCTAACAGGGCAACGAGGGGAGGATTGCCGGGTAGGGTTATGCTATGCGGATGCTACTTGGAGGACTTCAGTCTACTCTCTTCTACATGCTGCAAGACGGAGGCTGCCAGAAGCGTAGTCTTCGACAGGATTAGCTATCCCCCTCTTATTCTGGCATTCTGCAGTTCAGTCCACCGATATGGCCCTTTACACATATACCCATGCATATGTAGTGTAGCTCCTTGCTTGCGAGTACTTTGGATGAGTACTCACGGTTGCCTTGTTCCCCCTTTTCCCCTATCTTTACCCGATTGCTGCGACCAGACGATGGAGTCCAGGAGCCAGACGCCACCGTCGACGACGACTCCTACACCGGAGGTGCCTACTACTAAGTGCAGCCCGCTGACGATGACCAAGAGTAGTTTAGGAGGATCCAAGGCAGGAGGCCTGCGCCTCTTTCGATCTGTATCCCAATTTGTGCTAGCCTTCTTAAGGCAAACTCTATTAACTTATGTCTGTACTCAGATATTGTTGCTTCCGCTGACTCGTCTATGATCGAGCACTTGTATTCGAGCCCTCGAGGCCCCTGGCTTGTATTATGATGCTTGTATGACTTATTTATGTTTTAGAGTTGTGTTGTGGTATCTTCCCGTGAGTCCCTGATCTTGATCATACACATTTGCATGCATGATTAGTGTACGATTGAATCGGGGGCGTCACAAAAGGCATTTCCTCCGCTATAGGAGCGGCTGTCTCAACGGCAAGAGTTTGACGCTCCGCCGGAGCTAGCCGTCCCGTGGCGGGCTCAGTGTCCCCGGCAACATCCTTGCCGGCGGCTCCGGGGAGTTCGGCGGGAAAGTACTTGCCGGGCCCTGATTTCCTCCTCTTGTTCAGCTCAGTTGATGGAGTAATGGATGGCTGAGTAAGCTGAAGCACAAAGGTACCTGGTTCCACATGTAGCTTGAGGGCAGCGCGTTTCGACAGGTGATCGGCGATATCGTTCTCCGCTCGGGGAACGTACTCAGCCTGTATACCGTTGAAACGTTCTTCCAGCTTTCTCACTTCATCGACATAGGCCTTCATCAACGGGCTCTGGTAGTCCTTGTTGACTTGCTTGACGACAAGCTGCGAGTCGCCCCTGACGATGAGTTTCTTGATTCCGAGGTCCGCCGCAATCCTAAGACCGGCAAGCAGCCCCTCGTACTCTGTCGTATTGTTTGTTGACACCTCCCTCGGGAAGTGCATCTAGATCACGTACTTGAGGTGCTCTCCGGTGGGGGCGACAAGCAGTATGCCAGCCCCGGCACCTTGTAAGGAGAAAGCTCCATCAAAGTACATGATCCAATTGCAACTTGCCTCCTTGCCGGGGGCAGTCTCTTGGGCCTCTTCGTCAGGCGTCGCGGTCCATTTTGCAATGAACTCCGCCAGGACTCGGCTCTGGATCGTCGAAGTACTTTCAAACTTGAGGCCCAAGATGGATAGCTCCGGTGCCCATTCCACAATCCTTCCCGTCGCATCTGGATTGTGCAATATCCGTTGCAGAGGGAGGCGAGTGACGACAGTGATCTCGTGTGCCTGGAAGTAGTGACACAGCTTCCTCGAGGCCATAAGAAGGCCGAAGAGCAGTTTCTGCACGCCGGAGTACCTTGATCTAGCCCCCTGCGGGAGGAAACTAACAAAGTAGACCGGGTGCTGCATCATTTTCTTCTTCGGCGGCACTCCAACTGGCTGTGTCATCTCTGCATCAGTGGTGTCGGGCTCTGTTGCTGCCACTACCTCGTCGTCAACCTCTCTCTGCGCCACTAGCCCGGGCACATCTGTCAGCAAGAACATAGAGTTCTGCTACATCTTTCACCTTGTTCATTGCCAGCTCTTCGCGCATCTTGCGGTTACGCACGTTCTGATGGAACGCGCTGATGATGGCGGCAGGGTGAACATCAGGGATATTGTACTGTATCCGGCTGAACCTCTGTATATACTTGCGGAGACTCTCGCCTCCCTTCTGGGGAATGACGTGCAGGTCGCTTGCTTGGCCATGGGCTTGGTGGCCTCCAGTAAAGGCGCCCACGAACTCATGACACAAATCCGACCAGGAGGAAATAGAGTCTACCGGCAAGTGCATCAACCATGACATGGCGTTGGGTTTAAGAGCCAACGGAAAGTAATTCGCAAGCACCTTATCGTCACGGGCTCCGGCAGCTTGCATCGCGATGGTGTAGATGCTGAGGAACTCGGACGGGTGGGTCTCGCCGCTGTACTTTTCGCCCACGTCAGGTTTGAAGGTGCGGTGAGTGGGCCACTGGAACTGCCGCAGCTCACGGGTAAAAGACGGACAGCCTACCTCGTAAGGTAGGCCTCCAGGGCTCTCCGGTGTCGGGTGGTCCACAGCAGGCCCTGCTCGCCTATCTAACTGGTGGCACGCTCCGCGCCGGCGCTCGATAGTGGTTCGAGCGTCTTCATGTTCTCGTTCCCGAAGGACTTGGCGCTAGTCACAGTGGGTTCGCGGGTCGGACGACGCTATGGAGATTTCGTCGCCCGTAGCGTCACGATAGGCTGGCGTCCGCGGTACCGGGTGAGGAGGAGGCGAGTGCACCGTGGTCGCGGCGCCGCCGACTTTCCTGCCACTGGTGCGTGGGACTCCGTCGGAGCGTCAAGCCGGGGGCTCCACCGGACTCGGTTCGTCTTTGTTGGCCACCGCAACAAGGCTTCGGATAGTGGCCCTCCATTCGTCGAGTTTCCCCGTAGTGGGAGGAAAATCGAGGAGCAACTGCGCGCGTGCCAGGGCTTCTGCTGGCGTTGGTGGCAGCGAAACTTGCATGGATCGTGGCACGCTTTGACTTCTGACCATGTCAGAAGGAGCTCTATCACGACCCCGCGGTCGCATGCCATCTTCACCAGCACCTCGGCGAGCGGGCAGGTCTTCTGCATCCCGGGAGCAGCGCTCGGGGCTTTTCCCGCGGCGGCGCCCGGGGTCTTCGGTGTGATTACGTCATTCGTCGCGCGCCGCCTGAGAGGAGCGCGCCGTCGGCGCTGGCATGGGAGTCTTGGAAGCCCTCGCATCGCCTTCGGGCGGGGTGGCAGTGATCTTGGAAGGCCCCGCACCACCTGCGGAGGGCCTGGCTCCGTCTTTGGATTTGGCGGCGTGCGGCCCGTTACCAGGCGCACGAACATCGCCGCCTCCCAAACTCTGGCCGCTACGATGGTGTTGGTGTTCGCAAGCGGCGCCCCGGGTCCTTTCTGCGACCGGGCCGCTGCTCGCCCGCGTCGGGGCGGGATCTCCGGCTCCCGACGGGCCAACCGCAACCGTCGTCTTCTTCTTGGGCGCCATGACGATGAAAAAGCGTCGAACTAACTGCTAAAGCTGATTCTCACAACTGCGTCCCCTACCTGGCGCGCCAAAGATGTCGGTGGGAATGACACCTATGGGATCACAAGAATCCCTACTACGGTTGCGGGGCGCGGGGTCGTGAGAAGAGCGGATCAAACAGATAGCACACGGTTTGTTTACCCAGGTTCGGGCCGCGAGGATGCGTAAAACCCTACTCCTGCTTTGGTGGATTGTATATCTGTGTTCTTGAGCTAGCTACAAGGCGTGAGGAGCTCCAAAAAGCCGAATCCTCCTCCTGGTCGCCTTGGGCCTCCTTTTATAGGGAAAGGGGTCGCCACAGTGGCACACAGGAGGTGGAAAGGGTATAGTGATGCGAGGTTATCCCTCGCATTACATGACAAAGCGCATTTAATGCGCCTGGCTTAGGTGTCCTTGTTTTATCGGGGACGGGGGAGAGCCCTGTCTCATCCGTCGCCACCCCCTCTCGTGTTGACACGCGCCCTGGCCAGTGGTGCCTGTGGCGCCATGTAGGCAGGCAGGCAACTGAGGTGGCGCAGCGGTGGGTTTCCACAAGGATTTGTACGCCACCACGCAGGTGCCTGCCCAGCTGGTTGGGTCGGCAGCTGCATGAGAGCGGCGGTGGAGGTGTAACTGGCGCGGGCCTGACGGTGGCCCCACGGGTGTTCTTGGCAAGGGCCTTGCCAGGGCCCCGGCAAGGGTCTTGCCGTGGCGCCCGCTGTCATCCCCGGCAAGGCTCTTGCCGGGGGCCTTGTGGTTCTCCTTGGCTGGGATCCCTCCAAGGATCATCATCTTCTAGAGCGTGTATCTGATCTTGAATGTCTTCACAAAGATCTGCATGCCACCACGGGGATGTCTCCCGAATCCTTGCCCCCATGGGGGTAGTGGACTCAAGGGTGACTTCGCTCCGTAGGTGTGGGGCGAGCTGCCACGGTCATGGGTCTTGCCGGGTTAGCTAAAGCTGCCCCCCGGCAAGGATCTTGCCGGGGGGGTCTGCTCTGTCCCCTTTGCTCTTTGTGGCCTTGGTCTTGGCGTCGTTCTGCTTCTCTTGAGCTTCGGTCTTACCTTGGATCACCTCCCTTGCCGTGCTTGGTGCGGCGGTGCCCGTGGCTCAGACTGCCCGTGCACAATCATAGGGGTACAAAAAGTATACCCCCTTCTTTTTGTACACCGACAGTGATGCCGCCATGAACTTGGCCAGCGCTGGGCGGCCAAGGATCCCGTTGTAGGGCAAGGGGATCTTGGCAACATCAAACACGATCCTTTCTGTCCTGTAGTTCAGGTCACTTCCAAAAGTCACGGGCAGTGTGACCTTCCCCTTTGGTTGACTTCTTCCCGGGTTGACCCCCTGAAACGTGCCCGTTTCCTCGAGGTCTCCGTCAGGAATCTGCAGCTTCTTGATCACGGTAGGTGAGATTAAGTTCAGACCGGACCCGCCATCGACTAGCATATTGGTCACCTTGAGGTTGCGTATTGTTGGTGAAACCAACAATGGCAATCACCCGACCGCAGTAGTGCGATCGGGGTGATCCTCAGTGTCAAAAATGATAGGTGTGCTGGACCACTTCAGCGGCTTTTGGGCACCCAACGACGGCTCTGCCGCTATAATCTCACGCGCCCACTGTTTAAGTTGGCGGTGAGAAGTATGCAGCGAGGCGCTGCCATCGACGCACATGGCCTCCGTGGCTTTCTGAAACTCTTGGTCGCCGGACTCGTCGTCCTCTTCGTGATCGTCGTCTTCTGGCTTTCTGTGACGGCCCCGGGCGGGCCTCTCCTGCTGTTTATCCTTGCCGCAATGGCCTGCTTGGCTGTCACGCTTCTTGTCGGACCCCTCAGCACCGTCCTGGCCCTTCTCCTTGTCCCGCCTCTCATATTCAACCCTCTGCTTCTCAGCAAGGAGCTCAACCTGTCGGCAGTTCTGGAGATCATGGCCTTTGGTGCGATGGATCTTGCAATATTGCTTGTCGGAGTTTCCTGGCTTCTCGGCAGCCGTCAAGGCCCGGCAGGCGACACACCCGACAATTTCCTTGCCGGGGTCATCTGCCTTGGTTTTCTCTGTGGAGTCGGCGTCATCAGATCCCTCGACGGCAAGCACGGCTTTACCTTTGCGCTTCCTATTGCGGCGCCGGCCTTTCTTCGCCGGGGCGGCAGTATCCTCATCTGAGGAGTCGGTTTCCACGCCGGCATCTTCGCCGGGGTACTTCCTCCCCTCTTTAGCTCGGGCACATCTGTCAGCAAGAACATAGAGTTTTGCCACATCTTTCACCTTGTTCATTGCTAGCTCTTCGCGCATCTTGCGGTTACGCACGTTTTGATGGAACGCGCTGATGATGGCGGCAGGGTGAACATCAGGGATATTGTACTGTATCCGGCTGAACCTCCGTATATACTTCCACAGACTCTCGCCTCCCTTCTGGGGAATGACGTGCAGGTCGCTTGCTTGGCCATGGGCTTGGTGACCTCCAGTAAAGGCGCCCACAAACTCATGGCACAAATCCGACCAGGAGGAAATAGAGTCTACCGGCAAGTGCATCAACCATGACATGACGTTGGGTTTAAGAGCCAATGGAAAGTAATTCACAAGCACCTTATCGTCGCGGGCTCCGGCAGCTTGCATCGCGATGGTGTAGATGCCGAGGAACTCAGACGGGTGGGTCTTGCCGTTGTACTTTTCGCCAACGTCAGGTTTGAAAGTGTGGTGAGTGGGCCACTGGAACTGCCGCAGCTCACAGGTAAAAGCCGGACAGCCTACCTCGTAAGGTAGGCCTCCAGGGCTCTCCGGGGCCGGGTAGTTCACAGCAGGCCCTGCTCGCCTGTCTGACTGGTGGCGCGCTCCGCGCCGGCGCTCGATAGTGGTTCGAGCGTCTTCATGGGCTCGTTCCCGAAGAACTTGGCACTGGTCACAGTGGGTCCGCGGGTCAGACGACACTATGGAGATGTCGTCGCCCGTAACGTCGCGACGAGCTGGCGTCCGCGGCAACGGGCGAGGAGGAGGCGAATGCACCGTGGTCGCGGTGCCGCCGGCTCTTCCGCCACTGGTGCGTGGGACTCCATCGGAGCGTCGACCCGGGGGCTCCACCGGACTCGGTTCGTCTTTGTTGGCCGCCGCAACAAGGATTCGAATGGTGGCTCTCCATTCATCGAGTTTCCCCGTAGTGGGAGGAAAGTCGAGGAGCAACTGCGCGCGCGCCAGAGCCTCTGCTGGCGTTGGTGGCAGCGAAACCTGCACGGACCGCGACGCGCTTCGACCTCTGACCATGTCAGAAGGAGCTCTATCGCGACCGCAGAGTATTCGGTCTTTATGAGTGCGGGCAGGACAACACCCTTAGATATAAGCCCCTAGTGTCCAGGTACGCGCAAAATTCTGACGTGGCCACATGCCAAGACGCCAGCCTCCTCCTTGATTATACCGAAAAACCGGAGGATGTGTATCAACAAGAGACAGTAAAAAAGGTTTACGTAGGGTCTTAATCTGAAACGAATCCTTGGAACGGGACCCTGCTGCACGTCTGCGCCTGTGTCTCCGTTGTGCCGTATCTTGGACGGGCGCATCACGGTGTTCATCTATAAAAGAGAGGAACTTAGTTGAAAAAAGGTCGTGCCGAACAGAAGTTATACTAAATAAGCAAAGTATAAATTGAAATGGGTAAAATTGAGCTTGGTCGTCTCGTATTTTATATGCGCGGAGCCCCTAGCGCAGGGTATACGGCTATTAAGCCTTTATTAATTACATGTTTATGCCGGACTCGTCTAGCCGTGTCCGTGGTCTTAACGACCTGTTTGGATATTTTGGCTGGTGAAGCCGTTTTATTGTGGGGCTGTTAAGGCAGCCACACGATCTTCCGCGTAGGGGGCGCGTTCCATGTTTCCCTTTAGTGAGATGATGCCTCGTGGACCGGGCATCTTAAGCGTAAGAGATGCGTAATGCGGTATTGCGTTAAAGCGGGCGAAAGCTTCGCGTCCCAGCAGTGCTTGATAGCTACTTGAGAATGGGACGATGTGAAAAGTTAGCTTTTCGCGACGGAAGTTATCGGGGGAGCCGAACATAACATCAAGCCGGAGAAAACCCATGCAATGGGTATCGGACCTGGCGTTACCCCTTGAAAGGAGGTTTTGCTGTGGCGAATTTTTGTTGGGTCTATCCCCATGTGGCGGATTGTGTCCTGATATATCAGGTTTAGACCGCTGCGGCCGTCCATCAAGACATTTGTAAACTGGAGTCCGCCAATTATTGGATCGAGTACCAAGGCAGTCCAACCTGCGTTCCTGATACTTCTAGAGTAATCCAGATGATCAAAGATGATTGGTTTTGACAACCAGTGGCGAGACTCCTTTGGGATAGGCCGTATGGCGCGTACCTTTATGGGCGCCGCTCCTTTGTTATGTGAAGTAAGTTTACTGTTTTTACTTCTTGTGGAAAATTCTTTTGTTTCCTGGTGCTCTGCTTTTGGGGTTCGTCATCGTCTTCACTTGGTGTGTCGAGCCCCTTGTGTTCGGCGTTGAGTCTGCCGGATTGCTTAAAAACCCAGCAATCTCTGTGGGTATGGTTTGCAGGCTTCCCGGGAGTACTGTGTATCTGATATATCTTATCCAATATTTTGTTTAAATTGGACAGCTCGTCCCTATTATCTTTAAGGGGCGGCTTTTTCTGATTCTTCCGCGAGCTTTTGAATCCGGCATTGACGGCCATGCTCTTCGGACTGTTTTCCTTAGTCCGGCGCCGGTCCTTGTTGCGTCGCGGTTTTCCGTTTCCATCCCTAGTTTCGGATGAACTTGGGTCGCTGGTGCTACATCTTGCCAACCAGCTGTCCTCTCCTGTGCAAAAGTGGGTCATGAGGCTTGTTAATGCGGCCATTGTTCTTAGCTTTTCTTGGCCGAGGTGTCTGGCGAGCCATTCGTCTCAGACGCTGTGCTTAAAAGCTGCTAAGGCTTCGGCGTTCGGACAGTCGACTATCTGATTCTTTTTAGTAATAAATCTATTCTAGAATTGCTGAGCTGATTCTCCGGGCTGTTGAGTTATGTGACTGAGATCGTCTGCATCCGGAGGGCGGACATAGGTCCCTTGAAAATTTTCTCGGAAAGCGTCCTCGAGCTCTTCCCAACTTCCAACTGTGTTTTCGGGAAGGCTTTTGAGCCAATGCCGAGCTTGCCCTTTAAGCTTGATGGGTAAGTATTTTATGGCATGGAGGTCATCTCCTCTGGCCATATGTATGTGGAGGATATAATCCTCGATCCAGACTCCAGGGTCTGTTGTTCCGTCGTACGCCTCTATGTTTACGGGCTTGAATCCCGTTGGAAATTCATAATCTAGGACCTCGTCGGTGAAACATAGGGGGTGTGCGGCACCCCTGTATTTGGGTGTGCCGTGATGTTCGGATACTGGTTTTGTTGCATTGCTTATGAGAGCTTGCTTTCTTGGCCCATAAATAGATCTGTCTGGGCCATCTTTTTGATGCGAATCCTTGAGTGGATCGCGTGCCGGCTTGTGTGCGGCGCCGCTTGCCGCTCCGTGCTGGCCATGGGGTCGTCTATCCGACCGGGTGGCTTTCTTACTTTTTGACTGCGGGGGCTCTAAGGCCTCCTCATCGAATTCCGGTAGTAGCTTTCGCTTCGGATAGCTTTTTGTGCGGCGACTGCTGCTGTATTTGTCTACGGTGTTGAGTACTTTGCTCCATTTGATTCTGAGTGCGTATTCCGCACTTTTGAGCTTCCGCTTCTGTTTTTTCAGGCTACGTGCGGTAGCAACGAACCTTTTGTGGAGGTTCTTCTGCTCTATGAGCTAATCCGGTGTAAGGTCGTCTGGAATGCCGTTTATGTCGGGGACGGGTTGTTCGGTTTCTTTATCTGAGTTGTCCTGTTTCGACGGTTGCTCTAAGGCATGCTTGTCGTCCGCCGGCTCATCCTACTCTATGGCTGGGTCTGTATGGCTGTTGTCTTTATCGAGGCGGGGCTTGGAGCGGCGTTTACGCCGCCGCTTTGATTGCTTTTCGAGAGATCGATCCCTCGTTGCATCCCTGTGTTCCTCGTTGTCGCTTCCTTTAGGTGGGTCCACCATGTACACACCATGAGATGAGGTGGCTGTCCAATGCCCTATAGACGTTGGTTCATGTGCGTCTCCTGCATCGTCGTCCATACCGTCGATGTCTTCGGAGTCGAAATTGAGCACGTCGTTTAAATTATCGACAGTGGCTACCAATGGGTGGTGGGTGGGGTTTGAATTTCTTCATCGTCCGTATCCCAACCTTGCTGACCGCCGTCCGGCCAGGGCTCTCCTGATGAAGAGAGAGACTTTAATGACTTCAGAATATCGCCAAAGGGCGAGTGCTGAAAGATGTCTGCGGCGGTAAACTCCATGATCGGCGCCCAATCGGATTCGATCGGCAGGGGCGCGGAGGGCTCGGAATCCGGAGAGGAGTCTGGCCCCTCGGAGTCACGGGCCTTGCGGAGTGCGGGGCTGGTGTTTGGCTCGATCGCCGTTGGGATCGCAGCCCCCGAGGCGGCGTCCAACCACTCATCCTCGATCGGCGCAGTTGGTTCCGAATCGTGGGTCGGAACCGATGCGTGTGCGTCCTCCAGGGCACTGTTCGGTGGCAGAGCTAGATCATGCCCATCATGACAGTGCGGCGCGCTCGGCTGTGGCTCGAATCCGTCGAAGATCAAGTCCCCGTGGACGTCAGCCGTGTAGTTTAAACTCCCAAATCTGACCTGATGGCCAGGGGCGTAGCTTTCGATCTGCTCCAGATGGCCAAGCGAATTGGCCTGCAGTGCGAAGCCGCCGAAGACGAGGATCTGTCCGGGGAGAAAAGTCTCACCCTGGACTGCATCGTTATTGATGATCGGAGGAGCCATCGGGCCTAAAAGCGACGGCACAGAGGAACTCTCAATGAAAGCACCAATGTCGGTGTCAAAACCGGCGGATCTCGGGTAGGGGGTCCCACACTATGCGTCTAGGCGGATGGTAACAGGAGACAAGGGGCACAATGTTTTACCCAAGTTCGGTCTCTCTTGATGGAGGTAAAACCCTACGTCCTGCTTGATTAATATTGATGATATGGGTAGTACAAGAGTAGATCTACCACGAGATCGAGGAGGCTAAACCCTAGAAGCTAGCCTATGGTATGATTGTTGTATCTTGTCCTACAGACTAAAGCCCTCCGGTTTATATAGACACCGGAGAGGGTTAGGATTACACAAAGTCAGTTACAATGGTAGGAGATCTAAATATCCGCATTGCCAAGCTTGCCTTCCACGCCAAGGAAAGTCCCTTCCGGACACGGGACGAAGTCTTCAATCTTGTATCTTCATAGTCCAGGAGTCCGGCTGAAGGTATAGTCCGGCCATCCGGACACCCCCTAATCCAGGACTCCCTCAATTACTCTGGAAGTATCCGGCACGCAGGCTGGGGTGCCTTGGTGTTAGACCCGATAATTAACGGATTCCACTTTACACGAGTCCTGATGGACGGCGGCAGTGGTTTAAACCTCATATATCAGGACACAATCCGCAAAATGGGGATGGACCCAACAAAAATTAGCCATAGCAACACTTCCTTTAAAGGAGTAACGCCAGGCCCAGAAGCACATTGCACGGGCTCCCTCCTACTAGAAGTTATGTTCGGCTCCCCAACAACTTCCATAGCGAAAAGCTGACCTTCCACATCGCTCCGTTTCAAAGCGGTTATCAAGCACTACTGGGACGCGAAGCTTTCGCCCGCTTCAACGCAATACCGCATTATGCGTCTCTCACACTTAAGATGCCCGGCCCACGAGGCATCATGTCATTAAAGGGAAATATTGAGCCCTCCTCCCACGTGGAAGACTGTGCGGCTGCCTTGGCAGCCACACATTAAAACGGCCTCACCAACCAAAGCATCTAACAGGTCGTTAAGACCACGGACATGGCTAGACGAGTCCGACGCAAACATATAATTGATAAAGGTTTAATAGCCGTACACCCCTATACAAGGGGCTCCGCGTATGTAAAATAAGCAACAATAAGGCTCAGTTTTACCCATCTTGAATTATACTTTGTTTATTTAGTATAACCTACATTTTTTCAAGAAGCTTGCAGCGGTCAGCAGCGTTCTTTAACTTCACAGCCATCTCAGCCATTTCCTTCTTGCTTCGGCTTTGAGCAGCCTGTTCGGCTTTTAGCTCCTCAACCGCCTTTAGGGCAGCCGCATCGCTTTTTCTGGCTTGCTCCTTGGCTCGGACAAGCTCTGCCCGAAGGTCCTCCACGGCGGTAGCCCCATCTGCATCAAGCGCACACGTTGTAAGATACTGACATCAAGCTCCTCTTACAAGGTGTCTTCGGAGAAATTACATACCTTGTGCCTCGTCAAGCCGCTTGTTGACAAGCGCGATGTCGGCATCTGCCACGTCAAGTTGCCGATTTAGCTCGGCAAATTCATCAGTGCGGCTGGCCACCGGACACTTCGCCACCTACATAAGAAGGCGGAAAAATTATACCTGGGACTATGATCCTCTGCGTGTCGTCGCCTTCGACAGCACACAAAGTCTCAGGGGCTACTATCTACACAGGGCGCATCTTAAAATATGCGGAACTATCAAAAAGTACATCATTTCGCATACCTCAAAACCTGTCAGTAAACTCCTGACAGCTTCATGCAACCCGCTCTCCGCGGACGAAATCCTTTCAATTACCGTACCCATCAACGTACGGTGCTCCTCTAAGATAGACGCTCGCCCTAGCAGATCCTTCAGTACCTCCGACCGTGCACCAGGCGGTGCCGGACTCGTTCAATTGCCTTTTTCGAAGGCCGGACATGGAGGGCTTTGGGGGGCCATATGACTGCCTTCGGCCCTGCCGGATTAGGAGAAACCCTCCGCGACGATACCTTGGGGTCGCCCGCCTCGTAAGGCGGTATGGCAGGGGGAGGCGTTCCGCTCTCCATCATCTCCGGAAGAAGATCCCCCGAAGACGAGCTCTGCTGAGAAGGGCTAAGATCCGAACTACAAGGTAAATTTTCGGTTATTTTTTCCTCAGAAATAAAGCAAGGATTTCTCTCATTTTTCAAACACCCTTTTTACTTACGGCTCGGTGGAGGGCTGATCCCCTTGAGGGCATAGTATGGCCGAGGTATCCCCCGGCACAGGACCCTCTGGCGAAGACTTCTTCCCCCGCTTTGAGATCACGGTCTCCGGATCTTCAGAGGCTGTCCTCTTCTTCCCCTGAGGAGAGGAATTTTCGGTTCCTCCTTTCCGGACAGCCTCCTTCGCGGAGGTAGTAGCTTCCTTGTTCCCCCCTTCGTTTTCTTCCGAAGGCGCGATCTCCAGCATCCTGGTTAACACGGGATCTGGCGAGGTCTCAGGAAGGGGGGCCGGACACCTGATTAACTTCGCCTTCGCTATCCACTCCTGTTTCAAGAATAGCTCTTTTAAGGGCGATGTTGTGATAAATGAACATATGGCGTGTCCGGGCACAGGGCTACTTACTTGGGTATCCGGATGATTGCAGCTCAGACCTGCGTCCTCAGTAGAGTCCGGACACACTACTTGTGGTCCGAAGAACAACGTGTACATCTCCTCGGGCGTCATGCCAAGAAAATGTTGGAGAGCTCGCGGTCCCTCCGAATTGAACTCCCACAAGCGGAGGGGGCGACGTTTGCAGGGCAGGACTCGACGAATTAACATGACCTGCGTCACCACGACCAGACTGACATCTCTCTCCAGGAGATCTCGAATGCGGCTCTGCAGTAGGGGCATATCCTTTGCTGGCCCCCAGTCCAGCCCCTTATTGACCCATGACGTTAGTCGGGGTGGGGGACCCGAGCGAAAAGTAGGCGGCGCCACCCACTTGGTACCCCTCGGAGCTGTGATATAAAACCACTCTTGTTGCCATAAGCTGGACTCCTCTTGGAAAAAGCCCTCGGGCCATGGAGCATTGGCATCCTTGCATATTACAGCACCTCCGCACTCTGCGTGCTCTCCCTCGATCATCTTCGGCTCTACTTTGAAGGTCTTAAGCCACAGTCCGAAGTGTGGAGTAATACGGAGGAAAGCTTCACACACGACGATGGACGATGAGATGTGGAGTATAGACTCCGGAGCTAAGTCGTGGAATTCCAGCCCATAATAGAACATGAGCCCCCTCACGAAGGGATCCGGCGCGAAGCCTAGCCCTCGGAGGAAGTGAGACACGAACACAACGCTCTCACCAGGTTTGGGAGTGGGAATAACCTGCCCTTGAGCAGGCAGCCTATGCGGGATTTCGCCGGTCAAATACCTGGCCTCCCTCAGCTTTTGTACATCTTCCTCCGTGACGGAGGAAGGCATCCATCGGCCTCGAAGGTTGGAACCGGACATCATCGAAGGTCCGAAGCGCCTAAATCTGGAGCCTTGGGTGCTGGAACTCGAGGCGGGGGGGGGGGCGGATTCGATTGAGATCGAAAGAAAGGAGTAAAGCTTTGGTCTCTTTATAAGAGGTTGAATACCAAGAGTCCTCCCTGTGACCGTTTGGGACTTACCTTTAATCGAGGGGATATACCAACGGACACGACTGGGTTACCCACGTCCGTAATGATGAGAATCCCGTGATAAGGGGACACGATCTCTACTTCGACAAGACGTGCCAAGGAAACCGCCTCGCAAAACGCGTGGAGGTGGGACTATAAAAAACAATTCGAATGAAGGCTTGGCTGTGGTGTGATGTCGCACTACAGAATACGTCAGCAGATTAGATTTGTGGAAATACTATTCTCTCTACGGTGGTATGTGGAACTTGTTTTGCAGAGCCGTACACGATCCTCGTGTTCAAAATCTTCTATGAAGTGTTCGGAGGAGGAACCCGCCTTGCAATGCCGAAGACAATCTGCGCGCCGGACTTATCGTCATTGAAGCCTGGCTTAGGGGCTACTGAGGGAGTCCTGGATTAGGGGGTGTCCGGACAGCCAGACTATAACCTTTGGTCGGACTGTTGGACTATGAAGATACAAGATTGAAGACTTCGTCCTGTGTCCGGATGGGACTTTCCTTGGCGTGGAAGGCGAGCTTGGCAATATGGATATGTAGATCTCCTCCCTTTGTAATCGACTCTGTGTAACCCTAGCCCCCTCTGGTGTCTATATAAACCGGAGGGTTTAGTCCGTAGGAAACAACAACAATCATACCATAGGCTAGCTTCTAGGGTTTAGCCTCTCTGATCTCGTGGTAGATCCACTCTTGTACTACCCATATCATCAATATTAATCAAGCAGGAGTAGGGTTTTACCTCCATCGAGAGGGCCCGAACCTGGGTAAAAACATCGTGCCCCTTGTTTCCTGTTACCATCCGCCTAGACGCACAGTTCGGGACCCCCTACCCGAGATCTGCCGGTTTTGACACCGACACTAACCCTCTCCAGTTCTCTCAAAATATCAATACTAGACAAGTTACTATCAGGAATGATAACCCCCATTTTAGATGCTCTAAGAATAAGATCATTATCAGATAAGACATCAAAGGAGTTGTGGTTAGGGTTACCTTCCAAATTCCTCTTTTTTGAGATAGCAACAACCCTATCCCGAATCTTGTCTTCCATGTTCTGCACATTCCTTGTACTGAATCTCAGCGTATCCTCAGATTTTAGTGGAGGAGTAGGAATCACTTCCTCCACATCATCAGAAGAGACAGGAAATTGTACCATGTACTCAGTACGCACCCCACCCTTGCTGTTATCATCATCCACCAGTTCTTCCACCTGGGCACATTTTTCATTTACCCCCAAGTGAGAAGTACATATATCATAAATGTCATTAAAGATAGATTCAGATATCGCATTTTCTACCTGAATCTCATCAGCATTCTGCTTGTTGTAATCAACAATAAGCAGTGCTTGAGACCAACCCAAATCACATGCTTCCTTAGTAATAGTCTCAATCAGGAGTGAGTGTATCATCCTCAGACTCCTCTGATTCCTCCTGGACATCCTCAGCATTGTCACTAGGAGCATTTCTCCCAGTGGTATTACCCTTGTAAGCCCCCATATGTCTCTCTTTTTCAACATTTTGTGGGTCAGCCTGAGCAAACTGCTTCCCATGGGATGAGTTTTTTTAGTTGACTCAACCTGGGTCACACTGCTCTCTCTCTCAGGGTCTCTGACCAGAATCTTCTCAATGTCATAAAAGAAATTGAGGAAGTGCGTGCCCAGGACAGCCTCAGCCACACCAGGTAGCTCGTCCACATTGCGACATCCCAGCCGGACTCGCACATATTTAGGTTTGTGCAGAGTGGCCATGTCAATTTCAAGTGGGACGCCAACCAAAGATGAGACATAAGCCACGTTCCTTTCATTTCTCCGTTCCAGAGGAACTTTAGCCACTCTAACCCAAGCAACTTCCATCACCCCTTTTTCTCCAACATTGGCAGACCAGGGGACAATCTTGACGACAACACCACAAGATCTGAGAGTCGTCCTATCATTATACCAAGTTTTTTTCACATCCCTCTGATTAGGAAACCGCATGACATAAGTATTAGGGCCTATAGGACGCGATGTGCGGTGCCATTTTGTCCCAATGTAATCAGAGAATGCTTCTTCCAGCTCCTTAACACTCGCCTCTCCCTCAATAACAGTAATCACAACACTAGTGGCTCTTTCCTTAAGCTGCTTAGCAGTACAAGAATCTGGGATATAGAAAAAGCCCCGGCCCTTGGCCTGAAAAGTGCACATAGGAGCAACACATTCACAAGGCAGAAAATCCGTACAGACTGAAGCCAGATGCCCCATCTTACTGCATCTCTCACAAAAGGCTTACGGGCAACTAGCAGGAGTATGGCTAGTAGCTTTACAGGTCAAGCAAGGATCATAGTTTTTGGTTTGGGGCACATGGTTTGATGACTCAGCCGGCTGGACGACATCGGGGATCTGCTTCTTCTTGTGAGTATTGTCGATGTCGAGTCCAGGGGGATTAGGGTTTGGGTGCTTCTCCACCCATACCCCCCAGATCTTGCCCGCTTAGCCCGATCCACCGCTTTGGCCCACCGCGTGGTGTTGTCCGAGGCAGATGCCGCCTGCTTGTTCATGGAGAAGTCGTCGCCGTCCGCCTCCCTGGACCACGAGAAGCGGCCCCGACCGCGGCCCCAATCGAAGTGACCACACCGCGCCCGAATCGCCCAGCGGCGAAGCCTTCCCTCCGATTTCCGTGGAAGAAACGGCTGCCGCCGTCCTCCATCTTCACCGGAACGCTCGGCTTGGAGGCCACCACCGCCGCAAAGGATCTGCAATCCCCCCCCAACTTTCCCCTCCCACCACAGAAAAGAGGAAGGGATTCTGCATCTAGGGTTTCGTGGAGGCGCCGCCCAGAAATGCAAGAAGGCAGCGTCTAGGTAGCGGGGTGGGCTTTTGTACCTGCCGCGCGGCTCGTTTCCCCGCCATGGCATTCGGGATCATCGTCCACGTGTCGCACATCCATGGAGGGTTCCTTGGTCGCGCCTGGGTGTGGCCCAAGGACGCCTTGGCCCTGCCATCGCGCCCCCACGGTGTACCGCCCGCACCATCACGTATCTGACGCGGCGGCGCTGCCTGTCCCACCGGAATCCGGTTCCGCACCCTGGCGATATGACACGAAAAGTATACTGCCTGACCGATGTTGATCCGCTCCCCGGCC
Organism: Triticum urartu; assembly: GCF_056163025.1. NCBI lineage: Eukaryota > Viridiplantae > Streptophyta > Magnoliopsida > Poales > Poaceae > Triticum > Triticum urartu. Next base: position 81,647,520 of record NC_141878.1, on the reverse strand, counting down.
GGAGAAAGTGCGCGTCGACCATCACTCCCCTCTCGTTGATCAGGACGATCCGGAGCGCGTCGTGTCGAAGCCGGATCTGGCCGTCGGCGAAGGACAGCGTACGCGCCGTCATGAGGTCAGCCGCGAAGGAGACTAGCCAACGTAGGTTGCACACCATCAGCCCAACCCAAACATTACAATTAAGAATGGTGGGAGTATATATTTTTCTTCTAAATCCGCCACTTGCAGGACATGAAAGGGCATCCGCGGTTGCTTCAACTCTGGGGATAAATATTGGAGAAGTCTTTGTTTAACGGTCCAGACATAAAAGTCGTCTTTGATAGTTTGGACTTTTGGAGCTTTTAAGGTATTTATCCAATCCAATTGGCGATCATGCATGCCATTATCTTCGATGAACGCGGTGCCACCAAAGAGGAGTGGCTGCAGTGTCTTCTGTTAAAACATGGGGAACCTATCAGGTACACCGGGCTATTGGCAACGTGAGCACCACACCATGATTCGAACGTGCGCATCCTCTCCGGTCAATCAACCGAACCTGCTAGTAATTCACGGATATACTCCCACCGTCCCAAATTAAGTGTCTCAAATTTACCAGGGAGTAGTTCTTTGTCGATCTGGACGCGAGATAATGTCCATATAACGGCGTTTGGTCGGACTCTAGCTACCACACTCAAATCTAGGACTGGCTAGCTAGCTGCTAGGATCTACCAATGGCGCTGACCAGCTCGGCAGCAGCGTTGGCAGCAGCGTTGGCAACAGTGCTGCTGCTGGCGTTGCAGCTCCCTGCAGCGGCGGTGGCCGACGTGCCTCCACCGCCTAACAGCTGCACCCGCATGTGCGGGAACGTGAGCGTGCCGTACCCGTTCGGCGTCGGCCCGGCCGAATGCTACTGGCCGGGCTTCAACCTCACCTGCCACACGAGCGGTCGGGAGGAGGCGCCAAGGCTGCTGCTCGGCGACGGCACCCTCCAAGTGGCGGAGATCTCCATCAAAAACAGCACGGTGCGCGTCATGCGCGCCGGCGACGTAGAAGTCGACGCTGCCGGCAACGGCTTGTTCGGCGGCGGCCTTGCGGACGACGGCCCCTACACGCTGTCGAACTCTAGCGAGCTCGTCGCAGTTGGTTGCAACGTGTATGCGATACTCCAAGAGAAGAACAAGCTCACCATGCTGAGCGGTTGTGCCTCATTCTGCGACGAAGTCGTCGTCGCAGACAATGCGACTGCGATTTATCTGGAGGAACGAGGCGCATACAACATGGGCAGCTGCCAGGCGCCCCTCATCCCCGCGCACTACGTCGGGAATGGCGTTCCGGGCCAGGTGAGGTTAAAATATTTCGGTTCGAACGGCAGCATCTACGAAATGTTGCGGGCGATGGTGTTCGTCGCGGAGCAGGGGTGGTATCCTCCGTTAGAAATGGACTATCATATACCAGATAAGATGGCAGTTCCATTTCTTCTGGACTGGCTGATCGTTGCCCCAGGTCGGCTGGCTAGCGCGGAGTTGACCGACGGCAAGTGCACCTTGGTCGAAGCCCGCGACGTCTGCAAGAGCAGCGAAAGCAGCTGCCGGAAACGTCCTAGAGGCTATATTTGCTCTTGCCGGCATGGTTACCAAGGCAATCCTTACATCACCGACGGGTGCCAAGGTTAATGTGCACTGGTTATACGCTTTTCTTTCTCATTATAGGCAGAAACGATTTTGACTTTTATTCTTCCTTGATCGATAATCCTTATAAGTGTTGGCTGCTTGTATGTAGATATCAACGAGTGCGACTTCCCTGCAAAAGACACCGAGTGCTACGGAGAATGTACCAACACACAGGGATCCTTCCAGTGTCGTTGCCCGCAAGGAACCATTGGGAACCATGCCCTGCCCAATGGCTGCGTCGAACCCGCCAAGCAGCCTGCAAAACCCAGAAACACTGGTTAGCACCGTTTTACATTACTCCCTCTGTTTTCCTTCACTCCACATATTAGCTTTGTCTAAAGTCAAATTTTACAGACTTTGACAAAGTTTATTGAAAAAACATTAACATTTACAATACCAAATCAATACTATTAGATTTATCATTGAATATATTTTAACCTCATATAAATTTTTATTGTAAAAATGTTCATATTATTTTCTATAAACTTGGTCAAACGTTATAAATTTTGACTTTGGTCAACGTTAATATTCGGACTAAATAAAAATGGAGGGAGTACACGACATTAGAAGCCTACCACTCTGCTTATGCGCACGAGCTCACGACAATAACAATATGCATATATATATATATATATATATATATATATATATATATATATATATATATATATATATATATATTTCAGGTTTAAGCATCGGAATAGGAGTTGGCAGTGGGGCAAGTGTTATTGTCTTTATTCTCATGGTATTTTTCATGATGCAAAAGTATAAACACCAAAGGGCAATAAAATTGAGACATAAATTCTTTGAGCAAAATCGTGGTCAATTGTTGCAACAATTGGTATCTCAGAGAGCTGATATTGCAGAAAGAATGATCATAAGCTTGGAAGAGCTAGAGAAGGCAACGAACAATTTTGATAAATCTCGTGAGCTTGGTGGAGGCGGGCATGGTACCGTCTACAAAGGGATTTATCGGATCTCCATGTAGTTGCCATCAAGAAGCCTAAGGTGGTGGTGCAGAAAGAGATTGATGAGTTTATTAATGAGGTTGCTATCTTGTCCCAAGTCAACCATAGAAATGTGGTAAAACTCTATGGTTGTTGCCTTGAAACAGAGGTCCCAATGTTGGTCTACGAGTTTGTATCCAATGGGACCCTTTATGATCATGTTCATGTCAGGTCATTGTCGTGGGACGACAGGCTACGCATAGCAACTGAAACAGCCAAATCTCTTGCTTACCTTCACTCGTCCATCTCAATACCCATCATCCATAGAGATATCAAGTCTGTTAGCATACTTTTGGATGATACTTTAACAGCAAAGGTAGAGGATTTTGGAGCTTCAAGGTACATTCCAATGGAGCAATCAGGGGTAACAACAATGGTGCAAGGTACAATAGGATATTTAGATCCTATGTACTTCTACACATCGCGCCTCACAGATAAGAGTGATGTGTATAGCTTTGGTGTCATTCTTGTAGAATTGTTGACTCGAAAGAAGCCCTTTTCATACATGTCCTCTGGAGGTGATAGCCTTGTTGCAAATTTTGTTACCCTGCTTGCAGAAGGTAGCTTATTGCAGATATTAGATCCACGAGTGATCGAAGAGGGAGGCATAGAAGTTGAAGAAGTTGCTAAGCTTGCGGTAACATGTGTGAAAATTAAAGGAGAGGATCGTCCAACCATGAGGCAAGTGGAAATGACACTAGAAGGCCTTCAAACATCCATGGACCATGTTCTAGATGGTCAAGTGGCCAGGGAATTTGAGAAGGTTGACGTTGCAATAATTCCACCATCAACTAATAGTACCGAAAGAAACAATGATGATTCAACAAGAAAATACAGCTTAGAAGATGAGTTCATGTTATCCTCAAGGTACCCTCGGTAGGTAGGTCTGCTTAACCAAGTTTTTAGAACGTGCAATTTTGATAATTAATTCAAGGATTTGTGTGCACTATTATGCTATTTATTTAAAGGTGTCACCGATCAATTTGGTCTAATGGCATTGTTGTTTGCTATGTAACAATAATGTGTGATACAATGAAAGGAATATTATTTTTGAAGCGTGCCCATGACGAATTAAAAGAAGTATTTGTGGATTCTTGTAGTTTTTTACATTTTTTAGGGAATGTAATTTTTTATATTCACTTATAACTTTATTCAAGCTCGACAAAATTAAAGGTACAATGCTTAGGGTCCTAGATCCAGGAAATTAAAAAATAACTCCTTTAACTAAGAACTACAGTGAAATTTCTAGAATCATCTTCTCTGCGGCATCAACATTGGCGAGGTGAAATACTATCAAGGCTTCAATCAGATCGGAGCAGCGACGCCAGCACTCGTACACTTACACAAATTGGCTACCTTCATAGGTTTCAGAAACACTCTTTACTTGCCCATCCAAAAAGATGGGAAACCATGAGCGTTGAACGTACTTGGGACGAGGTTAATCCCCAAAAGGGACAAGTCGTCGAACCACAAGATCTTCAATAGATCACCAAAGCATGACTCCAAAATCATAATGGATCGCACCAACAAAAGTAAAAGGAACACTAGCACAAACTATATGAACGTCTATGCGAGGACATAAACATAAAATCTGCAATGTCAGACACATCAAACCTGTAGAGACACAAACTGTCTGGCTCTTTAGCGTACCCTGATAATACTTTGCCACGGCAGGAAAAGAATCAAAGCATCTTTATTCTTGATAGCATGCTAGGATGTTGCCAATGAAAACTGAAGACATGAAGCTAATAAAACTTTTGAATACAACTACGGAGATGGAAGTTTCCCTCACCTCGCAGCATGACAGCTAGATGCATGGGGAACCAATGAAACTTTTGGCAGTTGAACCGGTAGAACCTTAGCCTCTCATTGATGTGTATGCAATTGGTTACATGATCCCTCAATTTGTTACTCGAGGGAGTTGATGAGTCCCTTTTGGCATCACTAAATTATCCCTTGTTTCTGCATAATAGTTCTAGGATTTTTGAAATTTTACCGTGCCCGTGCACCCTTTTTCACTGATTTCACTAGGTTCCCAAAGAAGAAGGTTATTTTGTGGAGAGAGGATTATGTGGGATAAACCAGCCACGCAGGGCTTTCCAGAGGCAAAGACGTGTGGTACGAACATGGATGCTCATACGATACGGCACTATCACCACCTGGTCAACTACTTCAACCTCGTGTGACCGGATTTCGCAGGTGACAAATAGAGAGGCCAGAACCATGAAGCGGAATTGGAAAACTTCACTTCTAGGAGTGATCCATAGGAGGAATCGGCAGAAGGGCACCGCTACACCATCAAGGGGACTACGATATCGATCTTCATCATCATCGTCATCCACATCCTCAACATCATTCATCTCATTGTAATACCAAACCCTGATTTGGATTCTTGTGTGTGTTACATTAATCATTCATCTGCAATTTCCATGAAAGCTTTTATGGTGCATGTTGTCTCTATGTCTAATTACACCGCCGTGTTCTCAAGTATACGGAGGAACCCTAGTATGTGTACGGGCCGAAGGACTAAAAGATAGATGATTCTCTTTGTTTGTTGTGTTAATTATTTTTCATGATGTTGTGTGAAGTCGACCTCACAACATTTTTCATGGACTTAGAAGGATTTTACTCTCCAAGGGAAACAACGAAGAAGAGGTATTGCAATGACAAAAGCTACCACCCTCTCAATGCGGAACTTAGATAGGGGAATAACGGAGACCGCTTTAGCTATGTTCACGTGGAGACCCTTAATCATTGTTGCCTTTATCCGGCAGGAAAGGGTCAGTGATGGCGTATGTGATACGGAGCTACAATAGTATGCATGTATCAGTACTTGGCTTCACTCACATATAGAAACATATAAAGTGGCCCAGTTCTCGAAACCTAAAATTGTGCATCCGCACAATTAAGTAACATACATACTAGTGATGAATCCAATCTCTATTATAATGCCTTAGCCCTACTGTAAATTTTATTACTTTCATTAGTCTCTTGTTCTTTATTTTTATCCTTGCGCACTTTAATTCTCGTCACAACAACTCTTGTTTTGACTCTCGCATCGCTTTTGCTTGGAATCACAATTAACTTGGAGCCACATTTCGATAAACCTCTACAAGAGGCATAAAGACCACTTCCTAGCTCCATGTAGGATTGATACTCTTACTCTGAAATACTACAACTCAACCCTGCACACTTGTATGACATCGGTTTTTATCGGTTCCCCCTCATCTACAGTGGCCACTTCGCCACCACGAGAGGCGCGAACCAGGAAACTGAGTTGGAGTATAGTCTAACTTGTTTTTCATGTTTGTTTTGTGTGTTCATGTAGCGACGGGTCGACGGTGGGGGCAACATCGTAGCTAATAAAAAGTCCCACAACTTCGTCTTTGTCCTGGTGTGGTCATCATGGCTGATACGACACACATCGGGGAGTCTGTGGTGTTGTCTTCCCGTGGATTGTCGATTTTAGACCTAGTGGATGATTTTCCATTGCTTCGACCTATCAAGGCAGTGATGGTGGCAAGTTGGAGTCCGTTCATATGGCCAATGGTTACCCCGTTTCACCTTTTTGTGTTCCCGATCTTCTTCCTAGACAATAGGGCAACGAAGCGACATCCAGCAACCTACCATGAAGGGGTGTTTCCCCGACCACGGTGCGATTAATGATCTTATCTTCTCACCCATTGGGGGTGGCCGGCTCATGCGGCTTTTCAAAACCTATCAGGTTAGTACAGCTTATGCAGGTTTGATCTTCTATAGTTTTTCATCGGAGTCTCGAGGAAAAGTGAAAGTAAATGTGAAAGTGAACTTTGATGTAATTTATAGTTGTGTCAAAGATTTTTTTTTTTGTCCATCTATGAGTCATATTATTTGATCTTATGTAATTTATTTATTTTAATGAATAAAGTCACATCATTCTAAAAAATAATTTCAAGGGGGTAGCAAGCCGAGCTCACCCGTGCTTTCCGTGAACAAATAATACACATACTTAGAGCATCTCCAATAGATGATGTAAAATAGCTCGGGATCATTTTTAGCAAAAACACTGCTCCAATAGATGATGTAGATGCAAATATTGTTACTCAAGATTTGCTCTAGATGTAAAAATAGGGGCACCAAGTGATGCAAATTGGCATCACTTGGATGCTCCAGAGAAAATTTTACATCACCAGGGGACCACGTGTAAAATTTGCATTACCAAGTGCTATTTTTACATCACCAAGTGCTCCAACTTGATGTAATATACGACACCCACAAGAAGACAGTCATGATGTATTTTGCAACACCTATTTTATATCATCTGTTGGAGTTGGAGATTTTTGGTGATAATAAAACCACCTTTTGGTGATTTATATTTTACTCCAACCACAATTTAATGATGTAAACTACATCATCCATTATAGATGTTCTTAGTTACTGGCTCGCTTAGGATGTACAAACAAACCAAAGAGAACTTAAGCCACTATTCAAACATTAATCCTTCTGTTTTCCTTCTGTTTCCGTAGCCTCATGCGGCCTCCTTTGGTTTATATAATTCTAAAAATGAAGATAACACACATAGAAATTTGATAGGATCTCCTAGACTCAGTTGCTTGGTTCACATGAATAGAAAAAACACATAAATCCTAATTAAAATAGTCAAATCAGAATCAAACCACGTCCACTTGATTAGGTGTAATTAGCGTGTCATTATTTCACTAAGGATCTCGGTCATTTTGTGTTTGAAATTTTTATAAAAAGAGGTCCAAATAAATTGTAAAATTCCTATATTTTTCCTTTGAAACTGAAGGTAAAGGAATATTTACTTCATTTTTCATTTGCTATTTTTTTAATAAAAGGAGAACTTCTTTTTTGTTCCTATGTTTTTTCTCCACTTTTTCTTTGAACGAAATGAGAACTTTGTTTTTTGGAGGGAAAGTTCAAGGCTCGTGGCTTCGTCTAAGCCAACCAGCAACACACAACACACAACACCACATGTACGCGCGCGCGCACACACACACCATTACACACCCGCTATGCTCCTACCAAGATCTACAACCTATACGCACATGGCACACTTCAAGAAACTTCTTTAGCCATCCGACTGTGTGAACGACGGGTATATCATCATCCCTGTGGCCGGTAGACGTGTGAGGTTTTGCAAGGGAAAAATACCGCAGATGTGACACCCACATCGATCCCATGGATGTGATCGATCTTGGGCCGGCTGGGTAATCAATGCCAACCCCAACCAGCTTGTCCTCAACCTGGGGACCTCCTATGTGACGAGGGAGTGGCGCGGCGGGGGGGGGGGGGGGGGGGGGGGCAGGGGGAGGGGATCACCCGACTAGGCCGGCCCAGCTTAGAGCGAACTACGACCGAACACATATGATAATTCCAAAAGAATGAAGTACTTACAAGCAATCTAGCCCAGGACCTTGCAACAACTTACTACATTGCTAGCCACAGTACTACCTGCGACTTCATATATAGGATGACATCCGAGTTTATATGTACTATCAACCTCCTACGTGATTTTTTTGAAAATAAAATTTCTGCAACACTAACAATTTTTGAAGAAAGAGGAACAAAATTGAATAACTAAATATCGTTTGAATTTATGATCTTTTTTAGAAACGTGAACATTTTTTTTGAAAACATGAACATTTTTTAAAAATAACGAACAATTTTTCCAAATTGTGAACAATTTTTATTTTTACGAAAAAATTGAAAGCATGAATAATTTTTGAATTTGTGAATAAATTTGGAAGGCTTAAACAATATTTTAAATTCCCAAGCATTTTTTAGATTTGTGAACAAAAACATGTGAACATTTTTAAATTCCCAGAACTTTTTTTGAATTACATAACAAATTTTCAAAACATGAATTTTTTTAAAATTCATGATCAAAATTAGAAACTTGGAGCATTCTTTAAAGTTCCTGATTTTTTTTAAAAAATTGCGAACAAATTTTCAAGACAAGGACATTTTTTAAATTTGTGAACAAAATTTTGAAAACGGGATTTTTTTAAGTTCCCAAATTGTCGGAGTTTGTGAACAAAAGTTGAAAATGCGAACATTTTTAAAATTTCTGAACATTTGTTGGAAAATAAAATAAAAAGAGAAACAGAAAAGGGAAAAACGAAAAAGAAAAGAAAAATGGAAAACGAAAAAAATAAAAAGAAAAAGAAATAGGAAAAAAAACAGCGAAGGTTCTCAAAACCGATAAAACCAGACAGAAACAAGAAGATTCAAGTCCGGTATACGTGTGTAAGCTTGTATTGATTCAGATGTTTGCCTTTTTTGTTTTAGTTGATGCACGGAGTAATGCTTGTGAGCCCATTATCGGTGTGTTCATCATGTATTTGTGTGTGCTTGCTGATTCGTTGGTAGTTGGAACTTGTGAGGTTTAGTCTAAAAATGCTAGACATACAAAGACTTGCACGTTTTTACACACTTCTTTCATCTAACAACCAATCACAAACCTCTCCTCCCCTGATTTTCAGGGGGGTGGGCCACCCCACTCACCTATTGACCAATTAAGGTTAACCATCTTGTAAAAACCTGTAAATCGTTTGTACGTGTAGCATTGCCGGGTTCAGTGATATGTTATGCATGGGAATATAACAGATCACGTAACTAGTCTGGTCCAGTGCACTCGTCCCGCTCTATCCCTGTGCGTTTGCTCGACGTTATCACACAACGAGCGTACTATATGGATTTCCCTCGACCTGCAGCTGGCTGGAATGTTCGGCACTGGGCTAAGAGTTGTATCTGCCTAAGTGCCTGTTCGGCAGGCCTCCGCTCCGCAGCTCAGCTCCTGGAGCGGTTGGAGGAGCTGCGGAGTGGCACCGAACGCGCTGGCTCCATGCCTCTCCCAGAGCGGAGCGGAGCTGCTTGTAGACCACTTTTTCAGAGTTGCAAAAGTGCTGCTCCGTGCGCTCCGCTTCTAGATGGAGCTGGGAGTTGGAAAGCGGGGATGCAGCGTGTAGAGATTTTCTTCAAGTGGTCGCAGCTTCACCTCCTGTGCCAAGTCTCAAGCCACCCTCATATTCTGGAAAAACCAATACTGAATGTATGTCTTCACCTCCTGTGCCAAGCCCCACGGCTGCTGGCTGCTGCTCGGCGACGGCACCCTCCAAGTCGCGGAGATCTCCATCTACAACTCGACGGTGCGCGTCCTACACAACGGTGACATCAGAGTCAACGCTGCCGGCAACGGCATGTTCGGCGGCGGGCTGAGCGACGACGGGCCCTACACTCTGTCGTTCGGTAACGAACTCGTCGTGGCGGGCTGCAACGTCTACGCGACACTGCAAGAGGAGAATACAAACGCCATTATAAGTGGTTGCGCTTCATTCTGCCCCGACGACCGCAGTATGATGGACCTTATCCTTGCCGCAGCTTCGGAATTTGATAGACTACAAAATTCGTCCGGTCGCACGTACAGCGACGGCATGGTTTGCTGCCAGGCGGCCATCGTACAAACCCGTCAGGCTCTACCGGGCTCCGTGCAGATCAAATGGCTCCGTCCGAACCACAGCGTGGACGAGCTAGGACCACGTCCGCGCGTGTTCGTCGCGGAGGAAGCGTGGTTCGACCAGAAATTGGTCTATGATGATTTAATGGCAGATCCTCCGTCAAAAGATGCATTGTCAGTTCCCATTCTTCTGGACTGGGTGGTCGTTGACGAAGAGCGGCCCTCGTCAAACGGGGACATCACGTCATTGGATTGCACCAGGAAAGAAGCCCTCTGCAAGAGTAAGAAAAGCGGCTGCAGTCGGAAAGACAGGGGGCGTCTTTGCTACTGCGAAGATGGTTACCAAGGCAATCCTTATATCGCCGATGGATGCCAAGGTTAATATGCTCTACTTGTTTCTCAGCAATCCTCCCCAACTTTATTTAATTGGCCGATATGCATTTTCCATTATGGCGAGAATCGATTTTGGTTTCTTCTCTTCCTAATTAATCCAGTGTTGGCTGACTATTTGTAGATATCGACGAGTGCGATCTCCCAGCAAAAGACATCGAGTGCTACGGAGAATGTACCAACACACAGGGATCCTTCGAGTGTCGTTGCCCGCAAGGAACCGTTGGCAACCATACCTACCCAATGGCTGCGTCCAACTCCAACCTACCACCACCAAGCCTGGTAAGACCCGTGTCCTAGACCATTAGGCATCGGACTGCTTATTCTTTGATTTACCCCCTCCATCCCAAAATACTCCGAGAATTGCTTACAAGTATCATTCAATATCCATATCTACTGGAGATATGTTATATCTTTATTCCATGGCAACATGGCTTTGCCATGCAGACATCCTTTTTTACCGGATGGAAGCATACAATTCAACTAAATATGATACAATAATTATGTTTTACAGGAGACATATTTTACTGAAACATAGCTTGTGTGCCATGGAAACATTACTTTGTCCAATTGAATTATATGGTGTTGTAGACACATTCTAATGCGACATATCTTGCATATAATAATTTACTATATGGTGTGGTAGAAAATGTTCAACAGAAGCATTTGATCCATGCTATATTATTTATAGCTTTGGAAACAATTTTTATATAATGGAAACATTTGCTTTGCAGAGAAATCATGTGGAAGCAGAACAATAACTATCAAGCGTCAAGCAAATTTATCCATTATAAGTGCAATATTACAACTCATTTTTAAAGATTATTACAACAACACTATTTTGCTGGTCATGGGTATGATCCAAGTGTGCCATGGATAGTAAATAGTGCAATGGAAATAACGTTCAAGAAAAGAAGCATACACTTAGAGTGGTTGAAGGAAAAAACATCACTACGATAGAAACAGATGCAAGAAATAAAAGTAGGACATGGCTTCTAGGAAGAAATAGCTTCATTTTTATCTCAACATTTATAAAACGCACTCAAAGCATGGATTTTAATGAATTGTAGCATGATTGATGCTGGAAAATTGTGTTTAGCAAAAAATTAAGAACATACAATCCATTAATTATCTAATGTAAACATATGTTGTTGTTAATATGATCATAAACATGAATGTGATGAACTATTCCATAAACTAAAAAAATATTGGCAAGTTGATTGTGGACTATTGCCACAAGCTATCTGGAGTAAGTACAATACACAAGAAGCATGCATATTTGGAAACATCAATGTAATGCAATCAAACTATAAAAAGTATAAGATTGGTTAAAGAAAAATGACACAAACTCTACAGAGAAAAGAAGCACATGTATGATACACATATGAAGTACAAACATTTGGAAACATCATATTCATGTAATTCAACACAACAAAAGGGGGCAATTGTTACACTGAAGAAGATGTTGAACCTAAAGAGCCCTGATGTATTGCCAATTCATGTAGATGTACGATACAGATATGTGATATATATGAAGCCCTTAATATTTATAGCAAAACAAAATTGCAATCACAACACATGGGAGACCTAATGGAATAGCAGAAAAAAAAGGGAAACTAACATCCTTGCCTCAGAGATGTACGTGATAGATAATTCTATCATATGATTTTTCAAGTTACAACAGAGCATTTTGTACATGAATGGCACTAAAATTATAGCGAGTTTTCGTAAGCAATCACGTAACTTACATGCCATTTTTTGATAATAATGTCATTGCATATCAAGAATGGACATACTTAGGAGGTTGGGACAAAGTAAAAGGGGGGAACACTACTTTTCTGTAGGAAGCTATAAATAATATGTTGGTCAAAATATGAAAGTCCAGACATGTACGTTATTTTTTCAGCACTGCTATAGGGATGACAAGTTTCTGGCCGATCTGCACACGATGGGGCGAATTAGCCATTAGATTGCAGCATATTACTAATCGCCGCCGTTTGGAAGTATGCATAGTCCCTGAATCGTTCATAGACTGTCGTGTGCAGAGCGGTTTCGTTATTTTTTCTGTGACTGGAGGGAGTATTATTTAAATAGAAAACATGCTCATAATCTAGAGCTTCAACTTGAGGACACAGAGCATGTTTTGTGTTACACTAAAAATGTACCATGTGTGTTGCAACAACAATTGGTTCCGATATATTTCAGAGATTTTTTGTTATGAAACAGAATAGTTGGATTAACAATATGACAACAAAACATTATATCTTATCTCATATATATATATATATATATATATATATATATATATATATATATATATATAGTAACGCTAAACTAAACGTGAGTGTAGAATAGCTTATTCTACACCCCAGTAACGGTACATACAAAATATAGTAATTTTCTTAAAAATGTAGTAAATTACAAACATAGATGATAAAAAAAAATATTTTTCGAATTACTACATTTTATACACTGTTTTACTAGATTTTGTACATAGCGTTACTAGGGGGTGTAGAATAAGTTATTCTATACTCACGCTTAAAACATCATATATATATATATATATATATATATATATATATATATATATATATATATAATAGTAACACTATATATAGGGTCGCGCTATTCGTCACCCTGGGTGAGGAATAGTTATTCTTCACCCCCCCCCCCCTCTATTTTAACATCAATGCACCGTAATTTCACGTTCCTTAAATTTTGTCTTATTTCAGACATAAAAAGAGAACGTAAGAAAATTTATAATCGCCGTAAAAATATTTTATGTTACGTAAATTACAAATGTAAAAACGTAGTGTAAAATGTACATAAAATGTAATTTTTCTGGTCCTCTGACCTTTTTTTATGCCAAATTTTACACAGTGAATCAATATGACTGTAACTATTTGTACTTGAAACATAATTTATTTATGAAATGATCGTAATATTACCTCGTGTGAAGAATAACTTATATACGGTGGCGCTAAACTGAGCGAGCGCGCATAATAGCTAATCCTACGCGCTGGTCCTAATTAGGCGGGCGGATCCCTCCGCATGAATAGATCGGGATTTAATTGAGGGTAAAAGTGATAGGAAAAATAGTAATGCAGTTAATGCTTACCATCCCATGCGGTCCACATACGTTGCTAAAGTCAGTATTAGTAGGTAGTAATAAAGATAGTATAGATCGTAATGGATGAAAATGCTTTACCAAGCAAGGAATTAGGGGTGGTTTGATCTGTCGCCTTATAAGCCTAGTAAAACCATGCCAATATCTAGTAACAAATTACCGTATGTTTACTCACTAACTATTGACAGTAAAAAAGATAGAATAGATGGTAATAGAAGAAAATGCTTTACCAACCAATGACTTAGTGGTCATTCAATCCGTCACCTCGTAAACCTAGTAAAAGCATTCTAAAACCTAGTAATACATTACTACATGTGCTATATAATTGTACATTACTACAACTACATGTGCTAAGTCTAGTAATACATTACTACATGTGCTAAAATCTAGTAATATTACTAGAAAATGTACTAGATAGTAACTTTGTTACTATTTCATAGACACTCAATTACTATTTCTTTCCCTTTGTTAGAGGTAATAGTTGCTACAAAGGTAGGTAGTAATGGCATTACTATTTTTTCCCTTTGTTATGATCACTTTAACGCTATGAAGTAGTTAGTAATGGCATTACTATATTTTTTCTTGGTTACGATCAATTTATTGTGTCGTCCAGGGGTGGTTGGGTTAGCCTAATTAAAAGAAGGGTCGGTTAGTAGCGCGCTGCGCAGCGGCCGGAGCGTACGATTGCTTCGAATGCGCTCAGGCTTAGTTTAGCACGTCCTCCTATTAGTCTCCCTCCCTTTCTCTAGAAAAGAAAACTGAGGGTCATCTCAATATATGATGTGTATGTAGCCTGGAATAAGAGACCTGCTCTTCTATCCCACGTATGTATGTGAATCCTCCTCCTCTTGGACTCTCACCCTTTTCTCTACAAAAAAGAAAAACTCAGCGTCATCTCCTCCTAGATTTGACGAATGGATACTCCCATCTTCTATATCTCCGTTCCCCTTGGAAAAAAAAAATCTTAGTATCGCCCCCTCTGATTTAACGACCAAACTGGCAACCTGCATCCAATTGAATCAGGCAGTGCGTGATGGGAAAGCCTCCTCTGCCTTCCATGGGCTCTCTGCTGCATCATATAGATTGTGCAGCTCTGCAGGTCCATCAAAATCCACAAGTAGCAGCAATGGCCGAAGTTTGTATTAGCCACGTCAGATTTGATCAGCAGTAGCGTTGGCAAGAACCATGTACTCTCTTTGAAAACAAGTTTCGCTGGCTCAGGTGAACAACACAATCTTTTCTTTCCCGTCTGATCCATGTGCCATTAAGCTGTAAGAGCATTGGTCGTCCAGAAAATTTTAAGGGACCTCCTAGGTTTCGTTTTGATGTAGAATCAATATTGTTTCTACCTCCTCCCGTAATCTACTAGGCCTTATGTTGTTTCAACAGAAGAATCCAAAGCCGAAGCCTAGGTCTGTTCTCCTGAGAAATACACATATCCTTGCCGTAAAAAGAACCCATCATGTGGGCGATCTTCTCATCACACTCCTTTTGCATGGCCGTCCTTTGACTCCTCTCAAGCTGCAAAGATGAAGTGGCTGCAAAGATGAAGATGGGCGGGGGAAACATGATGGAGGCATGTTGCCTTACGTGTTCTCCTGCTGAGGAAGAAACATGGCCAAGTGCCGATGGACGCAATGGACATCTTAAATTATAATGTCTACCACAGACTATATCAATTAGGAGATGAGAAGG
This sequence comes from Triticum urartu, assembly GCF_056163025.1. Taxonomy (NCBI): domain Eukaryota; kingdom Viridiplantae; phylum Streptophyta; class Magnoliopsida; order Poales; family Poaceae; genus Triticum; species Triticum urartu. Next base: position 81,632,193 of record NC_141878.1, on the reverse strand, counting down.
AAAAGCGTTTGGGCCTGGTGTGGCGTCGTAGTCGGCCACGCCATGAAGCGTCCGTCGGTCCAGCATGTGATTAGACTCAGCTGTCGAATGCTCTGGCTTGGTCTAATTATAATTTAACATATTTCCTATTTAGATATTACAGTTTTCTTTTTTTTTAGAAAAGGAGGATGACCCCCGGCCTCTGCATCTGGGCGATGCATACGGCCACTTTATTAATTATTCTCACAAGACCTTACAAAGTAATACAAAAGTAAGACTAAAGCCGCCGTCTAAGCACCTCTATCCAGCTGATGAAGGAGCGCAGATAGCCTGAGCTTAATACCAAACAGACATCGCAGCCAAACCTAACATCTAAGACCTGAGAACCCATTCAGGACGCCTGCCAGGCATGGGTCTCACCGGTCCGGCGTGCACTCAGATGCCGCCGCCAACTGCCACCGCTCCATCTTTAGAACTGTACTGATGCATCAACCTTGCTCGGTCTAGCTATCGTCGACGCCACCACGACGCCAAACGGCACCTCCTCCCTGCGCGCAAACAGCTGAGCACGTCGCGGTCGCCACTGATACACCTCAGCGCCATGCTGCCAGGTATCACCAGCCGACACAACTTGAAGTCCTTGGAAGATCTGTCGTGCGTAGCACCTGCCGACCAGGCATGACAAAGCGTAGCACCTGTCGGTCAGGCATGACTTGACATCACCACCGAAGCTCCGTGCAAGACGAAGCCGCTCCACCTCCTGCCTCTAACATCCAGCGCTGCTCCGCAAACGATGCTCCCAAGAGAGAAACGACACCGCAGTGCCGCCATCGTCCAATCTGGAACACCAGATCCTAGGGTTTCCCCCGGAGCAGCATGAGTGGGTCGACAATAGTTACACGACGATGCCTTCATCAAGGTAACGACGAGAACGCCGCCATCGCCTGCCGTCGGCTCGGTTTTCACCGGCAACCATGTCTCCCCTACTCGCAACCGGGACAAGATGATGGATCTCGAGATCCGATCACCAAACCTCTGGCCGGCCATCTCGGGAAGAAGATGACCACCACGTCCAGCAGTGCCACCACGCCGGGCACGCGTCGCCGTCGGCACCCCCATGGTGCCTAGAGGCCGACAAGCCCCGACGAATCCCATGCCTCGCTAAAAGTGCAACTATCCCTAGGTGGTTTTGGTAATTCATAACAACATATAGCTCATTGAGCTAATGCTATTCCAAGACAATTATTTCAGGAAAGCTCAATGATTGGCATGGCATGGATGGTGAAAGTGGAACCCTCAAAATGCTAAGGACAAAGGATTGGCTCAAGCTCAAAAGCTCAAGACTCTTCATTTTACATTTTAGTGATCCAAGATCACATTGAGTCCATAGGAAAAGCCAATACTATCAAGGAGGGATGAGGTGTTGCTTAATGAGCTTTTTGCTTCGTGTGCTTAATGATATGCTCCAAAATCCTCAGCTGCTTTCCCATATCCACAAATGACCTAAACCCTAAGCCAAACTCGGCCCTACCGATTCTTTCAACCCGGCACCACCGAGTTTCACTTGTCATAGCCACTGCCAAACCCTAGCAAATCGGTTCTACCGATAGGGATCTCGGTCTCACCGAGATGGGACTGCAATCTCTCTGTTTTCTTTTCGTAACTTTTCGGTCTCACCGAAAGAGCGGATCGGTCCCACCGAGATTGCAATGTAAACTCTCTGTTTCCCTTTTGTAACATTTCGGTCTCACCGAAATAGCAAATCGGTCCCACCGAGTTTACCTGACCAACTCTCTGGTTAGCTAATTACCAAATCGGTCTCACCGAGTTTGTGTAATCGGTCTCACCGAGATTACGTTATGCCCTAACCCTAACCATATCGGTCCTACCGAGTTGCATGTCAGTCCCACCGAAAATCTCTAATGGTCACTAGGTTTACTATTTCGGTCCGACCGAGTTTGTTGATTCGGTCCCACCGAGATTGGTAAATTGTGTGTAACGGTTGGATTTTGTGTGGAGGCTATATATACCCCTCCACCTCCTCTTCACTCGTGGAGAGAGCCATCAGAACACAACTACACTTCCAACTCATATGTTCTGAGAGAGAACCACCTACTCATGTGTTGAGACCAAGATATTCCATTCCTACCATATGAATCTTGATCTCTAGACTTTCCCAAGTTGCTTTCCACTCAAATCTTCTTTCCACCAAATCCAAATCCTGTGAGAGAGAGTTGAGTGTTGGGGAGACTATCATTTGAAGCACAAGAGCAAGGAGTTCATCATCAACACACCATTTGTTACATCTTGGAGAGTGGTGTCTCCTAGATTGGCTAGATGTCACTTGGGAGCCTCCGACAAGATTGTGGAGTTGAACCAAGGAGTTTGTAAGGGCAAGGAGATCATCTACTTCGTGAAGATCTACCGCTAGTGAGGCAAGTCCTTCATGGGCGATGGCCATGGTGGGATAGACAAGGTTGCTTCTTCGTGGACCCTTCGTGGGTGGAGCCCTCCGTGGACTCGCGCAACCCTTACCCTTCGTGGGTTGAAGTCTTCATCAACGTGGATGTAGGATAGCACCACCGATTAGAACCACGGGAAAAACATCCGTGTCTCCAATTGCGTTTGAATTCTCTAAACCCTTCCCTTTACATTCTTGCAAGTTGCATGCTTTACTTTCCGCTGCCTATATACTCTTTGCATGCTTGCTTGAATTGTGTGATGATTGCTTGACTTGTCCTAAAGTAGCTAAAATCTTCCAAGAACTAAAATTGGGAAAAGGTTAAGTTTTTATTTGGTCAAGTATTCTAATCACCCCCCCTCTAGACATACTTCTGATCCTACAAGTGGTATCAGAGCTTTGGTCTCCATTTGCTTTGATTTTCATAGCTTTTGGTGGTCATAGCCTTGGTTTCACAACCTAGGAGAGTATGGCGTCTAGCGAGGGAAATTATCACCGTAGAGGTCCTTACTTTGATGTACTAATTTTGCTAGTTGGAAGCATAAAATGAAAATGCATATTCTCGGACATAACCCCGCCGTTTGGGCTATTGTGTGTGTTGGCTTGCAAGGTGACTTCTTCGATGGGAAAGAACCAAACCGTGAAGCTACCGCGGATGAGTTGAAGATGCTGCAATACAACGCTCAAGCTTGTGATATTCTCTTCAACGGATTGTGCCCCGAAGAATTCAACAAAATCAGCCGTCTTGAGAATGCAAAGGAAATTTGGGATACTTTGATTGATATGCACGAAGGTACCGACTCCGTCAAGGAATCCAAATTGGATGTGCTTCAAAGTCAACTTGACAAGTTCAAAATGAAGGATGGTGAAGGCGTCACTGAAATGTACTCTAGGCTTGCTCTCATCACAAACGAGATTGCCGGCTTAGGGAGTGAAGAGATGACCGATAGATTCATCATCAAGAAGATCCTAAGAGCCTTGGATGGAAAATATGATACCGTGTGCACATTGATCCAAATGATGCCCAATTACAAAGATCTCAAGCCAACGGAGGTCATTGGAAGAATTGTTGCTAATGAGATGTCACTCAAGGATAAAGAGGAACTTCACAACAAATCAAGTGGTGCCTACAAAGCCTCATGTGAAGCCCCCACATCATCAAGTCAGAAACAAAACTTCAATGAAGAATTGAGCTTAATGTTGAAGAACTTCAACAAGTTCTACAAGAGTAGAAGCAAAGATAGAAGCTCCAAGTCAAGGTCCTACAATGACAAAAGATCTTCTAGTTGAGAGCGAAACTGCTACAATTGTGGAAGACCCGGACACTATTCCAATGAGTGTACGGCTCCCTACAAAAGAAGAGAAGATTCTCCAAAAAGAAGAAGCAAAAGAGAAGAATCACCACCAAGAGAGAGAAGGAGTAGAGATGATCGTTATGAACGAAGACACTCACGGAGAAGCAAGGATTCGAAAAGAAAGGAAAAATCATCAAGGAGCTATAAAAAACGAAGACATCAAGCTCATGTTGGTGAAGTTGTCACTCCGATTCCGAATATACTCAAGATGAAGGTGTTGCCGGTCTAGCACTTGTGTCAACCAACTCCTACGACATATTTGACTCACCAAATGAAGGAATTGGAAGATGCTTCATGGCCAAAGGTCCTAAGGTAACACACCCCGAGTATGTTGATTTTAATAGTGATGAAGATGACTTGTTAGGTGACGATGAATTACTTGTTGACAACTCTAGTGATGAATACTATGATGAAACGTCAATTAATCATGCTAATCAAGATAAAACGAATGACAATGATAAGGAGAAGATTGAGGCTCTAACTAAAGAACTAAACACTCTTAAGTTAGCTCATGAAACTATCTTCGAAGATCATCGAGAACTTTTAAGAGCTCATGAGAAGTTACGCTTTGAAAAGCTCAATCTTGAGCAAGAGCATGAGTTTTTAAAGGCAATCAATGATGATCTCCGCAAGAAAAGTTCTTCTTACATTGCCAAGCGTTTACTCTTCTCCACTTACATGCCTCAAGTCAAGACTAGTAACAAGAGCAAGAAAGATTCTTCCTCTAGTAGTAACAATGATCATGTTAAATCCAATATTGTTGCTTCTAGAAGTTCTCTTGATTCCACTAATGATTCTCTTAGCCAAGTTACACTTGAGAAAGAAAATAGCTTATTGAAGGGAATCATAGAGAAAGGAGTGTACACACTAATAGAAAAAGGGTCAAACATGAAGCACATTAGTGCCGGTTTGAATTAGAGCCGGCACTAATGTGTATATTAGTGCCGGTTCGTGGCGGCGATCAATAGTACCGGTTCGTGGCGAACCTCTAGTACCGGTTCATGCCACGAACCGGTACTAAAGAGGCTGTGTCAGCCTGCGGTCAGGCTATGGCCCCACCATCACCATTTAGTGCCGGTTCGAACCACGAACCGGTACTAATGACGTTGTGGCAGGCTGTTTTTAGTCCCACCTCGCTCCCCTAACAAGCCTTTTACCACCTTAAATTTGTTATTTCTCAAACTATCACAAGCACTTGGTCTTCATTAAACTCTATGTGTAGAATTTGTGGCCGCAATATGAGTCTTCATCGGTTTATAAATCGTTGATGACTCATATTGACAATTCAGATTGTACACACAAAGATCATTGATGATCAAAGTATTTTTTATGTTATAAGTTCATATTGACAATTTCGACTGTAAAGAAATATAAGATCATGATGTAAATGCTCTTATATTTTTTTCATGCATTCAATGATTTGTTTTGAGAACTAAATGACACTAAATTTTGTGCAGGCATAGCACCACCTTTAGTACCGGTTGGTGGCTCCAACCGGTACTAAAGGGTGACCAGTACTACAGTTTCTTAGTAAGCTGTTTTTTAGTCCCACCTCGCCAAGAGAGAGGGACTAGGAGCGGTTTATAAGCCCTGAATGCAGAGACAACGAAGAAGAGGCTCAATGCTCACGTTGCTTAGCTTCAAGCCTTCAGGAATATGGTAGATTGCACAAAGCTACGCGCAGTGCACTTTACACTATTCCAAAAGGCTTGAAGCAAATTAACGAAGCATTGCACCTCTTTTTTATTTTTAATAACTTATTACAACTCCGGACTTATTACACTACACGTCGGCATTTCTTTTTTTAAAACTTTGGTTATAACTCCACACTTTGACCATCAAGTTTTGCAGAAAAGAAAAAATAGCAGAAAAGAAAATAATTATATAAAAAAACTACTCACAAATAAATAGAACAAAATAAATATAGCAGAAAAGAAAAAACTACTCAGAAATAAATAGAAGAAAAAATAAAGCAGAAAAGAAAAAAAAATTATATTTGCTATTTTTCAATCGTTCACAAAATGACCGTGAAATTGAAAATCACTACAAAATGAACTCTGAAAATGTTGAATTTTGGCAAACTAGATGAAAAACTACTCACAAATAAATATAACAGAAAAAAAACTATACAAAAAACTACGAAGAAATAAAAAGAAGAAACAGAAAAGAAAAAATTTAAAAAAAATTGGGGCGCTGCCCTGTGGGCCTGCTACGCCACAGGCGTGCAATTACAGGCCCTAAAGGCCCATCAGACTCAAAGGGCAGCGCGCAGTAGTTAGGCCCAGAAGCCTGCTTATAGAGGAGTTCGAAAGGGCAGCCGCGGCTGGGTTTATAAACCAGTGCGGCTGCCCTTCGCCCGACGAGGTGGGACTAAACTTTGTGCAGGCAGCGCGAGGCCTTTAGTACCGGTTGGTGGCTCCAACCGGTACTAAAGACCACCCTTTAGTACCGGTTGGAGCCACCAACCGGTACTAAAGGCCTTGTCTTCCCGCCTCCTGGCCTGGCCAAAGCTGGCCTTTAGTACCGGTTGGTGGCTCCAACCGGTACTAAAGGCCCACCCTATATATACAGCACTTACGAAATTTCAGTTACATCTCCACTTCTTTCGTCAACCTCTCGCGCGCCGCTCCCGTCGTCGCCGCCCGTCGCCCGTCGTCGTCGTCGTCGTCCCCGCCGCCGCCCCGAACGCCGCGCGCTGCCATCCGTCCTCGTCGCCGTCCGCCCCGAACACCGCTGCGCCGCCGTCCGTACGTATCTCGCTCTCTCTCCTCGCGCGTACCCGGCCGCCGCGCCGCCCCGAAAATGCCGCGCGCCGCCGCCCCGAACGCCGGCGCCCCCGCCCTGTACGCCAGCGCCCCCGCTCGTACGTACGGGGCGGCGGCGTACGGGCCGGCGGATGGCACACACACACACACATATACCACACACGCATACACACACACATACACACATACGTACTAGATTAATGTCGAATAGATTAGTGTCGAATGTTAGATGAATTAGCTAGCTAGATAGAAAAATTGTCGAACTAGAGATTAGAACTAGTTCAATAATTAATATAACTAGTTCATAGAATTTTTTCATAGAATTTTTATGAATTTTTTTATGAACTAGAGATTAAAAAGAAGGAGAGAAAAAAGGAAAATAAGAAGAGGAAGAAGGAGGAGAAGAGGAAGAATAAGAAGAAGAGGAGAGGAATAACAGAAGAAATAAATAAGAAGATGAAAAAGAAGAAAAAAAGAGGAGAAGAAGAAGCATATAAAATAGATCTTCTTCTTCTCCTCTATTATTCCTTCTTCTTATCCTCTATTTTTCTTCTTTTTCATCTTCTTATTTTTGTTATCGGGTATGTCGTTGTCGATATACCCCCCCTCCCCGATAACTTTTAGTAATTAGTACTACTTAGAAAGTGTTTAATGGACTTAGTTAGAGGGCAACTTGTTTATTTTGAGTAAGTACTACATTATTCTATTTATAGTAAGTGCTTAGTAGTTGAACTAGTTGAAGTAGTTTATTTTTAGCAAGAAAAATAATAGAACTAGTTTTTTTAGTCGAATTGGAGAGCACTATATGCAAGGCATATGCATATGATTAGTTGAATAATAATGATCTAATTTAGTGTTTTAATTATGAACGTATAGGAAATGTCATCATCGGACGACGAAAGTCTCCCGGGGGAGTGCGACTGGTGCCACGACGATCGAGGTGAGTGCGACAGACCTCACCTGGACGATGGTCGGCGCTTCAGCATTAAGCTCGAGGAGACCTTCGAAGTTGAAACGGTACGCAACGACGACAAGTGTTTTTTTCATAATTAAGCATGACTTCAACTATTTCAACGTGTAATTTTCATCTTTTACAATTCGAGTATAGTTGATCCCATGCCATGCAAGACGCTATGTCTTGGAGAGGATGGATTTTGAAGACCATGAAAATTTTGAAACGAAGAAAATTCACCTAAGGACCCATCATGATGTGGATTTTGAAGTAAAGTTGTATAATGCTGAGAGCGTAACCCATTTTGGTTGCAAAAATTGGGAAGCATTTTGCAAATTGTATGGTTTTGATGAGGGTACGCTTGTCACCATGGATCTCGGTGATCCTGAAATCGAGCAAGACAATATGGACATTTGGGTCCTTGTTGATACTCCTCCAGTTCTACCGCTATGTGAGTTTCTCAAACATAGTTAATTATTAATAGAACTTATATTGTTCATTTCAAAATAGTTGACAGCTTATTTCCATTGACAGCTTATTTTGAAGTATCAAAGAATGTGCAGAATATGGTAGATAGAACTTACTACACTGATGGCTCTGAGTTAACTTACAAGGAGAAAACTCATCTGGTTGGATTTTGTAATGATATTGAGAATTACAATATCTACAATCGAACTCCTGAACATTATGGTCAATACGTGCCACTAGTGCACGTGTTGAACTACGGTAACTACCATGGAGATACCCTGGTAAGTTTTTTTACTATTACGACATCCGTGCATCTTTTTGCATACTTCTAAAACTAGTACATCATTGCTAACTACGAAGTTATTACTATGTTTTTCAACAGCTTATCCCAGAGGATTGTGTGCCTCATTTGATGTATCAGAATGGCGGCAGCGTTCGTGTTTTGAACATATATCCAGGTCATCCTACGAATCTCAACTGTCCATACCGGATTTCTAAAACAAGTGGAGACATGACAATCAAAGGATGGAAAAAATGTATGGACAGTCGTAAGGAGCTTCTTGGAAGCAAAAGGAAGCGAGGCGCAAGAATTGGAGACAGGATGATCTCCATTCTTCATAATGGAGAGTCAGGGTCTATATTGTTTTATGCTATTTTACCTTAAGTGTGTTTAGTTCCGATCCTACCTGATACTGATGATCATGTGCTAAGAACAATTATGTAGGGTTGGATTCGATGACTATGAGGATGATGATCATATGACTTATTATTAATAACGAGTAGAAGTTGTATGATGATGCTTGATTAATTAGCTAGTAGGACTTGTTATTATATATGATGATGTATGATGCGAGCATGCATGAGTTATTATATATATATATATATATATATATATATCTGCGGGTGAAACGAAAAAGAATTAAAATGGAAAACACAAAATTAAATGAAAAAGAAATCATAAAACCAAAAACCCCCCAAACATTTTAGTACCGGTTGGTGTTACCAACCGGTACTAAAGGGCTCCCGGCCCCCGGAGCTGGCTCGTGCCACGTGGTTGCCCTTTAGCACCGGTTCGTGCTGAACCGGTACTAAGGGGGGGGGCTTTAGTGCCCAAACTTTAGTGCCGGTTCCTAAACCGGCACTAAAGGGCCTTACGAACCGGTGCTATTGCCCGGTTCTGCACTAGTGACAAAAGCCTTGTCGGGAGTAAGCAATTCGAGGAAATTGTACGCACTTCCCACCTCAACCTTCTCCAGCAATGTCCGGAGCGGGAGGCAAGTGGATGGTCTCCTCCGTCACGGAGGGCCATGTCAAAAAGCTAAGGAAGGCCGGATACTTGTCCAAGGACATCGCGCACCGGCATCCCGAGGAGGGGCAGCTTCTCCCCACCCCAAGGCCCCATGAGAGGGTAGTATTCCTTCCCCACTTCCTCCGCAGACTGGGTTTTCCACTCCACCCATTTGTCCAGGGGCTCATGTTCTACTACGGCCTGGATTTCCACGATCTGGCCCTGAACTTCGTCCTCAACATCTCGGCGTTTATCGTCGTGTGCGAGGCTTTCCTCCGCTTCTGCCCCCATTTCGGCCTCTGGCTCAAGACCTTCAACGTCAAGCCCAAGGTGGTGCGCGGCAGCCAGGCGGAGTGCGGAGGCGCCATGGCGGGCAAGATGGCCAACGTCCTATGGCTCGAGGGCTCCTTCGTGGAGACCCTAAAGGGGTGGCAATCCGGGTGGTTTTACATCACCAAGCCACGCGATCCGAAATGGACCGCAGCCCCCGAGTTCCGATCCGGACCCCCCACGCGGCTTATGTCCTGGAAAGAGATGGGCCTGTCGTGGGGCGATGAAAAAGAGGTGACTGGACTGCAGACATGCATCCAGTCCCTGGTGAGCAAGCCGATCAAGCTTGTCCATGTAGTCCAGGTTATGCTCGTCCGCCGGATCCTCCCGTGTCAACAACGGGACTTTAATCTGTGGGAGTTCGACCCGGCGTAGCACTAAACCCTTAACAGGCTCTTCGACACGACGTATGAAGACGTCTGGAAGGTGCTAACCAAAGGCGCCGAGGCTCCCGCATCCGCTTCCGAGGACCGCGGATACAGCTCGCAGCGTCATGCAAGCGAGGTAAGCTATTTTCACCTTTTACAGGATGTTGAGTTTTTTCATAGTTTGACTCCATGCGGGATCTAAACTCCCTCACCTTTGACAGGCTTGGCAGGCGAAGTCCGGATCAATTAACCGTCCGGCTCCCCTGCTCGAAGACCTAGCCCCTGCTCTCCTAGTGAAGCTGCTGGTTCCGGCGCCTTATGTGGTGCCGGAGAAGAAGGCCAAGAAGAAGAAGGCCATGGGGACTCGAAAGAGTGCCCGCAATATGGTGGTGTCGGACTCGTCATCCGACGAGTCTGAGACGCTCTCCTCCCGTGAAAACGAGGAGGAGGAAGAAGAAACCTCTCCCCCTCCAGCGGGGGGAGGAAAGAAAAGGAAGGCCGCCCCAACGGGGGAGGCCGAAGGGTCCAGGAAGAGGAAGACCCCTCCGCCGGACTACTCCCCCGACGCCGAAGAGGACGAAGAGGAGTGGCCAGACAGGGCCAAGCGTCCGGCGAAATCGTAAGTTCGGATATCAGAGTAACTCATGACGTTCCTTTGTTGCACAGCTTTCCCTAATGTCGAACATAATTAGGCAGCCCGCCCTGGGCCGGACTCGACGAGTCGTCGAGTGGCTCCCTGGATTCATCGGACGTGAACTCAGTTCCGCCTGCTGTCTCCCCTCGCACCGCGGACGACGCCGAAGTGGCATCGCGACGAGCTCCGGGGCAGGAGGAGGTGGTCCTGGAGGAGCCGCAAGGCGACCTCCCGGAACCCAGGAGTAAAGGGGACAAGACCCCCCAGGGCTCCAAGTCCGGCTTTGACCCGGACACCGCGCCAGAATCTTCAACAGTTCCGGACCGCGGTAGGCGAACTCCTTCCAAGAGGAGCAAGCCTTCTGAGACGGCGGCCTCCGTCCAACCGGAGGTGCCGGACAATCTGCTGGAGGTGCTTGACGGCGCCTCCATCGACGAGGAGCACCGTACTATTATGAGTACGGTGATCCAGAAGGTTCAGTCCGCCAAGAGCGGACTGAGTGAAGCTTGCGCTAGCCTTCTAACAGGCTTCAAGGTAAGTAAAAAATATGTAAAAATATAACCGCATAGACAGTAGCCCCTGATGCTCTGTTTGGCGTTCGGAAAGAAAAGCCGAATAGAGGATCTATTAAATTTCACAGGAGTCTAACAACAAAGAGTCAATATGCGTATGCAGGCTTCGCTGCTAGCCACCGCCGCACTGTCTGCGGAGGTGGGTGCCCTGAAACAGGGCCTCGAGCGGACCGAGCAAGAGCTCGGCCTTGCCAAGCGGCAGCTCGGGGAGAAAGAAGGTAAGAAATACCTTACAGAAAAAGTGCCTATAAAAAGACATGATTGCAAAAAATAACGGGATTGTACTGCTTATTGTAGGGGCCACGACTGAGGTGGCGACCCTCAAGCAGGCGCTGTCCGAGGCCGAAAAGAAAGCGGCCGCAGAGCGCACCGAGCGAGAGAAACTTGAGGCCCAGGTCGGCGAGGTGCAGCAAGAGCTTCAGGCTCTCATGAAAAACATGAGAGTTTGGAGCTTGAGTCAAAGACGCAAGCGTCCAAGCTCGCGGCGGCCCTTGAGACTACCAAGTCTGCCAAGGCCGAAGCCCAAAAGGCCCTCCAATAGTTGGAGGAGATGAAAAAGATAGCGGCGGGTAAGGCATTCTTTATGCAAAGCAGAAGTATAAAAGTAAACTACTTGTTACTTACCCGAATCCGGAGCTCTCCAGGGGCATTCGCAGATCTTCCCCGCGGCGTATCCGACGCCGCCGCATTCTACTGAGCCGAAGAGGGCAGCTCGACGGAGAAGGTGTTCTGGTCTCAGTATGCTGAGGCCGGACACCCTGTGCCCTTGAGCGACCAGCTGAAACAGTTGGTCGAGCTCCACAAGGCGGCCGAACAGGCCATGAAGGGCTTCATAGTTTGGCTGTGGCCCGGAGAGGCCCTGCCTGGGAGCTACTTCGGGCTGGTGCGGTGGCTGGTGGAGGCCTGTCCAAGGCTCAAGGTCATCAAGCACTCCATCTGCATCGAAGGTGCCCGTAGGGCCCTTGCCCGTGCAAAGGTGCACTGGGGTAAGCTGGACGGTGAGAAGTTTGTGAGGGACGGGCCGCCGCCAGGGAAGGAGCATCGCAAGCCCGAGAACTACTATAAGGATGTTCTTGCGGGTGCCCGCCTTGTGGCGGATGAATGTACCAAGGATGTAATTTTTGAATGAGCTCACTCGTGTTTATCCTGTGCGCTGAAAACTTGTTCATATGCGCTAAGCAATGCTTGTTGAATTTAAAATATTACTTTCTGTGCGGCCGTTTATCAAAAAATTGAGAGATGGCCAGTCGTCGGCTTCTGCTCCCATGCCACTAGTGCTGGGGTGTTCAGGATAAACCTGAGCGCTCTTTTTCCCATAGTTGGGTCCTTCGAGGGAGGCGCTCAGCACAACGAACCAGGCAATCAGACTATAATGCTTGAACACTCTCACTTAGCCATAGAACTCTATAATTTTAAATTTTGGCGAAGCCCCTAGTTCGGAAGACCGAGTTCGGGGCGCTATCCACGCCTTGGCCGGACAAAGCCGGCTCCTCACTCGAAGCGGCATAAGTCTTTAGGGACTCGAAAAACCTCTCGAACAGCGACTGCCCTCTCGCCTCATCATGACAGTCAGTTTTAGCTTTCTCCACTGAGGTGCTTAACCCAGCTCAACCGGGGCACAATCGCAGTGGTTCTCCTAGTGCTACCTTAGCCGATATAGCGGAACGTAAGGCACCAAAACATATGAGCCAGGCAAACCCAACTATTGACCCAAATCATGATTCGGAGCCGATGCATATAGTGCTATAAGTTCGGGGTGCCGCACTTGTGAAAGTGTACGGACTTCTCACGCCATATTTATGGGTACTAAAGCCCCTGGCGTATTTTGCCGTACCATAGTGTACGGGTGCAACATGTCATAAACATATATATGAAAGAGGATAATGCAAAAAATAGACAGAAAGCTATGCATTGTTTATAGAAAGGCTGCTATCAGAGAAGAACGATACAAGTGGTGTGATAAGCAAAAGATATTGGACTATTTAACATGTCCTGGCCAGGGGCAGGCCGCGGAATTGTATTCAAAACAGGTATATTGCTCGTAACAGAGACCACCTGGGAGTTCCATAATGCGGCATGGCTTGTCTGCCTCCCTGGATCTTGCATCGTTTGTGCGGCAGTTGAATTGCCGAACAGGTCGTCCGAAGTATGGAGTCCTGAAAGTAAGAGAAAATTAAAATAATAATTCGGAAGCCCCTAGTATGTTTTAAGCCGTATTTTGGGCTTGCCATTATTCTGCCCCTTCCCCTGTGCCCATGGTATTTCAAGAGCGTAGTTATGTATGCGAGGCACTGGTTTCGCTATGTTGCGAGGGCTGGGGTTGGGGCCGCATTGCTACGCCTGCTCAGAACGTGCCAGGCGGTCTTGTTGTAGGTTACTCCGGGCGCGCTTGGCAGTGTCTGGCTTTTTAGCGGTCGGACTAGAGAATTGCCTAAGAAGGCTGCTTTGTACTTCCGCTGCGAGAGCCGCCGTGTGCTCCTCCGTACGGAGGGAGCGTTCGGTGTTTCCGTTGACCATGATTACTCCTCGAGGGCCTGGCATCTTGATCTTGAGATATGCGTAGTGCAGCACCGCATTGAACTTTGCAAATGCGGTTCGCCCGAGCAGGGCGTGATAGCCACTGCGGAATGGGACTATATCGAAGATTAACTCTTCGCATCGGAAATTGTCTGGAGATCCGAAGACCACTTCAAGTGTTACTGAGCCTGTATAGTTGGCCTCTACACCTGGTATAACGCCTTTAAAGGTCATTTTTATGGGCTTAATCCTCGAGGGATCTATGCCCATTTTCCGCACTGTATCCTGGTAAAGCAGGTTCAGGCTACTTCCACTGTCCATGAGGACTCTTGTGAGATGAAATCCGTTGATAATTGGGTCGAGAACCAATGCGGCAAAGCCGCCGTGACGGATGCTAGTGGGGTGGTCCCTTCGATCAAAAGTGATCGGGCGGGAGGACCATGGGTTGAACTTTTGGGCGACTGGCTCCATCGCGTATACGTCCCGTAGCGCACGCTTCCGCTCCCTCTTGGGAATGTGGGTTGCGTATATCATGTTCACCGTCCGCACTTGTGGGGGAAAACCCTTCTGTCCACTGTTGTTCGGCGGCCTGGGCTCCTCCTCGTCATCGCTATGCAGCCCCTTGTCTTTATTTTCGACTCTTAGCATGCCTGCCTGCTTGAACACCCAACAATCCCTGTTGGTGTGATTGGCTGGCCTTTCGGGGGTGCCATGTATCTGGCACAAGCGGTCGAGTATTCGGTCCAAACTGGACGGGCCCTGAGTATTCTTTTTGAATGCCTTTTTCCGCTGACCGGATTTATAGCCTCTGAATCCGGCATTAACTGCCGTGTCTTCATTGCTATCGCTGCTAACGCGGCGCTTTTGCTTATTCCGACGTGTCCTGCCACTTTTGTCCTTGGTATCCGAATTACCAGGGTTCTTTGCTAAGTTGTTACTGCGAGCTAGCCAACTGTCTTCTCCCACGCAAAAGCGGGTCATGAGTGTCGTGAGGGCTGCCATGGACTTTGGATTTTCCTATCCCAGGTGCCGGCAAGCCACTCGTCCCGGATATTATGTTTGAAGGCTGCTAGGGCCTCTGCGTCCGGATAGTCGACTATCTGGTTTTTCTTTGTTAGGAACCGTGTCCAGAATTGCCTGGCTGATTCCTCTGGCTGCTGAATTATGTGGCTTAAGTCATCGGCATCTGGTGGTCGCACAAAGTGCCCTAGAAGTTGTCGAGGAATGTGGCTTCCAGGTCCTCCCAAGAACCGATTGAGTCTGCTGGCAAGCTGTTAAGCCAACCGACATTACATTCATGTTCACACACTCATGCTAGTTGTCGGTGCTCATACTTCTTCACTGTAATATCCATGCTAGTTTATTTTCCTTTTTATGCCTTCTTCTTGTGTGTTTGAAAAACCTTAAGAAAAACAAAAAAAATTAGTTGTAGCTTTTAGCTAGTTTACTTTTCATGTTGTAGCAGTAATAATTAAAAGAAAACCCCAAAAAAATCTTGTTCTTCTTTTGCTTGTTGGGAGCTTTCCCGTGTAAATAGTTTTATTTCCTTTCTTTTTCTTTGGGGGTCGATAGGAGAAGACCATAATGAAATGTTGAAGTGGCTCTTATATGCATTATTGTTGATTTAAGTGAGAGCCCATATTGCCATGTCTTCTCCTGTTTATCAGATGCCTGCATATTCCAGCTTAGTCCAATGCACGTGCACTATTATTATTATTCACATCGTTCGGTCGTGCAAGTGAAAGGCAATTATGACGATATATGATGGACTGATTGAGATGAGAGAAGCTGGTATGAACTCGACCTCTCTTGTTTTTGTAAATATGATTAGTTCATCGTTCCTGATTCAGCCCATTATGAATAAACATGTTTGCAATGACAATTAGAGATTATAGTTGCTTATGCCATGCTTAATTAGCTAGGAGTTTATAATGGTTTACCTTGCATGCCAACATGCTATTAAAATGGTTGTGATGTGGTATAGTAGGGTGGTATCCTCCTTTGAATGATTCAAGTGACTGGACTTGGCACATGCTCTGAGTAGAGATACCGGATTCGTATAGTAGAACAGTTATTTGAAATGGCTCCAAATATAGCGTAGTAGCTGCATCCACAAGATGACATACATACGGATCTGAATGTTGCAGACCCGTAGACTACAACCTCTCTCACAAGCATAACATGATCAAACCCAGAACTCATTGAGTGTTAATCACATAGTGATGTGAACTAGATTATTGAACTCCAGTAAACTCTTTGGATGTTGGTCACATGGCGATGTGACCTGTGAATGTTAATCACATGGCGATGTGAACTAGATTATTGACTCTAGTGCAAGTGGGAGACTGTTGGAAATATGCCCTAGAGGCAATAATAAATTGGTTATTATTGTATTTCCTTGTTCAAGATAATCGTTTATTATCCATGCTATAATTGTATTGATAGGAAACTAAGATACATGTGTGGATACATAGACAACACCATGTCCCTAGTAAGCCTCTAGTTGACTAGCTCGTTGATCAATAGATGGTTACGGTTTCCTGACCATGGACATTGGATGTCGTTGATAGCGGGATCACATCATTAGGAGAATGATGTGATGGACAAGACCTAATCCTAAGCCTAGCACAAAGATCGTGTAGTTCGTATGCTAAAGCTTTTCTAATGTCAAGTATCATTTCCTTAGACCATGAGATTGTGCAACTCCCGGATACCGTAGGAATGCTTTGGGTGTACCAAACGTCACAACGTAACTGGGTGGCTATAAAGGTACACTACGGGTATCTCCGGAAGTGTCTGTTGGGTTGGCACGAATCGAGACTGGGATTTGTCACTCCGTGTGACGGAGAGGTATCTCTAGGCCCACTCGGTAGGACATCATCATATGTGCAATGTGACCAAGGAGTTGATCACGGGATGATGTGTTACGGAACGAGTAAAGAGACTTGCCGGTAACGAGATTGAACAAGGTATCAAGATACCGACGATCGAATCTCGGGCAAGTGCAATACCGCTAGGCAAAGGGAACTGAATACGGGATTGATTGAATCCTCGACATCGTGGTTCATCCGATGAGATCATCGTGGAACATGTGGGAGCCAACATGGGTATCCAGATCCCGCTGTTGGTTATTGGCCGGAGAGGTGTCTCGGTCATGTCTACATGGTTCCCGAACCCGTAGGGTCTACACACTTAAGGTTCGGTGACGCTAGGGTTATAGGGAATAGATGTACATGGTTACCGAATGTTGTTCGGAGTCCCGGATGAGATCCCGGACATCACGAGGAGTTACGGAATGGTCCGGAGGTAAAGATTTATATATGGGAAGTCATCATACGGTCACCGGAATAATTCGGGGGGGTTACCGGTATTGTACCGGGACCACCGAAGGGGTTCCGGGGGTCCACCTGCCCCGGAGGGCCCTATGGGCTGTATGTGGAGAGGGACCTGCCCCTTAGTGGGCTGGGCACCTCCCCCCTAGGGCCCATGCGCCTAGGGTTTGGGGGAACCCTAAAGGGGGGTGCCTCCTTGCCTTGGGGGGCAAGGCAACCCACCTGGCCGCCGCCGCCTCCTCAGATTGGATCTGAGGGGGCCGGCCCCCTCTCCCTTGCCCCTATATATATGTGGGGGTTGGGAGGGTAGCCGCACCCAAGTTCTGGCGCAGCCCTCCCCCTCTCCCAAGTCCTCCTCCTCTCCCGCGGTGCTTGGCGAAGCCCTGCAGGATTGCCACGCTCCTAGTTCACCACCACGCCGTCGTGCTGCTGCTGGACGGAGTCTTCCCCAACCTCTCCTTCTCCCCTTGATGGATCAAGGCGTGGGAGACGTCACCGGGCTGCATGTGTGTTGAACGGGGAGGTGCCGTCCGTTCGGCACTAGGATCATCGGTGATTTGGATCACGACGAGTACGACTCCATCAACCCCGTTCACTTGAACGCTTCCGCTTAGCGATCTACAAGGGTATGTAGATGCACTCTCCTTCCCCTCGTTGCTAGATTACTCCATAGATTGATCTTGGTGATACGTAGAAAATTTTGAATTTCTGCTACGATCCCCAACAAAAGTTCCTCAAGGTCTAGTGGTCGTATCACTCTGAAGACAAAGCCACTTGGGAACGCGAGGATCGCCTGCATGATGAATACCCCGCTTTGTTTCCTTCTACCTCCTACATCTTGGGACGAGATTTCTTGTAGTGGAGGAGAGTTGTAACGCCCGGATAATTATGCTACAGTAACCACTGCTAATGGTGCCATGTCATCGATTTTACTATTGTTAAGTTCGCATTGATTCAAATTCTGTTCCAATTTCAAATTTATAATAAGTAATAAGAAAAGGAAAAAGTAAATAAAAGAAAAGGAGAAGGCAAAATAAACAGTAAAAGAGAAAAGCCCTTTTTCCCACTGGGCCGTGGCCCAGCTGGACCACCAGACCACCTGGCTGGCCCACCTCTCCCTCTCCCTTATCCCCCCACGCACCCAAAATATCTGGAGAGATCACCCACTCCCCCCCATGTCTTCCTCTTGTCCCCTCCTCTCGATTGGATCAGGATCGAGCCTGATCCCATCCTCGACGCCATCGCCCCGGCGCCCCCCACTGCAGCCCTTCCGTCGGCGCCACCTCACCGCCGTCGCCTCACCCATCCTCCCCGAAGCCCTCCCTCGCTGCGACGCCCCGGACGCTGCGCCCCAAGCCCCGTCACTAACGTCACCGCTGTCGCCTCGTTCATCACTGTCCCTCGTCGCTCGCGTCCTTGCCTCCTCCTCGCTGGCGTCATCGATCCTCGCCGGAGAACCCCTGTGTCGGTGTCAAAACCGGCAGATCTCGGGTAGGGGGTCCCGAACTGTGCGTCTAGGCGGATGGTAACAGGAGACAAGGGACACGATGTTTTTACCCAGGTTTGGGACCTCTCGATGGAGGTAAAACCCTACTCCTGCTTGATTAATATTGATGATATGGGTAGTACAAGAGTAGATCTACCACGAGATCAGAGAGGCTAAACCCTAGAAGCTAGCCTATGGTATGATTGTTGTTCATCCTATGGACTAAAACCCTTCGGTTTATATAGACACCGGAGAGGGCTAGGGTTACACAGAGTCGGTTACAATGGAAGGAGATCTACATATCCATATTGCCAAGCCTGCCTTCCACGCCAAGGAAAGGCCCATCCGGACACGGGACGAAGTCTTCAATCTTGTATCTTCATAGTCCAAGAGTCCGGCCAAAGGTTGTAGTCCGGCTATCTGGACACCCCCTAATCCAGGATTCCCTCAGTAGCCCCTGAACCAGGCTTCAATGATGACGAGTCCGGCGCGCAGATTGTCTTCGGCATTGCAAGGCGGGTTCCTCCTCCGAATACTTCATAGAAGATTTTGAACACAAGGATAGTGTCCGACTCTGCAAAATAAGTTCCACATACCACCGTAGAGAGAATAATACTTACACAAATCTAATCTGCTGACGTATTCTATAGCATGACATCACACCACAGCCAAGCCTTTATTCGAATCGTTTTTACTGTCCCACCTCAGCGTGTTTTGCGAGGCGGTTTCCTTGGCACGTCTTGTCGAAGCAGAGATCGTGCTCCCTTATCCCGGGATTCTCATCAATACGGGCATGGGTAACCCAACCGCGCCATTGATTACGGCGCTTGGGAGATAAGCGAGTTTTACCAGGCTAGTGGGGACGCATAGTTTCGTCCGCCCATATAAGGGGATAAGTATCCACCTTTTCATCCATGCCTTCTTCCTCCTTTGCTCATCAATCTTCGCGCACTCGAGCTCCAGCGCCCAAGTCCGCATTCCCCACCTCAACCTTCTCCATCCATGTCCGGAGCGGGAGGTAAGTGGATGGTCTCCTCCGTCACGGAGGGACACATCAAGAAGCTGAGGAGAGCCGGATACTTGTCCGACGACATCGCGCACCGGCTCCCAGACGAGGGGCAGCTCATCCCCACCCCCAGACCCCATGAGAGGGTGGTGTTCCTCACCCATTTCCTTTGCGGACTAGGCTTCCCGCTCCACCCATTTGTCCGGGGGCTCATGTTCTACTACGGCCTGGATTTCCATGATCTGGCCCCGAACTTCATCCTCAACATCTCGGCGTTTATTGTCGTGTGTGAGGCTTTCCTCTGCATCCAGCCCCACTTTGGCTTATGGCTGAAGACCTTCAATGTCAAGCCGAAGGTAGTGGGCGGCCGTCAGGCGGAGTGCGGAGGCGCCATGGTGGGCAAGATGCCCAACGTCCTATGGCTCGAAGGCTCCTTCGTGGAGACCATAAAGGGGTGGCAATCGGGGTGGTTCTACATCACCGAGCCGCGTGACCCTGAATGGGTCGCAGCCCCCGAGTTCCAATCCGGAATCCCTACGCGGCTCACCTCCTGGAAAGAGAAGGGCCTGCCGTGGGGTAAAAAATGAGAGCTGACCAGACTCCAAACATGCGTCCAAAACCTGGTGAGCAACAAGCTCAAACTTGTCAATGTAGTCCAGGTCATGCTCATCCGCCGGATCCTCCCATGCCAACAACAGGCTTTCAGCTTGTGGGATTTCGACCCGGCCCAGCACCGAACTCTGAGCAGGCTCTTCGACACAACGTACGAAGATGCCTGGAAGGTGCTATTCAAGGGCGCCGAGGCTCCCGCATCCGCTATCGAGGATCACGGATTCAGCGCGCAGCGTCAAGCCAACGCGGTAAGCTGTTTTTACCTCTTACAGGATATTTGTCTTTCATAGTTTGACTCTATGCGGGATCTAAGCCCCCATGCCTTTGACAGGACTGGCAGAGGACGGCCGAACAGATCAACTGTCCGGCTCCTTTTCCCGAAGACCCAGCTGACGCCCGCTTGGCGGAGCTGCTGGTTCCGGCACCTTACGTGGTTCCGGAGAAGAAGGCCAAGAAGAAGGCCACGGGAACCCGGAAGAGTTCCCGGCGCCCGATGGAGTCAGACTCATCGTCCGATGACTCCGAGGCGCACTCCTCCCACGAAGACGAGGAGGAGGAAAGAGAGGTTTCTTCCCCAGCAGGGGGAGAAAAGAAAAGGAAGGCCGCCCCAACTGGGGAGGCCGGAGGGTCCAAGAAAGGGAGGACCCTTCCCCCGGATTACTCCACCAATGCCGACGACGGCGAAGAGGAGTGGCCACTCAGGGCCAAGCCCCTGGCAAAGTCGTAAGTATTCGGACACCAGAGTGACTCGTGGCGTTCCTTTATTGCACAGCTTCTCCTGACACCGAATATGATTATGCAGTCCGCCCAAAGCCCGGCTCGACGTGTCGTCGAGCGGTTCCCTGGATTCGTCGGATGTGAATAGTTTTTCACTTCCGACCGCTACCTCCCCTCGCCGTACGGAGGACGCCGAGGTGTTGTCCCAAAAGGTTCCAAGCCAGGGGGAGGTGGTCCTGGAGGCGCCGCAAGGTGACCTCCTGGACTCCAGGCACAAAGGGGATGAGACCCCCAAGGGTTCCAAGTCCGGCCCTGGGCCGGACACCACACCGGAACCTTCAATGGTTCCGGAGTCCGGTAGGCAGCCCCCTAATAAGAAGGGCAAGACTACGACGCTGGTGACCTCCGTCCAACCGGAGGCACCGGATAATTTGCTGGAGGTGCTTAACGGCGCCTCCATCGACGAGGAGCACCATACTATCATGAGTGCGGTGATCCAGAAGGTTCAGTCCGC
This sequence comes from Triticum urartu, assembly GCF_056163025.1. Lineage (NCBI taxonomy): Eukaryota > Viridiplantae > Streptophyta > Magnoliopsida > Poales > Poaceae > Triticum > Triticum urartu. The sequence goes on along the minus strand of NC_141878.1, from coordinate 81,610,837 downwards.
CAAGAGCGGGCTGACTGAAGCCTGTGCCAGCCTGCTAACAGGCTTTGAGGTATGTGGAAAATATGTGAAAATATTACCGCATAGACAGTAGCCCCTGATGCTCTGTTTAGCGTTCGGAAAGAAAAGCCGAATAGAGGATCTAATGAAATTCGCAGGAGTCTAACATAATTGAGTCGATATGCGTATGCAGGCTTCGCTGCTGGCTTCCGCCACACTGACTGCGGAGGTGGATGCGCTGAAGCAGAACCTCGAGCGGTCCGAGCAAGAGCTCGGCCTTGCCAAGAAGGAGCTCGAGGAAAAAGAAGGTAAGTAATACCTTGTGGAGTATATATAAAAAGATGCAGTTGCAAAAAATGACAGGATCACTATTGGTGTCCTAGGGGCCACGACTGAGGTGGCGACCCTTAAGCAAGCGCTTTCCGAGGCCGAAAAGAAGGCGGCCACGGAGCGCACCGAGCGGGAGAAACATGAGGTGCGAGTTGGCGAGGTACAGCAAGAGCTCCAGGCTCTCGTGAAAAAACACGAGAGTTTGGAGCTTGACTCAAAGACGCGAGAGTCCGAGCTCGCGACGACTCTCGAAAGTGCCAAGTCTGCCAAGGCCGAAGCCCAAAAAGCCCTCCAGGAAGTTGAGGCGATGAAGAAGATAGCGGCGGGTAAGACATTCTTTATGCAAAGCAAGCACGTGAAAGTGAATTACTTGTTACTTACCCGAGTCCAGAGTTCTCCAGGAGCATTCGCAGGTTTGCCCCGTAGCGTGTCAGATGCCGCCGCCTTCTACCGGGCCGAAGAGGGGAGCTCGACGGAGAAGGTGTTCTGGTCTCAGTATGCTGAGGCCGGACACCCGGTGCCCTTGAGCGACCAGCTGAAGCAACTGGTCGAGCTCCATAAGGTGGCCGAACAGGCCATGAAGGGCCTCATAGTTCGGCTGTGGCCTGGAGAGGCCCTGCCTGGGAGCTACTTTGGGCTGGTGAGGCGGCTGGTGGATGCTTGTCCGTGGCTTGAAGTTATCAAGCGCTCCGCCTGCATCGAGGGCGCCCGTAGGGCGCTTGCATGTGCTAAAGTGCACTCGGGTAAGATGGATGCGGAGAAGCTGGTCAAGGACGGGCCACCGCAGGGCAAGGAGCATCGCCACCCCAAGATGTACTATGAGGGCGTCCTGAAGGGTGCCCGCCTTGTGGCGGATGAATGTTCCAGGGATGTAATATTTGAGTAAACTTGTTTGTTTTATCCTGTGCGCTGAAAACTTGTTCATATGCGCTATGCAACGCTTGTTTTAATTTAAAATATTACCTTCTATGCGGTCGTTTATCAAGTCTGAGAGATGGCGAGTCGTCGGCTTCTGCCCCCATGCCACGAGTGCTGGGGTGTTCGGGATAAACCTGATCACTCTTTGTCCCATTCTTGGGTCCTTCGAGGGAGGTGCTCAGCACAACGAACAAGGCAATCGGACTATAATGCGTTATCACTCTCACTTAGCCAGAGAATTCTATAATTTTAAATTTCGGCGAAGCCCCTAGTGTTCGGAAGACCGAGTTCGGGGCGCTATACATGCCTAGGACGGACAAAGCCAACTCCTCGCTCTAAGCAGCGTAAGTCTTTAGGGACTTGAAACCTTTTCGAACAGTGACCAGCTCTCGCCCTATCATGACAGTCAGTTTTAGCTTTCTCTACCGAGGTGCTTAGCCCAGCTCAACCGGGGCACAATCGCAGTAGTTCTCCCAGCGCTACCTTAGCCGATATAGCAGAACGTAAGGTACCAAAACATGGGAGCCGGGCAAACCCAACTATTGACCAAAGACATGATTTGGAGCTGATGCATATAATGCTATAAGTTCGGAGGGCCGCACTTGTGAAAGTGTTCGGACTTATCACGCCGTATTATGGGGTGCTTGAGCCCCTAGCGTATTACCGTACCAAAGTGTACGGGTGCTAGATGTCGTAACTGAACATATATATTGAAAAAGAAATGAATAGAGAATGCAATAATAAGCTGAAGCTAAGCATTGTTTATTTGAAAAGGCTGCTTTAAAAGCAGAACGATACAAATAGTGCGGTAAGCAAGATATGGGACTATTTGACATGTCCCCCTCCAGGGGCGAGCTGTGAGACGGTATGTAAGGCAGGTATTTTGCTCGTTATAGAGACCACCTGGGAATTCGACGTAGCTTTTTGCCTCCTTGGTTGTTGCATCGTGTGTTCGCCGATTGTATTGCCGGACAGGCCTTCCGAAGAGTGGAGTCCTGAAAGTAGGAAAAAATGACAAAATCAGGAGCCCCTAGTGTGGTTGAGCCGCATTTTTGGGCGTGCCATGGTCGTGCCCCTCCCCCTGTGCCCATGGTATTTTCAGAGTGTAGTTATGTACGCGTAGTACTGATTTCGCAGTTTCGCGAGGGCTGGGGTTGGGGCCGCATTGCTACGCTTGCTCGGAATGTGCCAGGCGGTCTTGTTGTAGGTTACTCCGGGTGTGCTTGACGGTGTCCGGACGTTTAATAGCTGGACTGGAGAATTGCCTTGAGAGGCTGCTTTGTACTTCCGCTGTGAGGGCCCCCGTATGCTCCTCCGTTCGGAGAGAGCGTTCGGTGTTTCCATTGACCATAATGACTCCTCGAGGGCCTGGCATCTTGAGCTTGAGGTATGCGTAGTGCGGCACCGCATTGAACTTTGCAAATGCAGTTCGTCCAAGCAGCGCGTGATAGTCACTGCGGAACGGGACTATGTCAAAGATTAACTCCTTGCTTCGGAAATTATCCGGGGATCCGAAGACCACTTCGAGTGTAACTGAGCCTGTACAGTTGGCCTCTACACCTGGTATGATGCCTTTTAAAGGTCGTTTTTGTGGGTTTAATCCTTGAGGGATCTATGCCCATTTTCCGCACTGTATCTTGATAAAGCAGGTTCAGGCTGCTACCGCCGTCCATAAGGACTCTAGTGAGGTGAAATCCATCAATGATTGGGTCTAGAGCCAATGCGGCGAATCCGCCATGGCGGATGCTAGTGGGGTGGTCCCTTCGATCAAAAGTGATCGGGCAGGAGGACCATGGGTTGAACTTTGGGGCGACTGGCTCCAACGCGTATACGTCCCTGAGCGCACGCTTCCGCTCCCTTTTGGGGATGTGGGTTGCGTATATCATGTTCACCGTCCGCACTTGTGGGGGGAAGCCCTTCTGTCCACTATTGTTCGGCGGCCGGGGCTCCTCCTCCTCGTCGCTGTGCAGCCCCTTGTCTCTGTTTTCGGCATTTAACTTGCCGGCCTGCTTGAACACCCAACAATCCCTGTTGGTGTGATTGGTTGGTTTTTCGGGGGTGCCATGCATCTGGCACGAGCGATCGAGTATACGGTCCAAACTGGACGGGCCCAGAGTGTTCCTTTTGAATGGCTTTTTCCACTGACCAGGTTTAGAGCCTCTGAATCCGGCATTAACTGCCATATCTTCAACGTTGTCGCTGTTAATGCGGCGCTTGTGCTTGTTATGACGTGACCTACCATTGCTGTCCTTGGTATCCGAATTACCAGGGCTCTTGGTCATGTTATTGCTACGAGCCAGCCAGCTGTCTTCTCCCGCGCAAAAGTGGGTCATGAGTGTCGTGAGGGCTGCCATAGATTTCGGCTTTTCCTGTCCAAGGTGCCGGGCAAGCCACTCGTCACGGATGTTATGCTTGAAGGCTGCTAGGGCCTCTGCGTCCGGATAGTCGACAATTTGATTTTTCTTGGTTAGGAACCGTGTCCAGAATTGTCTGGCAGATTCTTCTGGCTGCTGAATTATGTGGCTCAGGTCATCGGCGTCTGGTGGTCGCACATAGGTGCCCTGGAAATTGTCGAGGAATGCGGCTTCCAGGTCCTCCCAACAACTAATTGATTCTGCTGGCAGGTTGTTAAGCCAATGCCGAGCTGGTCCTTTAAGCTTGAGTGGGAGGTATTTGATGGCGTGTAGATCATCGCCACGGGCCATGTGGATATGAAGGAGATAGTCCTCGATCCATACCGCAGGATTTGTTGTGCCGTCGTATGATTAAATGTTTACGGGTTTGAAACCCTCTGGGATTTGATGATCCATTACTTCATCTGTGAAGCATAGTGGGTGTGTGGCACCTCTGTACTGGGCTATATCACGACGTAGCTCAAATGAGCTTTGTCTGTTGTGTTCGGCCCGGCCGGATTTACTGTATCTGGCGTGACGGTTATCGTCTCGTGTCGTGGGGAGCCCGCGCGATCCGTAGATCGATCTTGTTTGCCTTGCCTTGTCCTCCAACATCTCTCGCAGGTCTAGCGCATTTCCCCGTGCCTTGGTATTTTTTGAGCGACGCCAGGGTGTGGCTTGAGTGGAGGGCCGGGAGGCGTCTCTGTCACGGCCGCGAGGTGGCTGGTCAGACGCATCATGCGCTGGTGATGTAGGTTTAAGTGCTTCCTCCTCTAATCGGGGTTGCAACCTGCGCTTTGGGTAGCTCTTGGAGGGGCGTTCGAGCTCATATTCCTTGGCCGCAAGGACTTCCTTCGATCTGTCGGCTAGCAAGTCTTGATCGGCTCTAAGCTGTTGCTATTTTTTCTTAAGGCTACTCACCGTGGCCATAAGCCTGCGCTTAAAGCGCTCTTGTTCGACGGGATCCTCAGGCACGACAAATTCGTCGTCGCCGAGGCTTGCCTCGTCTTCGGAGGGAGGCATGTAATTATCATCCTCTTCCTCTCTATCTGCCGCTCTCTCAGGGGGGCTGGCTTCTCCATCCTCCTGTGCTGAATCTTGCTGGAGGGAGTTGTCTTCGGCACTGTCCGGGGTGTTATTATCTCCTGTGCCGGTATCACCGTTTTTGCTTTGGCGGGACTTAGAGCGGCGCCGCTGACGCCGGCGCTTGGGTTGCTTCTTGGAGGGGTCATCCCCCGCTGTTCCGTCGCCATTGCCTTCTTTGGGTGTATCCACCATATATATGTCATATGACGAGGTGGCTTTCCAGTGCCCTATAGGCGCTGGTTCATGTTCGTCTCCTACATCGTCGTCCATACCGTCGATGTCTTCGGAGTCGAAGTCTAGCATGTCGGTTAAATCATCGACAGTGGCTACGAAGTGGGTGGTGGGTGGGTGTCGAATTTCTTCGTCGTCCGCATCCCAATCATGTTGGCCATAATCCGGCTAGGGCTCTCCTGACAAAGAGAGAGACCTTAGTGAATTCAGAATGTCGCCGAAGGGCGAGTGCTGAAAGATATCCATGGCGGTGAATTCCATGATCAACGCCCAATCGGATTCGATTGGCAGGGGCGCAGAGGGTTCGGAGTCAGGAGAAGAGTCCGGCACCTTGGAGTCACGGGCTTCGCAGAGGATAAGGCTGGTGTTCGGCTCGATCGCCGTTGAGACTGCAGCCCCCGATGCGGTGTCTAGCCACCCGTCCTCGATTGATGCAGTTGGCTCCGAGCTAAGGGTCGAAGCTGTTGCGGGCGCGGCCTCCAGGGCACTGTTCGGCGGCAGAGCTAAGTCATGCCCATAGTGACAGTGCGGCGCACTCAGCTGTGGCTCGAATCCGTCGAAGATCAAGTCTCCGTGGATGTCAGCCGTGTAGTTCAAACTTCCAAATCTGACCTGATGGCCAGGGGCGTAGCTTTCAATCTGCTCCAGATGGCCAAGCGAATTAGCCCGCACTGCAAAGCCGCCGAACACGAAGATCTGTCCGGGGAGAAAGGTCTCACCCTGGACTGCATCGTTGTTGATGATCGGAGGAGCCATCGGGCCTAAAGGTGACGACACAGAGGAACTCTCAATGAAAGCACCAATGTCGGTGTCAAAACCGGCGGATCTCGGGTAGGGGGTCCCGAACTGTGCGTCTAGGCGGATGGTAACAACAGACAAGGGACACGATGTTTTTACCCAGGTTCGGGCCCTCTCGATGGAGGTAAAACCCTACTCCTTCTTGATTAATATTGATGATATGGGTAGTACAAGAGTAGATCTACCACGAGATCAGAGAAGCTAAACCCTAGAAGCCAGCCTATGGTATGATTGTTGTCCGTCCTATGGACTAAAACCCTCCGGTTTATATAGACACCGTAGAGGGCTAGGGTTACACAGAGTCGGTTACAATGGAAGGATATCTACATATCCGTATTGCCAAGCTTGCCTTCCACGCCAAGGAAAGTCCCATTCGGACACGGGACGAAGTCTTCAATCTTGTATCTTCATAGTCCAAGAGTCCGGCCAAAGGTTGTAGTCCGGCTATCCGGACACCCCCTAATCCATGATTCCCTTACCCTGCATCGAGGCTGAGGACAACTCCATTCCCCCATTTTTCTCTGTCACCTCGTGCCCCTGCTTTCGTTCGGCGCACCTGTCTCCGCCCACACACGCTCGCGGTTGAGCCCCCGTGCGCCAGTCCATGCCCTCCGCCGCCTGCTCGCTGCACCGCGCCCGCCCTCGCTCGGGCACCGCCCCTGGGCCAGGCCGCGTCCACGGGAGGCCGCGTCAGGGCCGCGGCTGCTTCCCGGCGCCTCGCGCGCCCCGCCACCTCCTTGCGGCGACGCCCCGCCGCTCCACGTCGGCATGGCCGCCTCCGGGCACAAGTGCCCGTTGCCCAGCACCCGGCAACCGCGCGCCCGCTATGGCCCCATGGGCCAATGAGAGTGGACCCCATCCTGTAAAAAAGTAAATAAAAATGATAAAAAATAGTAATTACTTAATTAATTAATTAGTAATTAATTAATTTAACTAATCATGTTAATTAACCTAACATTAGTCTATTTAGTTAGCTAATTAACTGTTAATTAATTAAGCACACCATGACGATTGGGAACACTGTGCAGTTTGACTCAGTCAACCTGCTGACCCTGCTGTTGTCATGATGATGTCATGCTGATGCAATAACCCCATTTTAGAATTAATAATAATTTCAGAATAATGCTAAAACTTTAATAATTCATAGAAAATAAACCGTATGTCGGATGAAAATAATCTGTACATGAAAGTTCCTCAGAACGATGAGATGAATCCGAATACCCGGTCTGTTCATCCACCACACATCCCTAGCATAGCAAACATGCAACATTTCCCCTCCTTTTCATCTGTCCGGAAATGCCTAACTTCAGGAAAGCATTTCCAGATGTTTCCCCCCTTCGCCGGTATCGTGTAGCCTTGCGTTAGAACACGCGTAGTGCTGCTTATTGTCTTGTCATGCACTTGTTTGCTCTGTATTTACTATTTGTCCCCCCTCTTCTCTCCGATAGACCCCGAGACCGTTGCTGATGCCACTGTGATCGACTACGTCGACGACGACCCCTTCTTCCCTTTCAGCGGAGCTTCCAGGTAAGCCCCCCCTTTGATCATCCCGATATCGCCCATTCCATTCTCTCATGCTTGCATTAGATTTTGCTACTGTTATTGTTTGCTCCTATTCTGATGCATAGCCTGCTTTTGTACCTGCTATTGTTACCTACCTGCTTATCCTAAACTGCTTAGTATAGGTTGGCTAGTGATCCATCAGTGACCCCCACCTTGTCCTTGTTGCCCCTGCTTCATCATCGACGACTCGATCAACGTGATCGACGACCAGAGCCTGACACCTCACATCACATCACACCCCTTTTGTTGCTCAACTCTGCAGAGCTACTATCAAGTGCCGAGGGTGATCCCTCATAACGCACTCCTGATGATAATTCTGTAGTATAGCTATTCGGTCATGGTCATCAAGGGTGATTTCCTCTTTCACCATTCCTGATACGGCTCTGTCGTGCAACACCTCAAGTGTGAACCTCGAGGGTGGTCCCTCTTACGTTCACCTTGATGATTACATGAGTGGAATCCACCGGGGGTGATTCCTCGGGTTTTCCCCTTGATGTTTGGACACACGGTTACCGGGACTTTACTTGAGACCTTGTTGAAGTCGGGTCGGTCCTGAGGGGTACTCGCAAGTTGATGTGAAAGTCGGGTGGGCCCGTTGAGCACTGGCGAGTTTTCTACATGGCATGGTTGGGCAGTCTGTGCCCTTGCCGTAAGTCCATGAGACGGGGTGACGGGGTCACATTACGGTGCAACGGGGGATGGGCCCAGACCCCGGAGTGCTTAGGATGTAGACCGGCGGGACCTCTCTGCTGAGCCTAGGTAGGGCTACGCCGTGTTAATCTTCCGAGGCCGGGCATTGACCCCAGAAAGGTGTGTCTAGCCAGACTGATCGAGCGTGTTGGGTAACGTGGTGCACCCCTGCAGGGAAGATATATATTCGAATACCATGTCCACGGTAATGGACACTCAGACTTGTATCCAGATCTTATATAACTAGAAATGGATACTTGAGACATGAGATGGATATGTGGCTCTGAGATTGCTTTCTCGCAGGGAGTCGAGGAGGGATCTCTGGGCATTAATGTTACAACATGTTTCATAATTATAAACTGCTATTCTTTACTCTTCTACATGCTGCAAGAGGCTTGGAGCTGCTTGAAGATACTAGTCTTTGATAGGCTAGGCCTTCTCCTCTATTCTGGCATTTTGCATTTCAGTCCACAGATACAACCCTCCCATTTGATACCAATGCATACTTAGTATAGATCTGATGCTTGCGAGTACTTTGGATGAGTACTCACGGTTGCTTTGCTACCCCTTTTCCCCTTCCTTCTTCTTTCCGGTTCATGCAGCCAGATGGTGGATCCCTGGAGCCAGATGCCACCGCCAACGGATTCTGCTACATGGAGACTGCTGAAGACCAGGAGTAGTTAGGAGGTCCCAGGCAGGAGGCCTTGCCTCTTCGATCGTGTTGCTTTTGTGCTAGACTTCTTAAGGCTTCCTTGTTTAACTTATGTCTGTACTCAGATATTGTTGCTTCCACTGACTCCTGTATATTGAGCTTGTATTCGGGCCCTCGAGGCCCCTGGCTTGTAATATAAAGCTTGTATCTTTTTGATTTGTGTCTAGAGTTGTGTTGTGATATCTTCCCGTGAGTCCCTGATGTTGATCATACACATTTGCGTGTATGATTAGTGTATGATTGAATCGGGGGCGTCACAGCACCTCTTCCGAGTGGAAGCACGGCCGGGGAGGCCCATTGTTGGAATATACAAGCCAAGTTCTATAATGAAAAATTCCCACTAGTATATGAAAGTGACAACATATGAGACTCTCTATATGAAGAACATGGTGCTACTTTGAAGCACAATATATGAGACTCGCTATATCATGGTGCTACTTTGAAGCACAAGTGTGGAAAAAAGGATAGTAGCATTGCCCCTTTTTTTTGGGCCTTCTTTTTTTTTCTTTGGCCTTTCTCTTTTTTTATTGGGACAATGCTCTATTGAATGATGATCATCACACTTCTATTTATTTACAACTCAATGATTACAACCCAATACTAGAACAAAGTATGACTCTATATGAATGCCTCCGGTGGTGTACCGAGATTGCAATGAATCAAGAGTGACAAGTATGAAAGAATTATGAACGGTGGCTTTGCCACAAATACTATGTCATCTACATGATCATGCTAAGCAATATGACAATGATGATTGTGTCATGATAAACTGGATGGTGGAAAGTTGCATGGCAATATATCTCGGAATGGTTATGGAAATGCCATAATAGGTAGGTATGGTGGCTGTTTTGAGGAAGATATAAGGAGGTTTATGTGTGAAAGAGCGTATCATATCACGGGGTTTGGATGCACCGGCGAAGTTTGCACCAACTCTCAATGTGAGAAAGGGCAATGCACGGTACCGTAGAGGCTAGCAATGATGGAAGGGTGAGACTGCGTATAATCCATGGACTCAACATTAGTCATAAAGAACTCATATACTTATTGCAAAAATCTAGAAGCCATCAAAAACCAAAGTATTATGCGCATGCTCCTAGGGGTATAGATTGGTAGGAAAAGACCATCGCTCGTCCCCGACCGCCACTCATAAGGAGGACAATCAAATAACACCTCATGTTTCAAATTTGTTGCATAACGTTTACCATACGTGCATGCTACGGGACTTGCAAACTTTAACTCAAGAACTTCTCAAATTCACAATTACTCTACTAGCATGACTTTGATATTACTACCTCCATATCTCAAAACAATTATCAAGCATCCAACTTTTCTTAGTATTCAACGCACTCAAAAGAAAGTTTCACAAATCTTGAATACCAAGCATGTTATTATTAAGAAAATTACCATGCTATTAAGACTCTCAAAATAATTTAAGTGAAGCATGAGAGATCAATAGTTTCTTTAAAACAAATCCACCACCGTGCTCTAAAAGATCTAAGTGAATCACATAGAGCAAAATTATAACGCTCAAAATATATAAGTGAAGCACATAGAGCAAAACTACATAGCTCAAAAGATATAAGTGAAGCACATAGAGTATTCTATCAAATTCTAATTCATGAATGGCTCTCTCAAAAGGTTTGTACAGCAAGGATGATTGTGTCACACTAACAAACAAAGACACAAATAATACAAGACGCTCCAAGCAAAACACATATCATGTTGATGAATAAAGATATAGCTCCAAGTAAATTACCGATGGAAGTGAACGAAAGAGGGGATGCCTTCCGGGGCATCCCCAAGCTTTGAATTTTTGGTGTCCTTGGATTATCTTGGGGGTGCCATGGGCATCCCGAAGCTTAGGCTCCTGCCACTCCTTGTTCCATAATCCATCAAAATAATTCACCCAAAACTTGAAAACTTCACAACACAAAACTCAATAGAAATCTCGTGAGCTCCGTTAGAGAAAGAAAACAAAACACCACTCCAAGGTACTGTAATGAACTCATTCTTTATTTATATTGGTGTTAAACCTATTGTATTCCAACTTCTCTATGAGATTCAGAAAGAGATAGATCCAGACTTGGAAGTGTAGAAACCACTTTTGGGTGAAGTGGATGGATTTGACAGATCAAAAAGACTGTAAAAAATGAGATTTATTTACCCCAATGAACTGCTAGACGAGGCAGATGGGAGACCGAGCAGTCCAATCTCCCGTGCCCTAACTTGGCGACGGAAGACACCTACGGCAGCGGTGGAGAAGGCGAGGTCCACGGCCGGTGTGAGGACGGCGTCGAAGAGGTCGGGGGAGCTAAGCGCTTCGTCTCCGGCGTCGACGCGAGCTAGCGGTGGCTCTAGGGTTTGAGCAAGGTGGTGAGGTGGAAGAGGAGATAATGACCGTGCAGGATGGGTATTATAAGGTAGAGGGCTACACAGTGCGATTACGCAGGTGCCCCTCACAGTTCACACCTGATGGACATGTAACATGCATGCAACTCATTGAAAGTTGTTCCATGTTCCCACGCACGCCTGGTTTGTCGGGTGGTCGTTCCGACTTCTCCGGTATTCAGGCAAAAGAGATATAACATTGAAAGCAATTTTAAATGTGTTTCTCTGTATCTTCAGCTGACAAGGACCCAGTGAAGATATTCGACACGTTTCAACGGAATGCATATGACTAGATAGATAGAATTTGAGGAAGAAGCATAGAAGGGATTAGGGCCCGATCACATTCACTTAGTTCAGAAAATGGCAAGTTCGAAGACATAGCTATAAGTGAATACTGTAGAGGACAGAACATATATAGATTTATATATCAGAGAAGACCAAATCAACATTGCGAAGATAATCCTTGAAGTCAAATCAATGTTGAAGACAAACCAAAAAGCAAAGGTAATGCAATCATGACGCCAAATGAGAATCTTCGAGAAAGTTTGGTGGTGGCATTACCCACTGTATAGGAAGTATTAGACCTAGACACGGCGCACAATTATTGTGGCGCTCCGAAGTCAAATTCCGCATTAATGTATTCACACTTAGAGTGTATGTCTTCATTGATTGAAGATATACGTTACTTCGTGTGTTGCACATCTAAGTCATCATCATGCATAAGCATTAGGATGTGTGTCCAATCACAGGACATTTGAGGATTCTAAGATATTTAGCTCACACCGCAACTTGCAAAACCTATTCTCATCCAAGGGCCTTCTGAAGATATCTGCCAATTGCTCTTCAGTGTTGACGTGAATGATATCAATATCTTCCTTCATGACATGATCTCTGAGAAAGTGATGACGGATCTGAATGTGCTTTGTCTTCGAGTGCTGAACTGGGTTGTTGGCAATCTTGATGGCGCTTTCATTGTCGTAGTAAAGTGGCACATGCTTCAGGTGGATTCCATAGTCCTTGAGAGTTTACTTCACCCATAGAAGCTGAGCGCAGCAAGATCCAGCAACAATGTATTCAGATTCAGAAGTGGAGAGTGATACACAGTTCTGCTTCTTTGAAGACCAACAGACAAGAGATCGTCCAAGAAAGTGACATGTGCCTGATGTGGACTTGCGATCAACCTTGTCAATAGCATAATCAGCATCTGAGAATCCAACTAGATCAAACTTTGAGCCCTTTGGATACCATAATCCTAGTGTTGGGGTGTAAGCCAAATATCGAATAATTTGCTTCACAGCTAAGTGATGCGATTCCTTTGGTGCCGCTTGGAATCGGGCACACATGCAAAATCTAAGCATTATATCAGGCCTAGATGCACATAAGTAGAGTAGAGAACCAATCATGGAGCGGTATACCTTTTGATCGAACTCTTTACCATTGTCGACGGGGCCCAATTGGCCTTTGGTTGGCATTGGCGTCGTGTACCCTTTGCAGTCTTGCATTCCAGACTTCTTCAGGCAATATTTGAGGTATTTTTCTTGTGATATGAAGATGCCATTACTCTGCTGACGAATTTGAAGACCGAGGAAGAACTTCAGCTCACCCATCATGGACATCTGATATTGCTCTTGCATCATATGCTCAAACTCATCACTTTATCTCTTGTCAGTGTAGCCGAAGATAATGTCATCCACATAGATTTGGCACACAAACAGTTCACCATCATATGTCTTCGTGAAGAGAGTGGGATCTAGGGAACCAGGTTTGAAGCCTTTGCTCTTCAGAAAGTCTTTGAGTGTGTCATACCAAGCGCGAGGGGCTTGTTTGAGACCATACAATACCTTGTTGAGCTTGTATACCATATCAGGACGCTTTGGGTCTTCAAAACCAGGTGGTTGTGCAACATACACTTCTTCTTCAATTTTGTCGTTGAGAAAGGCACTCTTTACATCCATTTGGTATAGAAGAATGATGTTGTGGTTGGCATAGGCTAGAAGTATACGAATGGCTTCAAGCCTAGCCACAGGAGCAAATGTTTCATCGAAGTCAATCCATTCAACTTGTGTGTAACCTTGAGCAACAAGACGAGCCTTGTTTCTGACAACTTAACCATGCTCATCTTGTTTGTTGCGATAGATCCATTTGGTACCGATGATGTTGTGCTTGCGAGGATCTGGACGCTTTACAAGCTCCCATACATTTTTCAGCTCGAACTGTTGAAGCTCTTCTTGCATAGCTTGAATCCATTCAGGTTCCATGAAGGCTTCATCAACTTTCTTGGGTTCAGATATTTAGACAAATGCAAAGTGCCCACAGAAATTTGCTAGTAGTGTTGCTCTTGAACGAGTGAGTGGACCAGGTGCATTGATGCTATCAATTATCTTCTCAATCTGTACTTCATTTGCAACACGAGGATCAACTGGACGAAGATTTTGCCCTTGCTGATCATTGTCTTCATTTTCAGCATTGGCTTCAGGCTGAGCAGTGTCTTCAGGCTGATTAGGTGCAGAAATGATGATTTCCTATTCAGCCTGTGCCTCTGAAGGTATGATTTCTCCAGTACCCATAAGCTTGATAGATTCACTTCATGTAGCTTCATCTAGCACATTTGGTAGGTGCTCTCTTTGCGAGCCGTTAGTCTCATCAAACCGCACATCCACAGTTTCAACCACTTTGTAGTGAAAGAGGTTGAAGACTCTGTAGGAGTGCGAGTCCTTCCCGTAGCCAAGCATAAAACCTTCATGTGTTTGATGACTCAAAAGTATAGGGGATCTTCACAAAATAAAAATGTCGTATATGCAACACTTCCAAAGTAATTTTTTTCTAGATGCAATTGCTCTTGTTTCTTCATATCATCAATGTTTGGGTCAAAATAAGTGGTTGTCTCGTTCCTTCGTACCACCTTCAACATAATCATCTTCAGGGACTTCTCTCAAGAAAACAAGTTCTCCAGGAAGACCAGAGGTTGAAGAAGCACTACGGTCGTTGGATGGACATCATACAATCAATGGAGCTAGAATCGTTCAAATTGACTAAGTTGACAAAGCCCTCCATCCCCATCAACTTAGTAGGCCCACAAGTCAGCCTCCCACTATACAGGGTCCCAGCTAGAAGGGGGAGTATTCATTTTTTGTGCGTAATAAGGAGGCACCTCCTTGCGTGTGAAGATATAGCTGGTGGGTCCGACCTATAAGCGGGGGCAACGTTTTTTTCGCGAAATACAGAGGCCCTTCCGGTGGGTCCCAGATGTCAGGTGGAGGAATCATTATTTTGCGCGTAATAAGGAGGCATTTCCTTTTGTGCGGCCGTGAACCCAGCTGTCAGCCTCTCCATGTATAGTCCACGTCCGATGGATGTCATTCGTTGACCATGTTGACCATGCCGCGCTGAGAGCACCAGGGCGGTGGACGACGGCGAGGCCTAGGAAGGGGACGACGCGGAGCCAGGGAAGATCCGGCAGTGGATGCCCACGCGGAGAGGAGTACGAGGGTTCACTGGTTCGGCTGCGGTGTGAGGCTGCCGTCGCCGCAGAATAACCGGGGGTGTTGGTGAGTAGACGGATGGCTTGGCCAGCGGTGGTAGTAATAGGGGGCGGTGAGGACTCTGCGGCAGCACAGCCGGCCACGGGAGGCGGGAGCAGGTGGCACGACCGGTGCTGCTTTGGGCGGCTGGAGCAAGAAGACCAGAGGTTGAAGAAGCACGACGACCATTGGATGGACATTGTACGGTCACTGCTGCTAGAATCATTTATAAAGACTAAGTTGACAAAGCCCTTGGTACGCGTCAACTTAGTAGGCCCACAGGTCAGCCTCCGAAACGGTGCGCCCCAGATGTCAGGGGGAGGAATCATGTTTTGGGCGGCTGAAGCTAGAATATCCGAGATTGAAGAAGAAGCACGACATCCGTTGGATGGACATCCAACGGCCACTGCTGCTAGAACCGTGTGTTGACTATAAGTTGACAAAGCCTTGCATACATGTGAACTTACTTTTTTTAGGGGACGCGTCAACTTAGTAGGACCACAAGTGTGTGGCAGAGAACTTATAGCCCATTTGCGATTTGTAAGAATGTACAGCCCACTTTTGAATTCCAATGGAATTTACTACAGCCCATTTACAGTTTGTTAAAAGTACAACCCATTTTCTAGCAAGGACAACGATTAATAATTTCAACCAACCGTCAAAACAAAATTAAAAAACATTCCCACATTTTGATGGGATCCAAAATATTTTTATCCCGAAATTTCTAGTCTGATTAAATACAATTTCAATATAAATTTGTATTACGTAAAAATCCAACAAAACATTGCGCGCGCAACAATTAATGAAATTAAAATTTTCAAAATCCAAAAATAATATTTTATAAACTAATTACGTGTTTGGTGCATTTTTTTAGAGTTACTGCCCAGTTTTTATAATTCACCCCATTTAATATTTATTCAAGCCTATTTTCCTGTTAAGCCTAATGCATCCCTCCATGGATATCTGGCCTGGGCTAGACGGGCCACAGCCCGCCCAGTTAATACCCTGCTCTCCTCTAAACAACAACGAAAACATCGCCCAATAAAAACTCTGCAGTGCTCACACCTCAAAAACACAAATACTGCTCGAGCTGCTTGGTCCCAGCTGTCGGCCGCTCCTTATGCAATTCTCTCGTTTATTGACTACATAGGTTGACAATGGTCTGGGATCGTGATGTCAGGAAACCAGGAGGAAGCAAAAAATAATATAGTTGTACATAATAAGGAGGCACTTGCATACGTACGGCTATGGCCTAGTGGGTCCCTACTATCATCCAGTCAAAATAAAGTCATCTCCTGAATCCTCTTGTTCGTTGACCATGTTGACAATGTTCGGCGCCACGACGAGCACAACAACTCGAAGGACGATGGAGAGGGCCTCACGGGCCCTACGGATGGTCTGATACAGCGTCCGCTGTTCATTCAGGAAGCCAGGATCATCAGACACCTATGAGCACCTTCGAGAGACTGAGACGACATGAAACGGTAAGGTCGCGCTTGGGGGCTCTGGTTTATTTCACACCTGTATTAAGATACAAGTGTAATTTACTCGTCATCGAAAACAACGCGTAAAATACAGGCGTAATGAAACCGAGGGCCCGAGGTCTGTAAGTAAAACCGGCGGGTTAGGCATGTAATTTGAGAGACTAGTGTATATTTTACTAGTCGAAATCGACCAACCAAGCGCTTCGCCTGAGACCATCTGCTTTTATTTACAAGCGGTTTTGGTTGGAAAATGACGATCCAATCACGGCCTAAGATGATGAGTTGGTCGAAAGATCATATGGTTTCACCTCTAACCTACCCGAGTTTTCGTATAGGCTATGAATGAAACATAAGACAATGAACTTCTTAAGCATAGAAACAACAGAAGAGGATGATCTTCTTAACATGAAAATTACGGGCATTAGATCAACATGCAAAACAATATGAAGCATTATTCTCAGGAGGCACGGTGAACAACTCGTGATGCCGCATGCCACAACATTCCAAGCTCCACTTTGCAATCAAACTCACAAGGCATGGCATTACATAGAAAACATTCAGAACAAACTCTTAAAATACCTTACATAAGTCAACATTCATGTGACTATGCATCTCAGCAGAGTAAATATTTACTTCTGAACTGAAGACAGGAATAGGAAAAAATGATCGACGTTGCTCACAACAAAGGGCGTCCCAGTCAAAAATATCAAATGCATGTCTTCTGGCTAACATCAATGAGAAAAAATTGACAAGGTTTTCCAATTCCAATATATTAAACTAATGTCTTCTTGCTAACATCAATGATTAAACTTTGACAAGCTTTTCCCATTCAAAATATGTAATGCCTATGATTGTGGAATGGGCGGGGTTTGTCATCAGTTTGTCATCTGATAGTCTGGTGGCTCAAGGTGACGATGAATGATTAGAGAACCATTTGATGTATTGTGCATGATGAAGTATTATGGAGGACACGAACCATCTGAACATTTTGTGCAGTTCCACTAAAATCAAGCTAAGCATCCCTGTGGATTTCGTATTTATATCCTGCCAGAAAACAAAGACACATCAACACACACATGAATATTGGCCCCAGTGTCAACCCACCAATCGGTGGACTAACAAACTGAAAGTACAGTAAACAGATTACCATACCCAGATGCCCCATCATTGTTGCTTAGAGTGACATTGACAGACTTGGAGTCCTGTCCTGGCTTCTTGGTACTTGTTTGGGCACTTGTTTGCCTAGTGTTCCTCCGAACCATAAGTAAAGCGGCCATCTCTCTTTTTGTCTTTCTTCTTACCCTTCTTAATGGCCGACGCTGGCGGCTCCATTCAAACTAGTCCGGTGGCTCAAGGTGACGACGAATGATTAGAGAACCATTCAATGTATTGTGCATGATGAAGTATTATGGAGGACACAAACCATGTGAACATTTTGTGCAGTTCCACTAAAATCAAGCTGAGCATCCCTGTGGATTTCGTATTTATATGCTGCAAGAAAACAAAGACACATCAACACACACATGAATATTGGCCCCAGTGTCAACCCACTAATCGATGGACTAACAAACTAAAAGTACGGTAAATAGATTACCATACCCAGATGCCCCATCATTGTTTCTTAGAATGCCATTGACAGATTTGGAGTCCTGTCCTGGCTTCTTGTACTTGTTTGGGCACTTTTTGCTCAGTGCACTCCACGTGTTGTAGAGTTTCCTATGCTCTCTGCTGACTAGTCATGTCACTGGCGTCTACTAATACTCTGTAAAGCTTTTCAATCATTCCTTATGTAATGTAGCGGAAATAGTGACTGCTTCTTACTGCAAAGTGGTAAGACCAACTGGACCCACTAATGCAGCAGTTTGCCTAAGACACATTGGCTCCTTTTGTGCAGTTCCACTAAAATCAAAGTCGGAATAAAACCGAGCTTTAATTTTGATATCCCTATAAGCAACAATAGGTATAAGGGAAACAATTACTGAGAAATAGCGGTTGATGACTTGTACTCCCAGAAGAAAAACATCTACTGATCTACCTTATCTTAATGGGAAACAAAGCAGGAGAGTAGCAATTCTCAATCAGTGTGATTCATTCATATTAACCGAGACATTATCTTAACAATGCCTTGTTTCAACATGTATAAAGAACGACAAAGCAGAAAAGTACCAATCCTAAAACAATGCGACTGGTTCATGTTAACAGAGACATTATCTTAACAATACCTTGGTTAAACTTGTAGAAAGAACTACAAAGCATGATAGTGTCATTTGTAAAACACTGTAACTCATATATAATAACAGAGACATTACCTGAACAATACATTTCTTAAACGTGTACTCTGGCCGATCCCTAATAGAAATTGTACTCCCGCCGATCCCTAACAAGTGGTGCAGTTTTGAACTAAGATTCAGTAGTTCATTCTGAAGAAAGTCAGTACTGACCTTTCAAGACCAAGATTTGAAACAACTCGTCTGGAAGACCTAAAAGAGATCTCAACACATATATGGAAATCCGGTCTCCTTTTGTGCAGTTCCACCAAAATTAAGCGAAGCAAAATGTCGCAATAGCAACAAGTTGAATAGATATCCCTGTTTTAACAGAGGCAAAAAAGGAATCCATTACTGGCCAATAAAGGAGGACGAAACATGCGGCCACAAAAATGGTAATCCTGCCAATCCCTAACAAGTGTTGCAGTTTTAACTAAGATTCAGTAGTTAATTCTGAGAGTGGCATTGCTTAATTTTACCAGCGACATTAGATTAACATAAAGCATAAACGTTTCCAGGGGAGAGTGGGCACAACAACAACATGTGCTTCCATCTACTTATAAAGGGGGTGATGCAGAGTTTGTTGTAACAAAGCAACAAGCATCATGTCTGGGTTGGTCCCATTTTTGTTCACTACTTAATGGGAAAAGACAGCAATACAATAGCTTCAATTCATCATTTATTTAAAGCAGTACTAATACAAGTAGCACAACATCTCAAAGCACACTGCAAAATTGTGTGGGTGAAGGCCTGTACTGACCTTTCATGAGATGACCAAGATAAAATACGAATCTACCAACATGAATAGGAAATGCAATCTCGTTTTGTGCTGTTGCACTGAAATCAAGCAAAGTTGCCGGTGTGACATTTAAGTTTGCTATAGCAACATGTTGAATAGATATCCCTGTTTTAATAGAGGAAAAAAAAGAAACAATTACTGGCCAATAAAGGAGGATGAAACATGCGGCCACAAAAAGAACCATCTACCTTATCTTGATGGAAAACAAAGTATAGGACAGTGGCATTTCTAAAACGGTTGCATTGATTCATATTAATAGATAAATTCTCTTAAAACAGTTCAGTAGTTAATTCTGATAGTGGCATTGCTTAATTTTACCAGCGGCATTAGATCAAGAAAAAGCATAAACAGTTCCAGGGGAGAGTGGGCGCAACAACACCATGTGCTTCCATCTACTTATAAAGGGGGTGATGCAGAGTTTGTTGTAACAAAGCAACAAGCATCATGTCTGGGTTTGTACCATTTTTGTTCACTACTTAATGGGAAAAGAGAGCAATACAATAGCTTCAATTCAACATTTATTTAAAATAGTACCAATACAAGTAGCACAACATCTCAAAACACACTGCACGATCATGTGGATGAAGGCAAGTACCCACCTGTCATGACGCACACAAGATCACCTACGAATCTGCCAACACGAATAGGTAATCCAATCTCGTTTTGTGCAGTTGCACTGAAATCAAGCAAAGTCGCCGTTGTGACGTTTAAGTTTGCTATAGCAACAAGTTGAATAGATATCCCTGTTTTAACAGAGGCAAAAAAGGAAACAATTACTGGCCAATAAAGGAGGATGAAACAAATGGCGACAAAAAGAAGCATCTAACTTATCTTGATGGAAAACAAAGTAGGACAGTAGCATTTCTAAAATGGTTGCATTGATTCATATTAACAGAGACATTCTCTTTAAAACAACATTCGTTAAGAATGTAATTTACTTTTAACAGTGGCATTGCTTCAATTTTCCAGCAGCATTCTTAGATTAACAACAACAAAATAGTTGTATGGGACATGGGACATGCCAACACCATGTGCGTCCACACATATAAATGGGTGATGCAGAGTATGTAGCCAATCAACATATCTGCGTTGGTCCCATATTTGTTCTCTTTGAACCTTTTTCCTATGTGAGGGCATCAAATCTAGTCCTGCACAAACTACCCGCTCCCCCACAGTTTCTTTCCCTTTTCAACAAAGAGATCGGTTCCTTACATATGTGTGTACTGGGTTACCCCATTTTTCCCTTTTCGACCAACAAAGCGGCTGGATAGCCAGTCTATACTACTTTCCCTCCCACCTTTCCTCATTGAACCATGTCCTAGATTTATGCTCCACCCACCGCACCCTTCTTTCCTCTTTGAACCAAGACCTAGATTCGACTACATTATCGAAAAAGATCTGCATGCAGCTAGAGCAATGACGGTTTCAAAGAAACTTATACCTTAGGGTCGTTGGGATGTGGCAAGGCGTGCGGCGGGAGGCCGGATCTGCCCACACTACGTACCGCAGTGAGGAAGAAGGAGTTGGTGGCCCTCCCGCACAGGCGCTTGGTGAAAGAGAACAGCGCAGCCGGCAGTGGATTGCCTCCCTCGCCGAAGGTGATAGAGTGAACGCTGCACCTCCTCCCCTTCCCGGTGCGGCGGGATCTGGATGCCTCCTTCACCAGCTGTGAGGGGGGGTAGAGAGAGACAGAGGCCACAACGCAGTCTTGTTTAGATCTGGTGAAGAGGGTCAGAGACTATGAATATAGCAAACCCTAGCAAAGGAACGCGGAGCCTCCAGCATGTATATATATGTAGTGCAGCTAAGAGCATTTAGATCATGATCTTATATTTCTTTATAGTCTGAATTGTCAATATGATCTTATACATCAAAAATACTATGATCATCAATGATCTTTTTGTGTACAATCTGAATTGTCAATGAGTCCTCAACGATTTATAAACCGGTGAATACTCATATTGCGGCCACAAATTCTATACATAGAGTTCAATGAAGACCAAGTGCTTGTGATAGTTTGAGAAGTAACATATTTAAGGTGGTAAAAGCCTTGTTAGGGGAGCGAGGTGGGACTAAAAACAGCTAGCCATAACCTCATTAGTACCGGTTCGTGGTATGAACCGGCACTAAATGGTGATGGTGGGGCCATAGCCTGACCGCAGGCTGACACAACATCTTTAGTACCGGTTCGTGGCATGAACCGGTACTAAAGGTTCGCCACGAACCGATACTATTGATCGCCGCCACGAACCCGCACTAATGTACACATTAATGCCGGTTCAAATTCAAACCGGCACTAATGTGCTTCACATTTGACCATTTTTCTACTAGTGCTTAGCAAAAGCAAAGAACACCTTTCCTTCCAATATATAGGATGAAAGTGTAATCAAGTAAAGCACATGTCTCCTTTTGATCTATGCATTGTAGTTTTTTCTAAGGAGAAGAACTGTAAGGCATTTCCAGCCAATCCTCTAAAATCTATTGAAGAAGTAAATATTTTGATTTACTCCGGTAACCGGCACTTAGCCAAAGTCCTATAACTATCAGAGGAGTAAAACAAATTATTTCGCGGCACCTTGGACTCCTACTTTACTTGGCCGCCCACCCGCCCGAACAAAAGCATTCCCTCTTCCCTCGCCCTCACCCACCCCACCTCCCGCTGTATCTACTCCGACGCCTTCTATGTAGCCTCCGCTGGCCAACACACGCCACTGCCAACCCCTGAAGGACCCACAACATTCCTCCATCACCCGATTTGGGCCTCTCTCGCTAGCAGCGACATCTAAATCGGCAGATCTATGGTCCTCGCTGGCGGTGCCGGATTCGACGCATTCCGGCTGCCGGCAACGGCGCATTTTCAATGGATCCGACGGCCGAAAATTAAATGAATTTGACAAAAAGAATACCCAAGAAATTTAAAGGATCAGGTAGAAACGACCAAAACTCAAGAGTAAAGTACTCCACTGACGTTGTCTTGGGCACAAACATCCCCCGTCCCCCGTGCCGCTCCCGCAAGCGGCCCGGGTGGAACCCTAGATCGCCGCCGCCGCTCCCTTCCTTCGCCTTCCTTCTCCCTCACCGCCGCCAGGGGACGCCGCCGGGCAAAGCCCGCGCGTGCGCCGGCGGCGGCGGGGCTCCCTCCCTCCTCGCGAGGCTCCTGGGCGGCGCGGGACGGCCGGCCCTCGCGGCGGCGCTCGGCTCGGCGGCAGGTCGTGTCGCCGGCGGATCTGCGGGGCTCCCCTTTGGTGGCGCTGCGGCGATGGCGGCGGCGTGGTCTGCGCGGGGCGGCGAGGCGCGGGCTCTTCCTCCTCCCGATCTGATGGCGCCGCGGTGGCGCCGGCGCTCGGCCGTGCGGCGGGGTCCGCGAGGGTGGTCGGCGCGCGACGTCTCCCTCCCCGATCTGATGGCTCCACGGTGGCGCCAGTGCTCGGGCGGCGGTTGGCTTCGGCAAGCGGTGGCGGGCGCTGGGATCTCGGCGGCGCTCCGGCGTGTGCAGGCGGCGGCGGTCCCTGTGCACGGTCGGCAGCTCCGTCTCTGACCCGGACGGCGCGGGGGATGGCGGCGGCCCGGCGTGGCAGGCGATCTGGATGCGGTGGTGCCGGTGGCTCGCTGATTGCCGGTGCTCCAGGGTCTGTCTGGTGGTGCTGGTGGTGACGGCGGCCCGTGCACGAGAGTTGGATTCCTTCGAACTGATCTGGGTGAAAACTTGCCTTCGGCTTCTGCTAAGGCCGGCGGTGGCGGCGCTATCTGCGTCGTTCCCTTCTTGAAGGCATCGCCATGGAGAAGTTCAAGGCCACTCTCTGCTACCTCTGGGGGAAACCCTAGATCGGATGATCGGATGATCGGATGACGGCGGCGCTCTAGTGTCGTTCCTCCCTTGGGGCGTCATTTTTGGAGGTACACACGTGATCGAGGGACCAGTGGACGGATTCTTTGGTGGAGCGGTGCTTCATCCTACACACTGATGGCGACGGATCTTGACGGCGTGGCGCAGTGCAGATTCAGAGTTCACTGTGGGAAGATGGACTCGCGCAGGAGGACGACGCTGTCGGGCGTCGTGGTGGCGTCGATGGCAGAAAGACCTGGCACAGTACATGCAACAGTACAGCTCTGAAGATGGATTTGTGGCAGGTGGCTGCGGCGGCCTCATACCCGGTAGGCGTCCTGGTTGAGGAGTGCGCCGGACTGGTAGGTGCCCCATACCCGGCAGGCGTCCTAGTTGGAACCTCAGGTCTTAGATGTTTAGGTTTAGCTGCGATGTCTGTTTGGTATTAGGCCCAGACTATCTGCGCCCCTTCATCATTTGGATAGGTGTAGCGACAGATGTTGCTTAGACGATGGATTTAGTCTTGCTGTTGTATGGCTTTGTAAGGTTTTGTGATAATAATTAATAAAGTGACCGTATGCATCGACCAGATGCAGAGGCCGAGGGTCATCCTCCTTTTTTTTTTTAAAAAGACACCCTAACTTCAGTTTTACCGGCTTGTTTCACTGCCGAAATTTTGTTCTGCGGTTACCACCGTAGCTTCAGGTCAATAGTCTTCCAGGACCAGGTCCAGGTGCGGTGCAGGCTGGCCACAGATTGTGCTGTTACCGGGGCTGACAGTATGGGCTGGTTCGTATTCGGTGACCGTGTCCGTTGCGTGGGCGTGGAGCTTTCTGCTGCATGCGGGAGTCACTACACATCGACATACACGTAGGCTCCTGCGTGTCCAAGGATCGAAGCGTGTCGCACACTCGCACTGCATGGCGACACCTGGTGCGCCGCGCCGAGACACGCAACGACACGCGCCGTCGCGTCGGTTCAGTGCCTTCGTACAAGTACTGGTACTCCTACTAACACATGCATCATCCTTCGTCCAGTGCTCCGATCGAGTGTATTGTGCAGCCTCTGTGTGCAGGTTCAGTGCGTGCAGGCGGTATGTCTTCTTCTCTCTTTTTGGGCTGCCTGATTGCTTCGCGTTTATCTGTGTGTCTGTATGGCTTCCATCAGGCATACCGTAAAAATCTGCACTTCTGTGTACTTTCAGCTGCTCAGCGCGCGCCCTGCTCTACGAGAGGAAATGCGGATCGATCACCCCGAGGCTGCGGCAGGCTACCCGTACAGTGTATGTTTTCGCCAGATGATCTTCAGTGGCCTTGCAATCAGGTAACATCAATTTAATTCAGACTAATCCTCAATGTACGTCGACTCGCCGGCAAAATCGTTATCAAACAATATTTGTATGCCATGATCTATCTGCGTGAAAATCAAATTCTCTTTACGGATCAACCCAGAAACAAGTATATTTGTGCTGTGCGCCTAGTGTCACATCCCTATCTATGGGTAATGTACTAGAGTTAATTAAGCATGCATACAACATGTTTAAATATATTTAATCTTGAACTAACATAACGAAAAATATGATGAGTACTAAGTGGGATATTACACCATTGTGCACACCGTCAGATGAACTGATTGGCCTCGTCACAAATCCGGATTATATAATTAAGTAAGGACCAATAGAAGCTACTCCTAAAGATTTTTGAAAAGTTCAAAATGCATATTGAAGAGTTACGAAAAATAAAAGCAATGACAGAAAGCAGAAACCCTCATCGGTCTGTTGCTTTTATAGTTAGAATTCCCGATGAAGAAGTAAGAGGTATTTTAATCCAGAATGGTAATAAATTTTAAATGCCTTAATGATAATACATAGAAGATGCATACAATATACCTAATAAGTAGGAATGGA
This sequence comes from Triticum urartu, assembly GCF_056163025.1. Classification (NCBI taxonomy): domain Eukaryota; kingdom Viridiplantae; phylum Streptophyta; class Magnoliopsida; order Poales; family Poaceae; genus Triticum; species Triticum urartu. Next base: position 81,585,928 of record NC_141878.1, on the reverse strand, counting down.
TCAATAGAATACAATGAAGCAAATATTTATCTAAATTTGATTTAAAAGAATGATTTTGGCAAGTAAAAATGGTCGAAGAATCTATCCATTCGACAACATTTACTTGTCAAGAAAGCTATTATGAATGATTACTCATGCCATTGGGCCAAAAGAATGCTCCTGCACTTTTTTCAAGGAAAATGCAAAATATATTTAATCAGAATCAAGCATTGATATTGGTGTATGTAGATGATTTACTAGTATTCTCAAAGTCGTACATCGAGCATATAGCCCATCTTGAAGTGTTCTTTCTGAAGGTAGAACAAAATGGGCTCATATTATAAAAAAAATAAGATGGAAATTTGCAAGGAAAGAATACATTTCCTTGATCATGAAATAGGATAAGCAAAATACATTTACAAGAAAATATTGCAAAGAAAATATTAGAGTTTCCGAACAATATGTGTGATAAAAAGGTTTTACAACAATTCTTAGTATCCACTTTTTTATAATGAATTATGATATATGTTCGTCTTTAACACCTTCACGATCCTCTTCTCTTTGTAGCTAGCTAGCGCTAATTTTCTATTGTGCATGCATACGCCCGCCCCCCTCTCATCCTCCCTCAGCGTCCCCTCCATCGCGCACGTTCGTTATTTCTCTTTAGGTCGTTCACCCGCGGTGTGTGTAGGCCCCCCGACTCCTTCTTTCCGGCACACACCGGTCGATATACCTCTCTAGCCAAGTGTGCCTACCACAAACACATACTTCCCCTCTTCTCTTCCCACCCGTCCGCCCCCTATCTCCAATACGGTTCCATGCAGGTGCACACTCTCGCCCCTCTTTTCATCGATCTCATAGTCGCACACTCCTCCCCCCTCGACATAGTAGGCCTCTTGCACCACCTCCTAGCCGCACTCCTCTCCCCCTGTCTGTCTCTCCGGACCTGTAACATCCCAAAATTCTAAATTTTGGAAGGTTATATTAAATAAATAATTATGATTGTTTGTTTGTTTGTTGTGTGATTGATGGTGTGAAATTGAGTGGAAATTGAATTATTTTTTTGAAAGTTGAATGAGAGGGAATAAAAGGACTTTTCCAAAACTTTCATCTTGCATTTTTCTTGATCTCCATGAATTCAAAGTCATCTCATCACAAGACCCTAGAGTGAAGATAATATGACATCTTCCATTTTAAGAAAATAAAAAGGGGTTTGAAAATGATTTGAATTCCATTTGAAATATTTCAAATTTAGAAACTTTAAGCAACTCAATGAGTTCATGAGGGAAGATAAAATGACTTCTTCAAATTTGAAGAAACAGAGTTGGAAGTTTCAAAGAAATAATTTCAAAGTCACTTTGAAGTTATTTGAATTTCCAGATTTCAAATCCTCTTCCGAGTTATTTAGTTTTAATTCAAATTATTTTCTCCTAAAAATACATAAATGGAAATAAGGGTAAAATAATTCCCTTCAATGGAAAATTAGGAGAAAATAAAATTGGAATCATTTTGCTATTTAAAAAATGATTTTTATTGATTTTAAATGCAACAGTAGCACTGTTTGACTTTTATGAATTTTTGTGGAATTTATTTGAACCTGAAAAATAGTTCATCTTATTTAGGGTATTTTTTTCTGAACATTCTAGTATGCCTATGTAGAATTTTTATTTTCTTCTGTTGCATTTTTTCTTTAAGTTAAAAAAACACGCATACCCGCGCACAGGCCCAGCCAGCCGCGCACTTCGGCCCGCGGCCTGGTCCCAGCGCCCGAGCGCTCGTGTCGCTCGCCCGCTCGTCTCTCTCCCTCGCTCATCTCTCCCCTATCGCTGACCCGCGGGGCCCACTCCCCAGGTCGTCCCTAACCTCCCGCAGACCCTGCTGGATGAGCACACACACGCACACGCCCGAACCCGCCGGCCGAAGCTCTAGGGATAGAGCTTATCCCTCGCTCCCGAGCCCTCTCTCCGCGCCTATAAGAAGCCCTCGACCCCCTCTCTCCATTCTGCCACTTCGTTTCGCCTCACACCACCCGTAGCCGACGCCCTCCTGCTTTGGATCTTGCTAGAGCCGGAGCTTCCTTGCCGGAGTAAAACGCCACCAGTAAACTGCCCCGACACTGTTCTTCTTCACCAAAATATTGCCCGGGTCAATGAGCATCCGTTTGACATTTTCTTTGCTCTTAGGGACCACCAGAGACAACGCCCCGACGTGTTGCGTCCTCACCGGAGCTCCAAACGCCGCCACCTCGCTCCACCCGTCCAGGCCACCCCGACATGCGCCGTCACCACCACTGAACCGCCCACGTCGTGCCCGTCCCGTTCGTCTCCTTCCCCTCCGCCGAGGAGCACCGCCGCCACCGCCCGTCCGCCGCCTGACGCCAACGCCGCCGCCCCCTGCTCGTCGTCATCGCCGCTGTAAGCCGAGCCTCCCGCCTCGTTCGTTTAGTTTAGTTCTTTTTTATTATTATTTATTTGGATTAGATTGGTTAACCGCGGTTTAAAATAAACCGGTCTCCGGTTTTCATTTTTTTAGCCGCGGTAGCTGTTTTGCTTAGATAGCGGTCATTCGCCGAATAGCTTCCGCAGCGAACGCTGCTCGGCCAGTAGGAATCTGCCACGTGGTCGAGGACCTGTTCTTAGTTTAGTTTATTTTCTGTTTCACCATCTAGTCCCTGGAATAAGTTGATTAGCCCCTGATTTTAGTTTAGCCACAACTTTTTAACCGTAAGTCCAAATTCGACGAAACCAGCGGTCGCCTCGATTAGATCTATCAAGATGACCTACCTTTGCAAGTTTTTGACAAATACAAATTTGAATTATTTTAAATTCAAATTTAAACCCTATTTGGCCATATCTCCTAGACCGTAGCTCCGATTAAGTTGATTCTTTTTGCACTTTGTCACCGTAGCCAAACCCTATCACCTAGACCTTTCTCAAAAAAAAGTTATTATTTATTTCCTTATTTCATGATAAATGTTTATTATTCATGCTAGAATTGTATTAACCGGAAACATAATACATGTGTGAATACATAGACAAACAGAGTGTCACTAGTATGCCTCTACTTGACTAGCTCGTTGATCAAAGATGGTTAAGTTTCCTAGCCATAGACATGAGTTGTCATTTGATTAACGGGATCACATCATTAGGAGAATGATGTGATTGACATGACCCATTCCGTTAGCTTAGCACTCAATCGTTTAGTATGTTGCTTTCTTCATGACTTATACATGTTCCTATGACTATGAGATTATGCAACTCCCGTTTATCGGAGGAACACTTTGTGTGCTACCAAACGTCACAACGTAACTGGGTGATTATAAAGGTGCTCTACGGGTGTCTCCGAAGGTACTTGTTGGGTTGGCGTATTTCGAGATTAGGATTTGTCACTCCGAATGTCGGAGAGGTATCTCTAGGCCGTCTCGGTAATGCACATCACATAAGCCTTGCAAGCATTACAACTAATGAGTTAGTTGTGAGATGATGTATTACGGAACGAGTAAAGAGACTTGCCGGTAACGAGATTGAACTAGGTATTGGATACCGAGGATCGAATCTCGGGCAAGTAACATACCGATGACAAAGGGAACAACGTATGTTGTTATGCGGTCTGACCGATAAAGATCTTCGTAGAATATGTAGGAACCAATATGGGCATCCAGGTCCCGCTATTGGTTATTGACCGGAGACGTGTCTCGGTCATGTCTACATTATTCTTGAACCGTAGGGTCTGCACGCTTAAAGTTACGATGACAGTTTCATTATGAGTTTATGTATTTTGATGTACCGAAGGTTGTTCGGAGTCCCGGATGTGATCACGGACATGAAGAGGAGTCTTGAAATGGCCGAGACATAAAGATCGATATATTGGACGGCTATATTCGGACACCGGAATTGTTCCGAGTGATTTCGTGTAAAACCGGAGTGCCGGAGGGGTTACCGGAACCCCCCGGGGAAGTATTGGGCCTTAGTGGGCCTGAGGGGAGAGAGAGGGCAGCAGCCCAGGAGGTGCCCCCCCCCTCATGGGGAGTCCGAATAGGACTGGGAGGGGGGTGCGGCCCCCCTTTCCCTCTCCCTCTCCCTCTCTTTCCTTCCCCCTCTCTATTCCTAGTTGGACTAGGAAAGGGGAGTCCTACTCCCACTAGGAGGAGGACTCCCCCCCTCTCCTTGGCGCGCCCCAAGGGCCGGCCGGCCTCCCCCTTGCTCCTTTATATACGGGGGCAGGGGGGCACCCCAGGACACACAAGTTGATCTTCGTGATCGTTCCTTAGCCGTGTGCGGTGCCCCCCTCCACGATATTACACCTCGGTCATATTGTAGAGGTGCTTAGGCGAAGCCCTGCGACAGTTGAACATCAAGATCGTCACCACGCCGTCGTGCTGACGAAACTCCTCCCCGAAGCTTTGCTGGATCGGAGCCCGGGGTGCGTCATCGAGCTGTACGTGTGTCAAGAACTCAGAGGTGCCGGAGTAACGGTGCTTGGATCGGTTGGACCGGGAAGACGTACGACTACTTCCTCTACGTTGCGTCAACGCTTCCGCTTCGGTCTACGAGGGTACGTAGACAACACTCTCCCCTCTTGTTGCTATGCATCACCATGATCTTGCGTGTGCATAGGAAATTTTTTGAAATTACTACGTTCCCCAACACTTCATCCTCTGGGCCAGCGTCTCCGTGTCCCTGCAAGGATTGTGACAAGTCAAGATAAGCAACACAGGGTGAGGAGGCAGAGATGACAGAGAGGAACCGGATGCTTACTCATCGTCCTCCTCCTCCTCTACGGTCTTCCTCTTCCTCCTCGGACTGAGGGATCCAAAATCAAAGGTGATCCCCGCGCCGACGTTCGCCGGAGGAGGCGAGGGAGGCGGCGTCTGGGCACGCTTGGGTGAAGAAGGAGCGGCCGTCTTCTTCTTCACCGCGACCTTGGCCGGCTTCTTCGCCGCCGCGGCCCATGTGTGGGGCCGGGACCCCTCCAAGGTCAACTGCGGCTGCGCAGTGCCGCGGGGCCGAACCGGCTCACCGGAACTAGCCCGCCGCAGGACTCGCCCCCTCCCCGCAGGTGGCGCCGGGTCTGCGGTCTCCTCCCCCTCCGATGATGACTCACCGGTCACATCCTCGACCAGTGGAGCCTCGGTGCCGGCGTTGCTGGCTCCCTCGGCGGCCGCCGCCCATCGGGCAAGCTCCTCCGCCTCCGCGGCCGTCGCGGCCTTGTCCTCCACACCACCGGCATTGCCAGCCTCCCTGGCGAGCTGCGCATTATCCTCAAGTTATGGACCCAGTCCGTGTAACCGCTACCATCATCTTTCAACTTTGCTTTCTCAAGGAACGCATTAAAATTCAACGGAACAATGACACGGGCCATCTATCTACAATCAACATAGACAAGCAAGATACTATCAGGTACTAAGTTCATGATAAATTTAAGTTCAATTAATCATATTACCTAAGAACTCCCACTTAGAAAGACATCCCTCTAATCTTCTAAGTGATCACGTGATCCAAATCAACTAAACCATAACCGATCATCACGTGAAATGGAGTAGTTTTCAATGGTGAACATCACTATGTTGATCATATCTACTATATGATTCACGCTCGACCTTTCGGTCTCAATGTTCCGGGGCCATATCTGCATATGCTAGGCTCGTCAAGTTTAACCTGAGTATTCTACGTGTGCAAAACTGGCTTGCACCTGTTGTAGATGGATGTAGAGCTTATCACACCCGATCATCACATGGTGTCTGGGCACGACGAACTTTGGCAACGGTGCATACTCAGGGAGAACACTTTTATCTTGAAATTTAGTGAGAGATCATCTTATAATGCTACCGTCAATCAAAGCAAGATAAGATGCATAAAAGATAAACATCACATGCAATCAATATAAGTGATATGATATGGCCATCATCATCTTGTGCTTGTGATCTCCATCTCCGAAGCACCTCCATGATCGCCATCGTCACCAGCGCGACACCTTGATCTCCATCGTAGCATCGGTGTCGTCTTGCCAATCTTGTGCTTCTACGACTATCGCTACCGCTTAGTGATAAAGTAAAGCATTACAGGGCGATTGCATTGCATACAATAAAGCGACAACCATATGGCTCCTGCCAGTTGCCGTAACTCAGTTACAAAACATGATCATCTCATACAATAAAATTTAGCATCATGTCTTGACCATATCACATCACAACATGCCTTGCAAAAACAAGTTAGACGTCCTCTACTTTGTTGTTGCAAGTTTTACGTGGCTGCTACGGGCTTAGCAAGAACCGTTCTTACCTACGCATCAAAACCACAACGATAGTTTGTCAAGTTGGTGTTGTTTTAACCTTCGCAAGGACCGGGCGTAGCCACTCTTGGTTCAACTAAAGTTGGAGAAACTGACACCCGCCAGCCACCTATGTGCAAAGCACGTCGGTAGAACCAGTCTCGCGTAAGCGTACGCGTAATGTCGGTCTAGGCCGCTTCATCCAACAATACCGCCGAACCAAAGTATGACATGCTGGTAAGCAGTATGACTTATATCGCCCACAACTCACTTGTGTTCTACTCATGCATATAACATCAACGCATAAAACCTGGCTCGGATGCCACTGTTGGGGAACGTAGTAATTTCAAAAAAATTCCTACGCACACGCAAGATCATGGTGATGCATAGCAACAAGAGGGGAGAGTGTTGTCCACGTACCCTCATAGACCGAAAGCGGAAGCGTTAGCACAACGCAGTTGATGTAGTCGTACGTCTTCACGATCCGACCGATCAAGTACCGAACGCACGGCACCTCCGAGTTCAGCACACGTTCAGCTCGATGACGTCCCTCGAACTCCGATCCAGCCGAGTGTTGAGGGAGAGTTTTGTCAGCACGACGGCGTGGTGACGATGTTGATGTTCTACCGACGCAGGGCTTCGCCTAAGCACCGCTACAGTATTATCGAGGTGGACTATGGTGGAGGGGGGCACCGCACACGGCTAAAAGATCAAACAGATCAATTGTTGTGTCTCTAGGGTGCCTCCCTGCCCCCGTATATAAAGGAGCAAGGGGGGTGCGGCCGGCCAAGGGAGAGGGCGCGCCGGGAGGAGTCCTACTCCCACCGGGAATAGGACTCCCCCCCTTTCCTAGTTGGATTAGGACTTGGGAGGGGGAAAGAGTGGAGGAGAAGAAGGAAGGGGGGCGCCGCCCCCTCTCCTTGTCCTATTCGTACTGGGGGGAGGGGCGCGCGGCCCAGCCCTATCCGCCTCTCCTCTCTTCCACCTAGGCCCACTAAGGCCCATTAAGTTCTCGCGGGGTTCCGGTAACCTCCCGGTACTCCGGTAAAATCCCGATTTCACCTGGAACACTTCCGATATCCAAACATAGGCTTCCAATATATCAATCTTCATGTCTCGACCATTTCGAGACTCCTCGTCATGTCCGTGATCACATACGGGACTCCGAAAAACCTTAGGTATACCAAAACATATAAACTCATAATATAACTGTCATCGAAACGTTAAGCGTGCGGACCCTACGGGTTCGAGAACTATGTAGACATGACCGAGATACGTCTCCGGTCAATAACCAATAGCGAAACCTGGATGCTCATATTGGCTCCCACATATTCTATGAAGATCTTTATCGGTCAGACCGCATAACAACATACGTTGTTCCCTTTGTCATCGGTATGTTACTTGCCCGAGATTCGATCGTCGGTATCTCAATACCTAGCTCAATCTCGTTACCGGCAAGTCTCTTTACTCGTTCCGTAATACATCATCCCACAACTAACTCATTAGTTGCAACGCTTGCAAGGCTTAAGTGATGTGCATTACCGAGAGGGCCCAGAGATACCTCTCCGACAATCGGAGTGACAAATCCTAATCTCGAAATACGCCAACCCAACAAGTACCTTCGGAGACACCTGTAGAGCTCCTTTATAATCACCCAGTTACGTTGTGACGTTTGGTAGCACACAAAGTGTTGCTCCGGTAAACGGGAGTTGCATAATCTCATAGTCATAGGAACATGTATAAGTCATGAAGAAAGCAATAGCAACATACTAAACGATCGGGTGCTAAGCTAACGGAATGGGTCATATCAATCACATCATTCTCCTAATGATGTGATTCCGTTAATCAAATGACAACCCATGTCAATGGCTTGGAAACATAACCATCTTCGATCAACGAGCTAGTCAAGTAGAGGCATACTAGTGACACTCTGTTTGTCTATGTATTCACACATGTATTATGTTTCCGGTTAATACAATTCTAGCATGAATAATAAACATTTATCATGGTATAAGGAAATAAATAATAACTTTATTATTGCCTATAGGGCATATTTCCTTCAGCCCCCTCCGCGCAGCAAGTGCGGGCGACCTCGCCCCATCCGCGGGTCATGAAGATCTTGCCCAGGGAGACGACCTCGATCTCCGCCCCTTTTGCCGGAGTGCTGCATTCGGCGTGCTGCAGCCACAACTCGAGCGGCCCACTCGGCGGCATCTCTTCGGCAAAGAACCACGGAAGCTTGATCCATGTGCGCGGTGGCATCACCGCCCACACCACGAACTCACGCGAGGAGCCCTCGGCGTGGGTTCATGGGTCGGCGGCTCGTGCGACCACAGCATGGCCACCACGGCCGTAACGCGAGCGGCGCGGGGCGCCGCCTCCTCCTCCGGAGCCTTGCGCTTGGGCGTACAAGGGCAGCGGGTAGCCGGGAGGAGGCCGCTCGTACCAAGGCCTCATCACCTCCACCCTCACGCCAGCATCGCGGGAGCAGCCAAACCTCTTCTTCGGCGGAAGTGGCCCCTGCTCCTTGCGGGGGTTTTTTCCTTTCTCAACAACGGAGAATCTCCATATCGGCGCCATGGGTGTCGCGGCAAGACAGCAAGGCGAGGAGGAAGAAGGAGGAGCGAGCAGAGAGAGGAAGGAGATTGCACGCAATGATGGTTTTCTCCTCATTTATAGCCAGGAGGAGGCCAACCGTCGGCCTCCACGATTGCACGCAATGATGGTTTTCTTCTGCATGCAGCGGGGTCTCGTCAAGTCGAACGGTTGCTGAGGCAGCGTGGGGAAGCGAAGGCGCCAACGTCCCGTCAATCGCCACACGTCAATCAAGGCCATAGGCGGTTGGGGCTCGTGGCGCTCCGCACTTGCCCTTTGGCTTTGCCTCGAAGCCATGTTCGAGCACGCCTTGGGCTCGGGGGCTACTATCGGCGTCCTGCGAACAGGGGTGCCTAGACTTGCCTGCCTGCGGCCCACGGCGTGGCTCCACCAACGGCCCGGTACGGCCCGGCTTCGGCAACAACTACTCAAGACCCTCACGAGGGGCCAAGCCTCGCGAGGCAGACGACACCAAGGCCTCCCTGGGGGCGGCTTCGCTAGGCTGGCTCCCGAGGAGCGGAGATATCTATGCAAGGGACACCTCGCAAGGTTTACATGACGTGAGCCATGACGACCAAGGCCTGGCACGCGCCAGCAGGCGCAACGTACCAGTTTCCTCTTTGGTGCCAAAGAGGCAAGCGCAGGCGAAGAGACCCGAGGCATCAGGCAAAGGTTTTCATATCGGTGCAACAAGACCAAGACCAGCGGGACGGGAGGATGGAGGTCATTACAGAGCCCACGGCAGCGTCACCACCAGAGCCTTTGGCCGTCGAAGACCACTTTTGTCAGGATAGCATGTACTATTTGTCCCCCTTAAAACTTGGTCGTTGTGGGATCCCTTCCCGCCTAACATTTGGGAAGAGGACCAGGGCCTCTATAAATAGGGCTAGCCACCACCGTAGGGAAAAACTCATCTTGGATCGGATCCATTCCATCCTCACACCCACCAGCTCGTCGAGCTCAAGAACACCTCTCCCCCTAAGGCTGTTCATCCACTGTACTAGTTCATCCTCAGCCCTCGAGGCAATCCACCACCACACTGGAGTATGGTATTACACCACGCGGTGGCCCGAACCAGTATAAACCTGTGTCTCGTGTTCTTTGGGTTCGTCGAGCTAGGCCATGAAATCGTTGGGTAGGCAGGCTGGGGAGAAAGAGTCCTTCGTGCACACCCCAGAGTTCGAACCTCTCAAGGGTCTGCGGAACCCCGAATCCGACACAAGCAGCGCGATGGGGTCATGGGGGTCCACAACTATGGTGGCAACCATGGAGGTGCTGGGCACCGGCCGGCAGCGGGGATTTGGGGTTGTACGCGGTACTCGGCGGGGGCTTTGGGGCGGGGCGCGTGGTGGATCTATTGACTGGCGGCGCGTGCGGTTACTTGGCGCTGGCGGGAAAGAAGGCGGGCAGGAGTCGGCGGCGCACGCGGCTCCCTGAGTTTACCAGACTAAGTCACTGACATGTCGGAGGAAGATAGAAAAGTATAAGGTTCATTTTTTTCGACGGGAAAGGATCGGGCAAGTCGCCAGAGTTAGGAACCAGGGGTTTTAGAGTAGCTCCATCCATATCAATCGCAATACCGAAGAAAGAACATGCTTGCTTTAATATACTGCTCCGTCCAGAATTACTTGTCGTGGAAATGGATATATCTAGACGTATTTTAGTTATAAATACATTTAATTTTATCTATTTTTGCGACAAGTAATTCGGGACAGAGCGGGTAGATTAGTTATAGGATTAGAAAGCCCCAGAGCTAGCACATACATATATGTATTATGCATGTAGGGTTTTCTTTTATTATGCAAAACATATTTTATCATTTTAGTGGTGCCTTAGGCAATGGGGCAGCAACAGCCATCGTAGGAAGTGCACTTTCCTCCATGGCAAAATTTCTCGCATGATTCCAACGTGCAGTTAGGTAAGTCCAACTCATAGCACTTCGCAAGTAGGGGGAGAGCATCTGTTTGTATCTGCACCAGATCAACACATTTTGTTAGGCCAATTATGTGCAACATAGCTTGCCACCTTATATTTTGGCATTGCTAAATATACACTAGTTCTAATGGGATCTCAACATTTCAAGATGCACGTTAAGCAAATGATCAAGGAGAATAAGGAAGACATGTAAAATAACATAACCTCGTTGTTCGCGTCGCATGAGGAGAGAAGAGTAGCCATGACCATGAGAGTTGCCAAAAACAGGGAGCCTGCTTTCTTCTTGAAGATAGCCATTTCGAGAGGCACTAGTGCTTTCTTAGTTTTATTTTGCCGCAACAGCCTAGTACCTTTTCAATGATCGGTGCTCTTTGGGCATACTTTTTGCTTGTGGTAGTGTTCACCTCTCCTACTGTTATATAGATACATATTGCAGCCTATTTATGTCAATTGTTTAATGGTAATTAATAATATCTTCTACTCCCTCCGTTCGGAATTACTTGTCGCGGAAATGGATGTATCTAGACGTATTTTAGTTCTAGATACATTCATTTCCGAGACAAGTAATTCCGAACGGAGGGAGTATATCAATATTTTAGTTATCAAATCAATCAGTATTTGGGGAATCAAATTTGTTACAAATAAAGCTGCGGGAATCAATAATACCAGGGATGCATTAGCTATGAAAATATATCATAATAACTTTTGTACTCATAGTTGATGGTGTAAAATGAATGCATTATTAATTATAATAAATAATTAAGTAAATATCACATCCTTATGTTTTCCAATCAGAGCATTAATTGGTGTACATTGTTTATACAATAAATCTATCCAATAGTTTTCAAATCAGAGCATTAATCGGTGTACATTGTTTATACAATAAATCTATCTAATACAATATCTTCTGATATCGAAAGAAAGCATTAACAACGGGAAATCAGTACAAACTTAGTCACGATGATCTAGCCCAAATATATGCTTAGTTGGCAAGAAAATGAAAGATTTCCTAAATCATATGTGTACACACATGTATAATTAAATGATAATATCTACTCATCTACTATTCTTAGCTAAGGGCATCTACGGTTCTGACCCGCAAATTTGCTCCAGCATCCGTCCGTGGCGGACAGGAGAACCACTGCCCGGACACGGATGCGGGAGCCAGCCATCCAACGTTGTTCGCATACATTTCAACAACCACTGTTTGTACTAAACAGACGAAATTCATGCAAACATGAGAGATTTTATTAAAGTAAGGTCATAATTTACATAAAAAGTACGATATCTCAACCTTTTAACTAAAAAACTAGAAAAAAAACTAAAACCTATACCGAACGACCACCTCGTACCCGTGACCGCCCTGTCTGCCGTGCCGCTTTCATCGTTTATGCCGTCGTCGTGGTCCCTCCAGTGACGGAACGGTGCTGCAGGGCCGCCACAACCTTATCCGGCAGCTGCCTGCCGTTCGCGGAAGAGCCGCTCTACTTCCTGCTGTGCGGTGCGTTGGGCCACCGCAACCACTGCCGATGTAGCCCTCGGTGCCCTGGTGGCGGACTTTCCGCGGCCGGCATTGGCGGAGTAGTCGCCGAGCGACCACTCCTCGCCGATCTTGATGAGCTCGCCGTCAAGGCAGCGACGGTGTGATGCCTACTACGCAACTTGATTCTTGTACACACGTGTTGGGCCTCCAAGCGCAGAGTTTTGTAGGACAGTAGTAATTTTCCCTCAATTGGATGACCTAAGGTTTATCAATCCGTGAGAGGTGTAGGATGAAGATGGTCTCTCTCAAACAACCCTGCAACCAAATACAAGAAATCTCTTGTGTTCCCAACACACCCATTACAATGGCAAATTGTATAGGTGCACTATTCGGCGAAGAGATGGTGATAAAAGTGTAATATTGATGGTAGAAATATATTTTTATAATCTGAATAAATAAAAATAGCAAGGTAGAAAATAGTAAACGGGCACAAAAACGGTATTGCAATGCTTGAAAATGAGGCCTAGGGTCCGTACTTTCGCTAGTGCAATCTCTCAACAGTGCTAATATAATTGGATCATATAACCATCCCTCAAAGTGCGATGAAGAATCACTCCAAAGTTCCTATCTAGCGGAGAACATAAGAATAAATTGTTTGTCGGGTACGAAACCACCTCAAAGCTATTCTTTCTGTTCAATCTATTCAAGAGTTCGTACTAAAATAACACAAAGCTATTCTTTCTGTTCGATCTATCCTAGAGTTCGTACTAAAATAACACCAAAGCAAATTCATATTCATAATACTCAATCCAACACAAAAAACTTCAAAGAGTGCCCCAAGATTTCTACCGGGGAAATAAGGACAAGAACGTGCATCAAACCCTATGCATAGATTACCCCAATGTCACCTCAGGAATCCGCGAGTTGAGTGCCAAAACATATATCAAGTGAATCAATACGATACCCCATTGTCATCACGAGTATTCAATTGCAAGAAATATATCAAGTGTTCTCAAATCCATAAAAGTATTCAATCCGATAACAACGAAATCTCAAAGGTAAAAACTCAATTCATCACAACAAGATAGAGAGGGGAAAACACCATATGATCCGACTGTATTAACAAAGCCCGCGATACATCAAGGTCGTGACATCTAAAGAACACAAGAGAGAGAGAGGGAGAGAGAGATTAAACACATAGCTACTGGTACAAACCCTCAGCCCCGGGGGTGGACTACTCCCTCCTCATCGTAGTGGCCGCCGGGATGCTGAAGATGGCCACCGGAGATGATTCCCCCCTCCGGCAGGTGCCGGAACGGGGTCTAGATTGGTTTTCAGTGGCTACAGAGGCCTGCAGCGGCGGGACTTCTGATCTAGGTTAACCCCGAGGGTTTTCAGAATATTTGTGAATTTATAGGGTAAAGAGGGGGTGCGGGAGGCCACCGAGGTGGGCACAACCCACCTGGGCGCGCCTGGGCCCCCAGGTGCGCCCTGATGGGTTGTGCCCCCCTCATGGCACCCCCAGGTGCTGCTCTGGCCCATCTTGGGTGTTCTGGTCCATAAAAAATATCCAAGAAGTTTCGCGGTGTTTGGACTCCGTTTGATATTGATTTCCTGCGATGTAAAAAACAAGCAAAAAACAACAACTGGCACTGGGTCAATAGGTTAGTCCCAAAAAATGATATAAAGTTGCTATTAAATGATTGTAAAACATCCAAGAATGATAATAAAATAGCATGAATACTTCATAAATTATAGATACGTTGGAGACATATCACGGTGCCTGGTGCCTATCTCTGCGGTGGTGAAGGAGCGATCGAGGGCCCACATAGCGGCGAGATTGGGGTTGTTTGGGATCCAATCCAGCACCACATCCATTTTGGCGAACGCGGAGCGATGGCCAGTGTTGCGCCGGTCGTATCGCGCCTGCTACCTCACCACGCGCTCCTTGTCGGAGATGATGACCGTGGAGCCCGACGAACCGCCGACACCGCTGCTTCGGATGTAATGGAGGATGCAGCTCTGCGCCTTCGTGATCGCGAGCGGCAGCTCATCCATGATAGGGTGGTGGCGGCGGGGTGGCGAGGCAAGCCCTTCAATGCAGGTGTACCGGTTGTGCGGGGGCGACGTCGGCTCGTCCTTGACCCCGCGTCTGATCTGGACGCCGCGGTTGTGTGGGGCAGCTCGTCCTTGACGCGGCGTACGATCTAGATGTCATGGTTGGGCTGGGGCAATGCGTGGCTCGTCCTTGACCCGCCGGGCGTTTGATGAAAAGCACGGGAGAGGCGGGGGGGGGGGGTTCTGGTGGGCCAGGGTGGTCAGACACGGGCGTGGCAACGGTCCGAACGCCCGCAAAGCCCACTAGTTTGTCTATGGTTTGCGGGAAAATGTACATCTGGACGGCCAAGTGGACCGATACAAACCCGCTTGGATGTCAATACACGTCCGGATCGCACGCTCCAAACATATGCAGACAGTTTAAGGGTTGGCGTTAGGGATGTCCTAAGTATGATAATCACCAAGTGTGATGGGTAGTTGTAGAATAATTAAATGTGGACGTGAAGTGTATCGAACACTGTACTAACAAGAAGCTGAAGTAGTTATTCTCTCATACTAACAAGAAGCTAAGCTAGTTTTTTTCTCAAGCTATATATGTCACTTATATAACCATCTATGCAGCAAATATGATGCAAGATAAAAGTTACTTCTACTTGTAATAAATATGTAAGATATGTAATAAAACAACTTATACGGAGAGAGAGAGAAATATGTAAGATACATAATAAAATAACTTATATAGAGAGAGAGAGAGAGAAAATCCATCCTACCACCCAGGGATAGTTACCTCACATGTCTAATATACTATCATATTGTATTATATATACTACTTTATAATTTCAAATGTGTTCATATATTTTATATAACATATTCCAAAGTGAGTTACATGAAAAAATTGCAAGTTAGCCCATGGTTTTTATTTTATTTGCGAAATACAAATATATTTGCACGTAAAAAAGAGCATACCCAAAATACGCCGCATACTATCCTAAAAAATAGTATATATATATACTACGTAAACATTCTTATATAATACATATTACGTGTACATACTTTCCGATTTGATATATACTACATACAACATATAAAACTCAAGTGGTGGTAACAATCACTGATGGTCGATAAAATTTGTCATACACACACACACACACAAATAAACACTATTCTGATCACAACCTGAACTTCCTGAGTTACACAACTGAACTTCCCTCTGTAGGAACCCGACCTCCGGGCTATCTTCGCAACTATGTCTCCCCGCGTAAATTTTTATGGTCGGTCGTGTTCTATGTGATGTAAGTGTAATTTGCAAACGGTTTTTAGCAATTAAATGCCCGTTTCAAATAGGAATCTCGCTCATTGGCGGATTTGCAAACGGTTTCGTGATGAACATGCGTGTGTTGCAATTTTACTGCCCGAGTTGTTCGACCTGAACTTCCCCCAGTGCTAGGTTGAACTTCCGCAAACATTGCCCAAATAGGGCTTGCGATATACCGTTGGAAAGCTATGGACATGAGTATCACGACCCAAGTTGATTTTTTGGCAAAACGTAAGTGGTTTAAGAGCAGTTTTGAAAACCGTTTTTTCTTCATACAAAAAACATGAATCATATTTTTGATCTCATTTCTAAACAGTTTATCGGAATTAGGCAAATAATATGGCGTTGGAAAGCTGCTGCAAAACCTCTCCATCAACATGCTGATAGTTTTCTCTAATTTCATATGGTTAAACTGTAATTTGGAAAATCATAAAATTTCGCAAACCGAACAGCCGAGTTCATATTTTTGATGTCATTTCTAAACGGCTAATCCAATTGAGGCAATGATATCGCGTTGAAAGGAATATAAAAATGCGCTACTTTTTCATGTTGAAAGTTTTTCTAATTTTGAATGGTTTAAGAGTAATTTAGAAAATGGTACAAGTTCCACCGAGTTCGTATTTTCGAGCTAATATTTTAACCGTTCGTCTGAATGCAGCAAATGATATGGCATTGGAAAGCTTGAGGAAATGCGAAACTTTTCGGTATATATTTTTTCTCCCAATTCCGTATGGTTTTAAGTCAATTTTGAAAATGGCTAAAAATATTTTTTGGCCGTAATTCTAAAAACTTTATCTAAATGGGGCAAATAATATACCGTTGAAAAGCTACGGAAAATGCGAAACTTTTTCATGTAGATGGTTTTCTCTAATTCCTAGCCGTTTTCAAGTAATTTTGAAAACAGCGAGATCATTCATTCTGCCTTTATCGCGAAACAGATTTTTCGAAAATGCACCACGTGAAGAACTTTAACTTCTCAGCATGTCTACTTGAACTTTACTCTATTTTTCATGTGCTTTTTTTCTCGTGGATCTCCATCCACTCACCGAAATTAAGCAAGTTATATACCGATGGAAAGCTGTTGTAAACATGCAACTTTTCTGTGTTGATCAGTTTTTCATACTCGCGACGGTTTTAAAAGTTTTTTCATCTGAAATTCATTCAGTGCAGTAGTTGAACTTCCTGTTGTTTTCACGTTGAACTTCTATGACGTATTTTTATTTGTAATTTCTCATCCAATCGATAGTGTTACACAAATGATATTCCTTTTGTACAAACCTCTCTCACAATAATTTTTTTTAACTTTCTCCGGCCGAGGACTTGAACTTATAACAACAAAACTTTTAGTCTTTGCTTTTTATTCCTTTTTAATACAAAATGCACATTGTGTAGTACGTGAAATTCTGGCAGTTATCAATCTGAACTTATCTCGGTTACGTGAAAATATCTGAGTTTTTTATGAATATTAATCTGAATTTCTTAATATTTTTTATGAATTTTGAAGCGCCCTATTTTTAAAAGTTGAACTTCTTGTTATTTTAATTTTGAACTTGTTGTTTCCATTTTTTAATAACGAGGAAAATCTGAGTTTTCTATAATCATCGAACTTCTCCATCTTTTTAATATGGACTTCCTCGTATTATTTCTTAATCTTTATATGAAATTTTGATGCACTCTATTATTAAAGTTGAACTTCTTGTTATTTAATTTTTGAATTTCTTGTTTCCATTCTTTAATAACGAGGAAAATCTGAGTTTTCTATAATCATCGAACTTCTCCATCTTTTTAATTTGGACTTCCTGGTTTTATTTCTTTTATTAACAGAAAAAATCCTACTTTCTGACAGACATCCAGCCACTCCATTTTTAAATTTGACTTCTAGGTTTATTTTAACAGAGAAAATCTTTTTTATAAAATTGTTTGAGATGTTTTTTAATGTAGAAAGTTGTTGAATAGAAAAGAACTTTTTTCATATAGAGTATCTTTGTTCCAAATTTGGGGTGGACTGAGAGAATTATTTTAAAACATGAGACACAACATTCTTTTTGTGTTTTTTGAACATGTAAACACATGCTGAACATCTTTAACAATAATTTTTTTAACTTCTCAGGGAAGATCACTTGAACTTCTTGCAACAAAAATTTTAGACTTCGCCTTTTTACTGTTTTTTCTCATATGAAACACACACCGTGCACTATGTGAACTTCTGGCTGTTATCACTTTGAACTTCTCTCTGTTTCACTTTAGTAATGGTAAAAATATGATTTTTTTATTGACACCGAACTGCTTTAACTTTTTTATTTGAACTTTTTTGTGTGTTTTTTAGAAATGTGAAAAATTGAAGTTCTTGATTTTATTTCTTTTAGTACCAAGAAAATGTGAGTTTTTTTATAAGTAGCAAACTTCTCTATTTTTTTATTTGGACTTCATGGTTTATTTTTTTAGTAACGGAAATATTCTAGCTTTGTAATAAGTATTGAACCGGTTCGTTATTTAAATATGAACTTCTAGAGTTTTTTTTATTTAGAAACGGTGAAAATCCTTTTTAGTGATTTTTGAACCCCTCTATTTTTAGAATGTGAACTTATTGTTTTCTATGTAGAAACGGTGAAATATCCACTTCAATGTGCCATGTTATCTTTTGAACTTCCGAGTTATTTTTGTTTGACCTTCTTATGATGTTCCCATCATCGGATACGGATTTTCTAATTTTTATACATTGAACAATTGTGTGATTTAATTTTGAACTTGTTGTTTCCATTCTTTCATAACGAACAAAATTTGAGTTCTCTATAATCATCAAAATGCTGCATCTTTTTAATTTGGACTTCTTGGTTTTATTTTTGTTTTGGAAGCGAAGACAAATTATTTTTCTATTAAACATCGAACAGCTCCGCCATTTTTAGTTGAACTTCTAGATTTTTGTGAGAAACAGGGGTAATCTATTTCATTATTTTTCTGAAGTGCTACATTATTTTAATTTGACCTTGCTTGTGTTTTTTAAACGTGAAAATATGTTATTTGTTACATATTTTAAGATTCTTCGTTATTTTTAATTTTGAATTTTTTTGTTATTGTTTTCCAGTAACGGGAAAATCCGTGGGAGAAAAATTTTGTACACCCATAACACTTTCTTTGAATTCTATAATTTACTAAATTTGAACTTCAACAATTTACACTATTCTAGGTGATGCTTGTTTTCTTCTTTGGTGATTCTTGTTTGTCCATAAAAATTCCACTTTTTTATGCTAACTTTGAAGGAGTGTAAGTGTGGACTTTATTTATGCTACTCATTCGAACTTCACTAGTGTATTTTTACTTTCTATGTTAATTGTTGATAAAAGTTTTTAGTTGACGTTTTTAGTGTGTTTGACCTTCCATGATTTTCACACATGAACTTCAACTAATTTTCATTTTTTAGTAGTGTTCTAATTTTTCAAATTTCCTATTTCTAGTCTCCAAGCGAACAATTCTAAAATTAAATGTCATCTTAAACCTGTTTTTCCTAAATGCGTGGACCGCTCAACAACAGTTGGGTCGTTGAGCGTGGGAAGTTTTCTTTTTTTTTTCAAAACTTTGTGTGTGCGTGCATGCGTGTGACTAGTTGGGTTTTGCAGTGACACCGTAAAATCAGCACACATCACTCAACAACAAAAGAAAACTTTATGTTGCGCACAATTCTTATGGAATCCTAGTAGCACTAGCACTACGAAGTGACACTTTGAATCATGATCTCAAATTCTCAACGGTCAGCACGCAATAACAAAAGGACATGCAAGAACGAGCAAACCATAGAGTACAATGTATGCACTTTCCAAACTAATAGTAATTTTTTATACAGAAGTTGTGCATTTTTTTACACCAGACCTTTTGGTCTTTATCTCTATGTCTTATCTCCTAGAAGTAACCGCCACTATACGATTTATTACTTGTCTTTTCTTCTCCGTGTAGCTGGTCTCTACTTATGGCATATGAAGCTAGCAAGTGGACGGAGCAACCTCAGCTAGAGAAGTCCAGGTTCAAGTTCAGTTTTGGGTTCAACCTGGATTAGCTCTCAAGTAGGAGTAGTCAGAAGAAGCGGACAAAACTTTTAGCACAAAAATATAAAAGCGAGCTACCAAATAAGGCAATTCCTATTTAGCGCTGTAGGCGCCGGTTTCTACTGTTTAGCAGGATCTCGTGGGCTGGCCCATCTTTCATTTTTCTTCCGCTCTCTAAACTTTATGGAAAACTGCAAAAACACAGCGCGAGCTAGGGATTCGAACCCTGAATCGCTGGTTATCAGTGATTGTGGCGTGACCAACCCGGCTACCTCACTAACTATGATAACAAAAACGTTTTTCATCCATTTATACCTTCAATTTTTCCTTTTTTCTTTCTTTTTCTTTTTTCTCTGTTCTTTTCTTCTTTCTTTTTCCAAATTCGTAATTGTTTTCTTCAAATAGATGAACTTGTTTTCAAAATCCATGAACTGTTTTTTTAAAACTCTTGAACCTTTTTCAAAATCGATGAACTTATTTTTCAAATTTGATGAACTTTTTCATTTGTTTGAAATTTTTCTCAAAATCGATGAACTTTTTTTCAACGTTGATGAACTTTTTTCAAAACTGATGAACTTTCTCCAAATCCGATGAACATGAACTTTTTTATTCTAATCGATGAACTACTTTCATTATTTGATGAACATTTTTGAAAATCGATGAACTCTTTTGAATTTGTGAACTTGTTTTTGAATACATGAACTTTTTTCAATTTAGATGAACCTTTTTGAAATCCGATGAACTTTTTTCAAATTTGATGAACTTTTTTCAAATTCGATGAACTTTTTTTATTCAAATTGATGAACTAATTTTATTGTTCGATGGACATTTTTTGAAAATTGATGAACTCTTTTGAATCTGTGAACTTTATTTTGAATACATGAACTTTTTTATTTGTTGAACTATTTTTTGAGTACACGAACTATTTTTGCATGCGCATGAACTTCATTTGTAATATGGACATGTTTTTAAATAATTGGAAAATCTAAACGCTACAGTGTAATGCGAAATTAATAGTGCGTATGTGTTTCTATTCTTTTAAACTTCACGCCCTAAATAATCACTACAGTGTGGCTGGTCAAGTGGTTAGCCTCGGTCTTTGGAAGCTTGAGGGCGCAAGATCGATCCCGATCGATTGCAGGTTTTTGGGCCGCCTTTTTCCTCGCCGCGCCATTGTGGGCCGGCCCATCCAGCCGCGGCTGAAGGCGCTGACTAGGAGTTCCCATCAAATAAATTGGATCTTTTGCCCCACTTTATTTCTCCATTTGATCATTTGTACCAGTAGTAGCATTCGGCCAAGTACATTACGAGCCACCCCAAAGTATTAGCAGCTCGGCGCCCATGCCTGCAGCCTGCAGGCTCCAGCTAACCTTCTGCTCGTCGCATTGCATCGCCACCGCTCAGTCATTACTCCTTCTCTTCTTTTTCTTGCTGCTAGGCACAACCAAATTACATAGTTGCAATTAAAAAAAGTTCAGATGGGGGAAAGGCCGCAACCTACTTTTAAATGGTGCTGCTTGCACTAGATTAAGTGGCCGTTAGTTAGCCAACAACTGGAACTGAAGATTCTGCCACTAGTAGGGGAATTTGCTCGAGCACTTTGCTCGACAGGTACGCGGCGGCAGTTGGCCGGCGGTGGGGAAGGAGTCTGCATAGTGGCGCACAAACTTTGGGGAGGGGAGGTGCTGTGGCATGATCCCTGCAGTACAGCGAGGTGTGGCTCGGCGGCAGGGCCTCTCGGGGGAGCTCGGGGAAGAGGGGAAGCGCGGGCGACGGAGTGGTGCGGTCTGCGGCGGCATGTAGGGGTCCCTGCGGCGCACGAGGGAGCTAAGGTCCCAGCGGTGATGGAGCAGGCGAGCCAGGACCTCGGCAATGGCGCTCGGGATCCAGGGCCCGGCAGAGGGAAGCATGGTACGGAAGCACGCGGCGTGCAGCATCCGGCACAGGAAGAGGAAGTGGAACGTGAAGGCGTCGGGGGGCACGCCCCCGCGGCGCATACGCCGGTAGAGGAGGAACGGGTGCTCAGGTCCCGAGGAGGCGCGGAAGCAAGCGCGGAGCGTGGTGTCGAAGAGGAAGGTGGAGCAGGGCATTCGGTCGAACAGGCTGAGCGCGTAGCGGAGGTGGAGCGGGTCGCCGGGGGAAATGCAGCTGGCGAGGGAGTTGGGGAGGTGCGCGGCGGAGGGCTGGTTGAGGAGGCGGCCGGAGGCAGTGAGGACAGCGTGGAGCTCCGTCACGGACGGAGCGAGGGGTCGGCCATGGCGCCCGGGTCATCTCACGTCGCGGCTGCTCGCGACGAAGAAAGACGGCCGAGTTTATTTTATTTTATGATGATGAAGTGGGCTCGTGCTTCTGTTTAGCTGCCCATCTAATGAATACGTCTCTCATTGTGATACTCGACCAAACGCACAGGCCGGCCCATCTGTCTGTTTTCAACCGGACTTCTCATCTTCTCACCTCAAAAAAAAAAACCCTCATCTTCTATGCTGCCCCGCCTGGGACTTGGGCCGGAAGAAACAACTCAAATGGAGTTGCTCTATATGCGCCGACCTACTTTCATCCTTCGTTGGTGATATAAAGAGCATCATCTTATATACATTTAATCTCTATTTGTCCAAAATTAATACTAGATGGGTGATTGTTTGCCTATCACGTAATGTTCCAATGCTTTGGACAAGCCTAGGACGATCCCGCGGCGCATGAAAGAAACATGCTCGCTCGTACGTGAAACAGACAAAACCAAAATAGCTAGCATATGTGAAAATCAATCGAAGTGGAACGAAACAAAGCGGGATGAAAAAAAGAATATTTCCTTCCTTTATTAGTAAATATAGATTCATAAAAGAAATAGCTAGCATACTCGCCATATCGGTGATTCATAGCTCGTTATTTGCTCAACAATGCATGAGAGGGTAGAGGTGCACTGGAAGACGTGGCTCAGCATGTAGCACTAGCGGCTTCTCTATGAAGAGGTCGTGCTTGGACTCGCTGAGATTGATGGCCGACACCCCAGCCGGTTTGGTCCAGGTGAAGCCATGCACGAGCCTGCCAAAGAGCATGACACTCATGGTTGTTCCTAGTGATGCCGCGATGCATCCCCGTCGTCCGGTGCTGAAGGAGATGAACCGCAATTCGCTCTCAGTAAGCACCACATTGATGTTGTCTCCCATATGGCGCTCCGGCTTGAAGCGGAGCGGTTCATCCCAGACGGTGGGGTTCCGGCCCAGGGCCAGCCTGCTGAGGATGACGTTGCTACCCTTGGGCACGTGGTAGCCCGCAACAATGGTGTCAGCAATCGCGACGTGCGGCAGGTTGAAGGGAGCGATTGGGTGGAGGCGGAATGCCTCACGTATGCATGCCTTGAGATAGTTGAGCTGCATGATGTCCGACTCTTGCACCAGTCGCTCATGACCGACCACCCGGTCCATTTCCTCCACCGCCTTGGCCAGCAATTCTGGGTTGTTCACCATCTCCGCCAGTGCCCACTCCACTGCGTTTGACGGGTTATCAATGGCCGCTAATATTATGCCCTGCATGCACTCCATGGAGATAAATGTAAGTTATTACAATTTATACCTTTGCATAAAGAGAGATTACATTGAATAATTGGAAATTTAAATAAAATTTAAGTTGAAATCACATCAAAATGGTAGAAAATTACAATAATGGTATGTTTAAACTATTAATTCATAATTTCTTAGTCTATTGTTTCCATTTTCTAACACCTGCAAAATACGGTATAATATCTAGTATTTAATAGTGTGAGCTATTACCTTTTCTCATGGATGACGTATTAGTACCTTGTAGGACTATGAGGCAATTGGTCACTAAATTCAATCTAGGCCCTTGAACCATCTTAAAATTTCTCATTAATTAATATTTTGCTTACCTTCGACTGTGCTTTGACCTCATCGATGCTGAGCAACGGCTTGCCGTCACCGTCGGCGAGCGTGATGAGAACGTCAAGGAAGTCCTGGACCCCGTCCTGCCTCTCGCCGCTGTTCCACTGCCTCCAACGCTCTTCGATGACCACGTCGTGCAGTCTATCCACTTTTGTGTTTGCCTCCTTAATAATTTTCTCGTGGCCATCGAGATCTAGGCCAAGTAGACACGGGAGGTAGTCGCTGACGCAGAACGCGAAGGTGAACCCTAGGAGGGCGAAGGAAGCGTCCATGTGCTCCACCTCCATTGGCCCCGGCCCGCCGTCCGGCTGAGGCTCCCCGAAGTACCGTTGGCCAAAGACAAGCCGACGGATGATGTTGCCGCAGTAATGCCGTGCGACGTGCCTGACATTGACGTTGGCTAGTCCCGACGTTGAAGATGACAACCCCCCGGCGGTGAGGTTGTAGATGTAGCGCGTCAAGTTGTCAGCTTCATCGGCGCGCTTGTCGTGGAGCCACTTGTGACGGGAGGGGCAGATGATCTCATAGGTGAGCACCTTGCGCATCTTCATCCACTGGTCACCGAACGGCGAGAGCACGGCGTCCTTGTACCCGCTGCTGATGACGCCGGAGGCGAAGGTGAGTGGGCGGGACGAGAAGTTTTTGTCCTGCTTCTTGAGCACCTCCCTTGCGATCTTGGGACATGTGATCGGGACGACGTGGACGCCGCCGAGGCGGAAGCAGGCGATGTCGGTGCCCATATCCTTCATCACGCGATGGATCCAACGGAATGCCGGCTTGTTGACCACCATCTCAGGCAGGTTACCCACCACTGGCCACGGACATGGCCCCGGCGGAAGTGGAAGCGGCACCGTCGCTGATGAGCACGTGTCACAGCGGACCTTGCTCTTGGTAATGACAAGGTATATGAGTGTTATTACGATGAGCAACTGGGACACAACAAAGCAGCAGCAAGCCAGCATTTTGGAGACTGCTGCTTGCAGAGTGCACACAGGTTTGCGAGGTAGCTACCCTTGTTATCGTTGCGTAGGGAAGCCAACTTTGCTCTCCGTGCTGCTCTGCCCATGAGGGCAAGACCCCTCTTTATATGTTACCTCCGTCCCAAAAAATTGGCTTAGACTTATTAAATACGAAGGTATTTACGTATCTAACACTAAAACATGTCTAGATATATTCCTCATGTGTGGATCGATCGTTTACCACATTTATCACATGGCATTTCAAATGTATTTATCCTGAACTAATAATAATAATTGTCTACAGAATGAAAATTCTTCTGTTTGTAGATTGTCTTATATTTATTTAGATACGAAGGATGATACTAATAATAATAATTGTTTATCCAAACGTAGTCAAAACAGAATAAAAAACTTCTATTTATAGATTGCCTTATATTTATCTAGATACGAAGGCTAATACTAATAATAATTGTCTATCCAAACTTAACAAAACAGAATAAAAAATCTTCTATTTATAGATTGTCTTACTTTATCTAGATACGAAGGATGATATTAATAGTAATGATTGTCTATCCAAAAGTAATCAAAATACAATAAAACATCTCCTATTTGTAGATTATCGAGAGTACTCATCCGAAAACTAACCATAATTGTCTTTCCAAAAGTATTTCAGACGCCAGGATGATGGACCATATGGGCAGCTTTCGGTTTGAAGAGATGGTCGGACCATGCATCCAGGATTCAATGAGATGCTACACCGAGACATCCCATTTAGCGCTGTACGCGCCGGCGAAAGACGTAGCGCGTAACCCCCGCTCCCCCGCACCGACTCATGGGCTGGCCCATGTGTGGGTAGGGAAAGCGGAAGCATCTATTTTTTTTGCTTTTTTTTAAATTGTTTTCCATTGTAAGGCTAATTTAGGATTTCAATATAGTTACAACTTGTGAAATGTTGGTGAATTCAAAAATTGTTGATGATTTGAAAAAAATGTTCACGACATGATAAATGCCGACGGAATTAAAAAAGGTTAACCAAATTCAAAAGAAAAGAAAAGAAAAGAAAAACGAAAAAACAGTATAGAAGACATAAAAAAACGGTTCTGGAAATGTTCCGGAACTTTCTGAAAACCGGTGGCAAAATAAACCGCAAACGGACCGGCAGATACGCTGAATGGGGAGCCCGGCCAGGGGAGGGGGGGTTGCATGCTATGTTGCTAGCAGCGACCTACGTGCTGTATAGGATCCCGCTGCTACATCATGCATGGAACATGCATGCACGACGCAAGGAACAGTGGGCTCATGGGCCTCCTTGTAGCAGGTTAAAAGATGTGTCCAAGCACATGCAGAACTCGGCACGTACGTACTGATTTCGGTTCGGTGTGGCTTGAAAAAGACCTGCATGAGCTCTACGACAGGGAAGAAGTGATGCAGCGGCCAGAGGGGCGACCGCAACACCAAGTTCTTGCAAAATAGGGCATCACATAGGCGCCGTAAAAAACACGATTCTAAGAGCATCTCTAACAGGTGCGCAACCGCACGACGCGCAAAAACTTTTTTACAACGTCAAAATAGTGTTTTTTGCGTGAAGTAGGGCGCTGGCTCCAGCAGCCGCAGTAAAATATGGCACGCGCGAGCAGCTTCAGAAGGCGCGCTAATTTACAGAGCGCACGAGCAGCCGACGCTTGCAAATATGATTTTCACATGTACATTTGACAATATGGTGATGTTTCAAACATTAAACAAATGTGCAAAACAAAGACATAGCATAGTTCACTTACACGGCATAGTTCAAAATCACCCAACCAAGTTCATGACAAATAAAAGTTTGCACAAACAAATGGCACATCAACAATCATGCCACATCACTCATCATCGTCCTCTTCTCCCTCTGATTATTCCTCCTCATCCGAAAACGATTCTTCCTCCTCCTCTTCATTTTCGAGCGTCGCATCGTCATCCGGAGCTCGGATGGTGTTCGTAAGATCTCCAACGGGATAATGAGAAGGTATGTGAGGCACACAGGAAGACATGCGTCCACCTATGTCACCCGGAGTTGCTCCCATGCCTCACACGAGAGACCCAAAACTCATGCCTTCTATGGTAGCTCTGAAGCCACCCATGCCTCCCATGGTAGCTCCGAAGACACCCATGCCTCCCAACCGCCCATGGTAGCTCCGAAGCCACCCATGCCTCACATAGGTGCTCCCATGCCTCCCATGGTAGCTCCGAAGCCACCCATGCCTCCCATTGGTAGCTCCCATGCCTTCCATGGCCATGTCTCTTTTTTGGACTAAGACTTCTTCAGGGGAAAGAATGACGTACTCCTTTTGCCTATCATCGAGTTTAGATGTGTCCATGAAGAACAAGTGCTTCTCCCATTTCAATAATCTAGATCGCTCCTCCATGGCCAATTTCTTCTCCTCCAATGCCACCTTCCTCTCCTCGGCAGCCACCCTCCTCTCCTCGGCAGCCACCCTCCGCATCTTGGCTCCTTGTCATCATCTTCACCTCGTTTGCTTCCTATTGTGCCTTCACAATAGCTTCCATAGCATTCTTTAAATCATCACCTCCTCTCTTCTTCTTCTTCTTCTTCTTCTTCTTCTTCTTCTTGCCTCCATTTGGTCTCTTTGGTTTGGAGTACGCAACCGAGTTTGGTGTAGGGCTTCTCTTGCCGCCATCACTTGATGCCTCCTCCTCCTCATCATCATCCAAATTGATAGTTGCCTTGCTTTTCTTGCCCTCCTCTTGGTCATCATGGGGCTTCCATTTCTCTTCATCCTTCAACACATTGTAGCAATGGGCCAACACAAATGATATCCCTTTCTTGACCTTCCCTTTCTTGGTCTTCTTCTCTTCTCCTTGAAATAAGTTTTATGCAATAGTGACCTACAAACAAAAGAACAAGTTAGCACTTGAAACACCAAAAAAGAAGCATGAACATGGAAGGAACATAAAGACATGATACTTGCCCTATCTCTATCATTAATGGCAATTTAGTTTATCGTGTCAGGTTGTGACAACTGGCACGCATCATTTGTCACAACATGTGAGTTTTCTCTTTTTTTCGTAGATCCGTTTATTCAAAACATTTTATCTCTTAAACCATGTGTCCAAATCTCGAAACATTTTCACCATTCGATTCCTCGTGTCGAGATCTTAAAAACTAGATACCATGTTGATAGGTTTTAACAAACTTTTTTTCATGAAAAAATTGGATGTAAAAACCGAACTAGGAGCATGGTTTTTTTCCCTTTTCGAAAGAGGCATGGTCGTGCCTCTAGTGGAATCACAACCGTGCCTCTCGCGGAAGTAAAACCATGCCTCTCACAGAAGGAAAAAACAAAAAATGCATTTTTCCTTTTCTAAAGAGGCACGGCCGTGCCTCTCGCAGAATCACAACCGTGTCTCTTGCGGAAGCAAAATCGTGCCTCTCGCGGAAGGAAAAAAAATAAATAAAAAACATGTTTTTTTCGTTTTCGAGAGGCACGGCCGTGCCTCTCACAAAAGCACAACCGTGCCTCTCGTGGAAGCAAAACTGTGCCTCTCACAAAAGCACAACCGTGCCTCTCGCGGGAGCACAACCGTGCCTCTCGTGGGAGCAAAACCGTGCCTCTCGCGGAAGCAAAACCGTGCCTCTCGCCGAAGAAAAAAACACGCTTTTTCGCGCAATTTTGATTTTTTTGGCCTAAAAGCTGTGGTAAACCAAAACGTAAAAAAACCACAAAAAACATTTAAAAAGCCAAAAACGCATGCAAAAAAAATTAAAATACTAAGGGAGCGTCTTGAGCGCGACACGTGGCGAGGAGGCTGAGAGCGCGCCAAGTGGCGCTGATCGTTGTGAGGCTCCCGAAGGAGCCCTCGTCGACTAGTTGCTCCCTTTTTATTTTTTTGCTTTCGTTGTATTTGGTTCGTCTTTTGTTGTGCTGATTTTTTGGTTTTTTCTTCCATGGTTTGATTCCATTCCTGTATTTCTTGGGCTTTTTGTTGGGTTTTTTTCCTTGAGGTTTTTATTTTTGATTTTTATTATAGTTTTCTTTTTTCCTTTTGATTTACTAGAACATATTCCTGTGTGTTGCAACGCGGGACAAATATTAGTCTTTATCACCAAAATTAATTGCAAGAAATAAAAGATCCCTAGAGAGAGAGGTAGCTCCCTGGTGGCAAGGGCTTTGGTGGACACCTCGGCGTGTCATCACCCATGATTTCATGTTTCGTGAGTGTGGCGACGAGCTGTTCGTATGCGCTAAGTGTGGAAATTGCGAGTTCCTCCTCGTCCTTAAATGCCTCCTCGGTCTACCCCACTCATCTGCTTCTCGCCTTTGGTGTAAATTATAATGATTTAGCCCACGAGTCCTTTTATTATGCACCATGCACATCAGCATGAGTTTGCAAGTTTAATCATGTCTTTATTTCCTTGGTGATATAAAGAGCATCATCATGTATATATTTAATATCTATTTGTTCAAAATTAATACTAGATGGGTGGTTTTTTGCCTATCACGTAATGTTCCAATGCTTTGGACAAGCCTAGGACGATCCAGCGGCGCATGAAAGAAACCGGCTCGCTCGTACGTGAAACAGACAAAACCAAAATAGCTAGCATATGTGAAAATCAATCGAAGTGGAACGAAACAAAGCGGGATGAAAAAAAGAATATTTCCTTCCTTTATTAGTAAATATAGATTCATCAAAAAATAGCTAGCATACTCGCCATATCGGTGATTCATAGCTCGTTATTTGCTCAACAATGCATGAGAGGGTAGAGGTGCACTGGAAGACGTGGCTCAGCATGTGGCACTAACGGCTTCTCTATGAAGAGGTCGTGCTTGGACTCGCTGAGATTCATGGTCGACACCCCAGCCGGTTTGGTCCAGGTGAAGCCATGCGGGAGCCTGCCAAAGAGCATGACACTCATGGTTGTTCCTAGTGATGCCGCGATGCATCCCCGTCGTCCGGTGCTGAAGGAGATGAACCGCAATTCGCTCTCAGTAAGCACCACATTGATGTTGTCTCCCATATGGCGCTCCGGCTTGAAGCGGAGCGGTTCATCCCAGACGGTGGGGTTCCGGCCCAGGGCCAGCCGGCTGAGGATGACGTTGCTACCCTTGGGCACGTGGTAGCCTGCAACAATGGTGTCGGCAATCGCGACGTGCGGCAGGTTGAAGGGAGCGATTGGGTGGAGGCGAAATGCCTCACGTATGCATGCCTTGAGATAGTTGAGCTGCATGATGTCCGACTCTTGCATCAGTCGCTCGTGACCGACCACCCGGTCCACCTCCTCCACCGCCTTGGCCAGAAATTATGGGTTGGTCACCATCTCCGCCAGCGACCACTCCACTGCGTTTGACGGGTTATCTATGGCCGCTAATATTATGCCCTGCATGTATTCCATGGAGATAAATGTAAGTTATTACAATTTATACGTTTGCATAAAGAGAGATTACATTGAATAATTAGAAATTTAAATACAATTTAAGTTGAAATCACATCAAAATGGTAGAAAATTACAATAATGGTATGTTTAAACTATTAATTCATAATTTCTTATTCTATTGTTTCCATTTTCTAACACCTGTGAAATACGGTATAAGATCTAGTATGTAATAGTGTGAGCTATTACCTTTTCTCATGGATGACGTATTAGTACCTTTTAGGACTATGAGGCAATTGATCACTAAATTCAATCTAGGCCCTTGAACCATCTTAAAATTTCTTATTAATTAATATTTTGCTTACCTTGGACTGTGCTTTGACCTCATCGATGCTGAGCAACGGCTTGCTGTCACCGTCGGCGAGCATGATGTGATCGTCAAGGAAGTCCTGGACCCCGTCCTGCCTCTCGCCGCTGTTCCACTGCCTCCAACGCTCTTCGATGACCATGTCGTGCAGTCTATCCACTTTTGTGTTGGCCTCCTTAATAATTTTCTCGTGGCCGTCGAGATCTAGGCCAAGTAGACACGAGAGGTAGTCGCTGACGCAGAACGCGAAGGTGAACCCTAGGAGGGCGAAGGAAGCATCCATGTGCTCCACCTCCATCGGCCCCGGCCCGCCGTCCGGCTGAGGCTCCCCGAAGTACCGTTGGCCGATGACAAGCCGGCGGATGACGTTGCCGCAGTAATGCCGCGCGACATGCCTGACATTGACGTTGGCTAGTCCCGACGTCGAAGATGACAACCCCCCGGCAATGAGGTTGTAGATGTAGCGCGTCAAGTTGTCAGCTTCATCGGCGCGCTTGTTGTGGAGCCACTTGTGACGGGAGGGGCAGATGATCTCAGAGGTGAGCACCTTGCGCATCTCAATGTGCACCTTGTCGACGAGATAAAGTATTGTGGTCCCGTGTTTCTTCGCAACATGTATCCCTTCGAGCGGTTCATGGGAATACTGAAGCGCTTTTGTCGGAACCGAAACCATCCAGAGGCAAGCATCCTACAAGGTTATACCACGGAGGAAGTGGTTGAGTTTTGCACTGAATACATGAAACAAAGACCTATAGGTTTGCCCCTCTCTCGCCACGAGGGAAGGCTGAAAGGTAAGCCGGTCCTTGCTGGCACGCAAATGGCTGCACCCGGAGAATTGGCAGAGAAAGCCCATTTGATGGTACTGCTTAACAGCCCAGTTCTCAGCACTTATGCCGTAGAACACTTGGCGGAGATACGCTAAAGTTTCTTACCAATGGTGTTGTAACATTCCAAATTTTCAATTTGGAATGTTATACATAGGTCACTTATGCATATCATATTTTATTGCATTTTCGTTTGCGATCCACGAAATTCTAAGCAACTCAAGGACCCGCGAAGAGAGTTGGGGATTTCATGATTTTCATATTTGAATTTTATCAAATATTGAAACAAGGATCATTTTGGTTTTAATGATTTTTCTCTCCGAAAATATTTCAAATTTAAAATATATGAGAGGAGATAATATGACTTCTCCAAAATAGATGAAATATTGGAGGAAAAATATTAAAATCAAATAAATAATTTTATTTGGATTTTATTGCTATTTTATTCGAATTAGGAAAAATACGCGTTTTTCAAAATTGCATTATAGGCCCAAATAAATGTTCACCTTGTCGGCATATTTTTAGAGGATGGGGAAAATTTATTTCGGGATTGTTGGAGTCTGTTTAGTATTTATTTTCTTTGTTTTTCTATGCATTAGAATATTTTTCAAAAAAGAAGTTCGAACCGACTTACGGGCCATGGGCGACCCGGACTCCCGCCGCCCCGAGCCATATAAGCCGCGCCCCGACCCCGCAACCCACCACTAGCCCCGCCGCCGAAACCCTAACCGTAACCCGCGCCGCCGCCGCGCCGCGACGTCCCAACCCCGCCGCCCGCCGCCGTCGACCCCGCCCGCCGCCTCGCCGGAGTTGCCCGCCGTCGCCACGCGTCCCGAGGTAGCCGCCGGTTTTTTTTAGAAAACCATATGTTTTTTTAGAAACCCTCGGTTATTTTATTTTAGATCGGTTTTAATTTTTTTCTAGGTTTAGTAATTTAGTGGACGTTCGTCCGTACGTTCGTTTTAACGAACGCCGTTCACCCGTTAGCCGCAGACAGCGAACGTTCTTTCGTTAGCCTGTTCGTCAGTTTTTCTTTTTCCAGGGGTTTTCCGCGATTATTTTCGATCGCGATTTCTGCCCTGATTTTCGTTTTTGTTTATCTTTTCGCTCGTTTATCACAATCAGGTGATTCAAGCGCCTAGATCTTCGTCTCGAAGCCGTCTTTCTGTTTAACCAACTTGAACAAGATTTTGGTACTGTAAAATTTGACTTTAGTCCAGATTAGTAATCGGATCTTGTTTCTTTCGCAGTTTTGAGTTTCGTTGCTTCGTTTGATTTGATTCTTTTTGCAAACTGGAGTTCTTCAGTTGATCTTTCTGGTTAAATCGTCTTATTTGAGTCTTAACCGTGCATATTTGATTGATTGCTTATGTATGTTATTGTTTGTTTGTGATAGAATTCCCGGAGTGCGAAGCGTGCTACTACGAGTCTGTAGGTTTTGCCGATCGTTAGCAAGGCAAGTAACACATTGATCATACTCTTTGCATACACTAGTGCAGAACAGGGCAATAGCACCGGTTCGTAAGGCCCTTTAGTGCCGGTTTCGGAACCGGCACTAACATTTCGGCACTAAAGGCCCCCCCCTTTAGTACCGGTTCAGCACGAACCGGTGCTAAAGGGCAACCACGTGGCACGAGCCAGCTCCGGGGGCCGGGAGCCCTTTAGTACCGGTTGGTAACACCAACCGGTACTAAAATATTTGGGGGATTTTTTGTTTTATGATTTCTTTTTCATTTAATTTTGTGTTTTCCATTTTAATTCTTTTTCGTTTGCTGGTATTTTACGGTACTACACATTGTACACGTTATGCATATATATATAAATAGAATTTCTAGTAGAACCAATCATATATATATATCATCAATGTCTCACAAACCACCATATTAATTTACACATACACACATGTATAACTATATACAATTTCTCCTACATATCCATGTTGCCTTCGGAGCCAGTGGCATTAGCCTAATTGGTGCCTTCGGAGCATGATGACAATTGGAAGTGGTTCATGACATGTTCGATGCGGGCGGTAGCGGGTAATAGTATTCTCCCTTCGGATTTATGACCTGGTCGAGCAAAAATCCCGCTATTTCCTCTTGAAGTGCTTCTACGCGCTCCATTTCTAGGAGCTTGTCCCGCACCTCTTTGAACTGTTAAGAAGGAGATCAATATGCATGTGTATTAGTTGTGTGACTAGATATCGATAATGGTGTAAAAATTGTGAATAGTGTTCTGACAAGCGTACCCATTCCTGTCTTTGAGATCTGCTCCTTTCGGACGCCATCATGCGAATGTTCTCGCAAACGCAGTATGCACACAGATTAGTCCCCTGCGCCTGCTTCAGGGCCTTTATTACGAGAATGGAATTTAATTTGATCAGATAATAATTAATCAAGCATGATAATTAAAGAGATGGCAGCTAGCTAGCTAGCTAGTACTACTTAATTACTTACCTTGGATCGAAACCATTTCAGCTGTGGTTTCCACTCGCCTTCCGTGACGCTGATGAACCTTGCCCAAGCCCTGCCCGCCGACAAAGAAAATGAATAAAGGGGTTATTAAATAGTTCATATCATGAAATGACGAACTAAATAGGCCGAGATATATAGTTAATAATGATTGAAATTACCTGTTGACTATCCCATGCAAGATGTTGTAGTCACTATTTGCTTTGAGTAGCGAGTCCAGTATTTCAACTGTTCCGGCGTCAACTTTAATGATACACAAGATCCAGTGAAATCTACATGCACACACGTTTGCATGTCTTAATTAAGCGGGCATATGTAAGCAAAAACATGTAGCTAGCTAGTAGGCAAAAACAGAGAATTTGTAGTACAAGAAAGTGTGACTCACTCGAAGTTGTAAGGAAGTAGTATATCTTCATTGTATTTGAGGTGCTTCAAGAACTCTAGCATGCTGTCCTCTACATGCTTTTCATAATACTTGCTCATTTTCCATGTGTATTGATTAACGGTGTTTGGGTTAATGAACCCAATGCCATAGCGTCCACCTTTTCTCATTTCATACATCTTCATCCTACATAATACCACAGAAAATAATATAGTGAGGATAATTACAGGTAATGATTGATCAAAAGGATCACTACAGCTAGCTTGAGACTTAAATTACAGAAAAAATCACTTACAGACAATAGCAACTGACGATAGATTTGTCGAGTGCATCTTGATTGTATAACTGAAACAGTTCAAAATACTCAACGGCCACAGCTTTCTCATGGTAGTATTGATCCTTCTTGACATACACCATGAGGGACTCTCGATCGGATCTCTTGGTAATGTCCATGTACTATTGATGCAATTCATACATTCTCGTTGGGAGCTTCTTGACATCTTCTAGCTTGACCAAAGGTTGGCCCTGGACATATTTCCGTTTTATTTCCTCCTCTGTAATCACAGGCATGTCCTCAATCTTGAGGAGTTGTCCAACAGCGATCTTGAGTTCTTCAGCCTGCATTATATGCTCCTGGGTTATTACCACATCGCCCACCTCGGGAACGTAAACTATTTGGCCACAATAATATTGGGTGCACGTACTGTCACGTGTTGTCGGCACAACAAGCGGGGGGGGGGGGGGGTCGATTGCGCCGCCTGTTCTCCCAGCTGGGCAACGGTTTTCCCGCATTTTTCGACAGCTGCTTGTTGTTTGCTCGAGCTCGAGCTCGCCTCCTTCTGTAGACGTTGTCGATGTAACTTCCTGATGTGGCGCTCATAGTCTGTGTCAACAGGCTTAGGAGCTGGTGGTTGAGCCATACGAATGAAGTGGTCAACTACTTCCATAGGCACTTTCTCCCTTGGCGGCGGTGGAGGTTTCGGTCCAAAATGGGCGTCGACTTCTGCCCGCACTATGGCATTGGTTTGCTCCTCGGTCCTGTCGTAAGCCCTCACAGGAAGAGGAGTAGTGAGGTTTGGACCATATTTATATCGCTTGCCTCCGCCTGTACTTCCTGTACTATGACCTCGACTGGTACCGCTATGCACCATAGCTGCGGGGTGTCTCTTCTGCGATTGCTGAGGTGGCGGAGACGGTTGACGGGGCTGAGTTGGACGAGGAGGAGTGGCCTGAAGCTGTGCCGGACTTGGAGGAGGAGTGGCCTGAGGTTGTGCCGGACTTGGAGGAGGAGTGGACGTCTGACGCTATGTCGGACTTGGAGGAGGAGGAGTGGCCTCACGCATTGGTGGACTTGGAGGAGCGGGAGTCTGCTGACTCGGTGGCGGACTTCGACGAGGAGTCGGGTGACGCGGTGTCGGTGGCCTTCGAAAAATGATGCAATCCTTTCTCCATAGGATGATACGATGATTGGCATCTCCGAGTGTGTGCTCCTCATCACCTCCAGGAATGTCAAGCTCTAGCCCCGAATATTGGTCCTTCACCTCATCAACCAAGACGCGAGCATAGCCCGCTGGAATCGGGTTGCAATGGAAGGTTGCCTCGGGGGAATTTGAAAAAGCAACGGCGTCCGCCACCTTCATGGATATGTTCTTCATTTTGAAGTGTAGCTCGCAGTTAGTGTTCTCCGTGATGTCATCCACGGGGTATCTATCCAGCACTACTGCGTCGCCCGGGGCGGAACCCACGCTGCTTCTCGGCATGGATGAGGCGGTGGTATCCAATGCTGGATCATCCACTAGCTGCTGCAGCTGCTGAGACCCCCTTTGCTGGCTAAGTGAGTCGATCTACTCCTGCTGCCGCTGGAATTTAGCTGCCAATTCCGCTTGACTTGCTTCTAGGCCTTGAAGGCGTTCATAGTCGAGCTTCCTTTGCTCCTCCTCCATCTTCCTCTTCTTCTCCTCCGCAATCTTCTTTCTCGCACGGGTTCTGTAGTCGGCGTTCCAGTCCGAAAACCCCTCATACCACGGAATAGCGCCCTTGCCTCGTGTTCTTCCCGGGTGTTCAGGATTTCCCAGGGCACGCGTAAGCTCGCCGTTCTCTCTGTTGGGCTGGAACACCCCCGATCGAGCCTCTTCTATTGCAACAAGTAGCACATCGTCGGCTCCGTTCAGACATGCCTTCGTCGAAACATTGCCTGTCTTCGGGTCCAACTCCCCCTCATGCGCATAGAACCAAGTCCTGCACCTGGGGGGCCAGCTCTTACTAACCGGAGTGACACCTGCATCCTCCATCTCTTTCTCAGACTTATCCCACTTAGGCATTGCCACCGCGTAGCCACCTGGCCCCAGCTTATGGAACTTATCCTTTTTTTCGGCATTCTTCTTATTTATTCTCGACCGTTCCTTAGCTAATTCTGAATCCTTGAATTTCACGAAATCGTCCCAATGAGCACTTTGATTCTCTAGTATCCCCTCGAATACTGGAGTCTTCCTTCCTCCCTTGACGTACTTCTCCCACGTCATTCTATTGTGGTTCTTGAATGCAACCGCCATCTTCCTAAAAGCAGCGTCCTTGACTTTCCGCATGTCTGCTTCTGTGAAATTATCTGGTAGGGTGAAATGTTCCATGAGAGTATCCCAAAGCAGATTTTTTTGATTCTCATCGACAAAAGTAACATCTGGACGTGGATTTGCTGGCTTTCTCCATTCTTGAAGTGAGATCGGGAGTTGGTCCTTCACAAGAACTCCGCACTGACGAACGAACTTGTCCGCAATCTTCTTAGGCGCTAATGGTTCGCCATTAGGTCTGATTGCCTCGATATTGTACTTTACGCCCTCCTT
Organism: Triticum urartu; assembly: GCF_056163025.1. Lineage (NCBI taxonomy): Eukaryota > Viridiplantae > Streptophyta > Magnoliopsida > Poales > Poaceae > Triticum > Triticum urartu. Next base: position 81,549,143 of record NC_141878.1, on the reverse strand, counting down.
CAACTTTTTGTTCGGGCCTCGTTTCGTCCTTTTGCCTGAAGATTTGCTCGATCCGGATGGCTGAAAGAAGAAAGATATCGATTCGTTAATATATCTTCAACTCATTTAAAACATGCGATGATCACCAGATTCCTGCTTATATAAATATATATACCTCGCCGGTGTTTGTTGTTTCAGGATCAACATGTTCTTCGTCGTAGTTCATGACTTCATCTTCTCGGTCGTCGCGATCGAATATCATATCACCCTCTCCGGTGTTGTTTAGAAATTCGGAGCCGTCAAAATCTTCTTCATTCTGATCATCATCTGGCCCGCGTATGATATTGAGCATGGTCTGTTCTCTCTCTCTGTCGGTATTGTCCGCCATAGCTTTTATTTAACTATGCCAAAAGAAATATAAAACAATTTAGTATAATCTCGAATAATAGATATAATCTTGAATACATCATCTCGAATAATAGATATAATCTCGAATACATCATCTCGAATAATAGATATAATATTGAATAGATCACTAGCTAGCTAGCTAGCAAGATAATAAAGATCGAATAGTACAGAGTAATCTAGGCCACTCGCGGTTCCTGAGGTGCGGGCGGTGGACACCCAAAGAGAAGGAACCATCACTGGATCATAGCTCGGGTGATCTCCCCAAAGAACCTGCCAGGTATTGGAGAACCTGACGTCCATAGCAGCCATGTAGCGATGGACGTGCTCGTCCTCCTCCCTGACACGGCGATGTACCACCTCCGGCGGGGCCGGCTCCCTCCACACTGAAAGTGGCCCACGTGAATGCCACCAAAGGAGATGAGGGTCGACGACGGGACCCGGGGCCGGGTTCCTCACCAAGCGTCGTGCCCCTGAAGGTAGCACCTCCCAGTGCCAGCCCGGCGGAGCCCAGTCCCGGACATGGGTCCTCTGAAGCAGGACGTCGTCGCGGACGTGTCGACGGCGAGGATGCGGGCCGGGCATCGTCGACAACAAAAGACTATATGCCGCAAAAGTAAAGTAACATTTTTTAAATGATGGATTGTGATGATTTCATATATGCAAATTCTAAATTTTATAACTAAAAATATAAGAAACTAAAAAAACATCGATCATCGTCTAACAATTTGAAATTAATCTAATTCATCTGGCTAGCTAAAACTAACATTTCCCAAATTTCTAACATTTCTATATAACTAACATTTCTATAACATTTGACATTATATATATTATAACTAACATTTCTACATACTATTTGACATTAATCTAATCTAATTAATTAATTCATCTAAAACTTTGTATGAAAAACAGAAAAACAGAAAAAACTAAAAGCTAAAAACAGAAAAATTGTGTGTGTGCGCGTCTAGTGTGTGTGTGTGTGCATGTAGTGTGTGTGTGTGTGTGTGCATGTAGTGTGTGTGTGCGCGCGCGCATGTGTGTGCGCTACGGTCGGCGCCGGCGCCGGCGCCGGTGTGCGCTACGATCGATTGGAGGGAGGAGAGGGGCCGGGGGAGGGGCTCACAGCGCGCGCGGGCAAGGTCGAGGCGACGGCGACGGCGAGGGCGAGGTCGATCCAAAGGCGACGGTGACGGCGAAGTGAGGGGATCGGCGACCGGGACGGCGATGGGGGTGCCGCGGAGTCGACGGGGACGACGCAACGAGGACGGGGGCGTCGCGGAGTCGACGGGGACGGCGCGACGAGGACGGAGGCAGCGACGGCGCGGGACGGGGGCGACGACGGCGCGGGACGGGGCGGCGGCAGAGAGAAGTGGGAGATGAGAAACTGAAAATTTTCAAAGTGTTTCTTATATAGGGGACACCTTTAGTACCGGTTGGAGCCACCAACCGTTACTAAAGGCCTGTTTTGGCCAGGCCAAGCGGGGGGGAGCACCCCCCTTTAGTACCGGTTCCTGGCTCCAACCGGTACTAAAGGCCCCCCCTTTAGTACCAGTTGGTGCCACGACCCGGTACTAAAGGGGGTGCGCTGCCAGGCGAGGGGCGCAGAAGTTTAGTCCCACCTCGCTAGCCGAAGGGCGCTCACACCTGCTTATAAGCCCCGCCGCAGCTGCTGTCTCGAGCTCCTCTCTAAAGCAGGCCTTCTGGGCCTACCTCTGCTACTCTGCCCTGTGGGGCCTATTGGGCTTGCGGGCCTGCATCCTGGCCCAACAACAGGTTGGGTTTCTAGTCGTATGCAGGCCGCTGTGGCCCGGTAGGTGGGCTTTTTTCATTTAGTTTTTTCTTTTCTGCTTTATTTATTTTGTTTTATTTATTTTTAGTTGTTTTTTGCTGTATTTAGAGTTTCTTTGTGAATATTTTTGATAGTTTTTAGAAACTTTCAGTTAGTGCCGGTAGTTTTTAAATTTGAATAGTTTAAATTTTGAATTATTTGAAATTTGTGTGAATCACTAGTTTGTGAATAACTTAACTTTAAAAATACATTTTCCAGTGAATCTTTTTTCTTATGTTTAATATTAGTGTGTTTTATCATTATATTCAATTTGGTAATGCTTAAGTTATTTAAAAATGAAATGCCTTTGTAACGGATGAGTTTTTGTCCGAAACCCTGATACTTCGAAACAGATTGTCCATTTTGTACACGAAGTGCATCCAGTTTTTGCGGTAACCCTCTCTACTTTTTTGCATATGCTATGTGGGTGAAATTATGATACTATGCCAACTTTCATCCTTTTATGAGTTCATTTGAAATGCTTTTCAATTTCAGGGTCATTTAGCTGAAAAAATCAATAAATGCATGAAAGAATTTGCTTGCACATAAAATTTCTTCGCGTTTCAAATGCCAAAACACATAACTAGCTACCCTAACTATTACAGAGATTCCCTCCTGGGTGTGAAACACAGAAGAAAGTGATGATAGCTAAGCCGATCACATCCCAGATCTTTGGGTGTGAAACTTTTTCTTCGCGTGTGTCCCTTTGCGTCGTAGCCATGGAAAATCTTCATCATTTAACGGGATACTCGGGTCAATATTCACTGTGAATGGAGCAATTTCATCAAACTTTTCATAATCTTCTGACTTGTCTGTCTTGTCATCCACTCCCACGATGTTTCTCTTCCCAGAAAGAACTATGTGCCGCTTTGACTCATCGTACGATGCATTCGCTTCCTTATCTTTTCTTTTTCTTGGCTTGGTAGACATGTCCTTCACATAGAAAACCTGTGCCACATCATTGGCTAGGACGAATGGTTCGTCTGCATACGCAAGATTGTTGAGATCCACTGTTGTCATTCCGTACTGCGGGTCTTCCGTTACCCCGCCTCATGTCATATTGACCCATTTGCACCGAAACAAAGGGACCTTCAAACCACATCGATAGTCAAGTTCCCATATGTCCTGTATATAACCATAATATGTTTCCTTTCCCGTCTTGGTTTCTGCATCAAAGCGGACACCACTGTTTTGGTTGGTGCTCTTCTTATCTTGGGCGATCGTGTAAAATGTATTACCATTTATCTCGTACCCTTTGAAAGTCATTATATTGGAAGATGGTAACTGGGACAGCAAGTACAGGTCATCTTCAATAGAGGTGTCATGCATGGTACGTGCTTGCAACCAGCTGGCGAAACTCCTGGTTTGTTCACGTGTAATCCAGTCATCAGACCGCTCCGGGTGTTTGGAGCGTAGCAAATTCTTGTGTTCATCCATATACGGAGCCACCAAGGCGGAATTCTGTAGAACTGTGTAGTGTGCTTCAATGAGAGAATGTCCATCCATACATATTATTTGTTCCCCTCCTAGTGTGCCTTTTCCATCCAGTCTGCCCTTATGCCGCGATTCAGGAACACCAATCGGCTTAAGGTCAGGAATAAAGTCAATACAAAACTCAATGACCTCCTCATTTTGACGGCCCTTGGAGATGCTTCCTTCTGGCCTAGCACGGTTATGAACATATTTCTTTAAGACTCCCATGAACCTCTCAAAGGGGAACATATTGTGTAGAAATACAGGACGCAAAACGTTAATCTCTTCGCATAGGTGAACTAGGACGTGCGTCATGATGTTGAAGAAGGATGGTGGGAACACCAACTCGAAACTGACAAGACATTGCACCAAATCATTCTGTAACCTTGGTATGATTTCTGGATCGATTACCTTCTGAGAGATTACATTGAGAAATGCACATAGCTTCACAATGGCTAATCGAACGTTTTCCGGTAGAAGCCCCCTCAATGCAACCGGAAGCAGTTGCGTCATAATCACGTGGCAGTCATGAGACTTTAGGTTCTGGAACTTTTTCTCTGCCATGTTTATTATTCCCTTTATATTCGACGAGAAGCCAGACGGTACCTTAATACTGAGCAGGCATTCAAAGAAGATTTCCTTCTCTTCTTTGGTAAGAGCGTAGCTTGCATGACCCTGATGTATGCCGTCTTTTCCGTGCATACGTTGCTGGTCCTCCCATGCCTCAAGTGTATCTTTTGTCTTCCCATACACGCCCAAGAAGCCAAGCAGGGTCACACAAAGATTCTTCGTCACGTGCATCACGTCGATTGCGGAGCGGACCTCGAGGTCTTTCCAATAGGGCAGGTCCCAAAATATAGATTTCTTCTTCCACATGGGTGCGCGTCCGTCAGCGTCATTCGGAACAGGTTGTCCACCAGGACCCTTTCCAAACACCACCTTCAAATCCTTGACCATATCATCTACATCAGCACCAGTACGGTGGCGAGGCTTCGTCCGGTGATCTGCCTCACCTTTGAAATGCTTGCCTTTCTTTCTTACGGGATGCCTGCTTGGAAGAAATCGACGATGTCCCAGGTACACATTCTTCTTACAATTAGCCAAATATATACTGTCGGTATCGTCCAAACAGTGCGTGCATGCGCGGTATCCCTTGTTTGTCTGTCCTGAAAGGTTACTGAGAGCAGGCCAATCATTGATGGTCACGAACAACAACGCCTTTAGGTCAAATTCTTCCCCCATGTGCTCATCCCACGCACGTACACCTGTTCCATTCCACAGTTGTAAGAGTTCTTCAACTAATGGCCTTAGGTACACATCAATGTCGTTGTCGGGTTGCTTAGGGCCTTGGATGAGCATTGGCATCATAATGAACTTCCGCTTCATGCACAACCAAGGAGGAAGGTTATACAAACATAGAGTCACAGGCCAGGTGCTATGGTTGCTGCTCTGCTCCCCAAAAGGATTAATGCCATCTGCGCTTAGACCAAACCATACGCTCCTTGCGTCATCTGCAAACTCCTTCCCATACTTTCTTTCGATTTTTCTCCACTACAACCCGTCAGCGGGTACTCTCAACTTTCCGTCTTTCTTACGGTCTTCTCTGTGCCATCGCATCGCCTTGGCATGCTCTTTGTTTTGGAACAAACGTTTCAACCGTGGTATTATAGGAGCATACCACATCACCTTGGCAGGAATCTTCTTCCTGGGGCGCCGGCCCTCGACATCACCAGGGTCATCGCGGTAGATCTTATAGCGCAATGCACCACATACTGGGCAAGCGTTCAAATCCTCGTACTCACCGCGGTAGAGGATGCAATCATTAGGGCATGCATGTATCTTCTGCACCTCTAACCCTAGAGGGCAGGCAACCTTCTTTGCTTCGTACGTACTCTCGGGCAATTCGTTGTCCTTTGGAAGCATATCCTTTATCATTACCAGCAACTTTCCAAATTCCTTGTCAGATACACCATTCTCTGCCTTCCATTGCAGCAATTCCAGTGTGGTGCCCAGCTTTTTCTTGTCACCTACGCAATTCGGGTACAACAATTTTTTGTGATCCTCTAACATGCGCTGCAACTTCTTCTTCTCCAAATCACTTGCGCAGTTTCTCTTTGCATCGGCAATGGCCCGACCTAGATCATCAACGGGCTCATCTGATGCCTCTTCTTCAGCTTCTTCCCGCATTGCCGGCTCAGCTTCTTCCCGCATTACCGGCTCAGCTTCTTCCCCCATTGTTGTATCATCGTATTCAGGGAACCCATGGCCAGGATAGCTGTCGTCGTCCTCTTCTTCTTCATTGTCTTCCATCATAACCCCTCTTTCTCCGTGCTTGGTCCAAACATTATAATGGGGCATGAAACCGGTCTTAAACAGGTGGACGTGAATGGTTCTTGACGTAGAGTAATTGTGACCATTCTTACAGCGAGCACATGGACAAGGCATAAAACCATCCGCCCGCTTGTTTGCCTCAGCCGCAAGCAGAAAAGTACGCACGCCCTCAACGAACTGGGGAGAGCATCGGTCATCGTACATCCATTGCCGGCTCATCTTCATTACACAACACCGAATAGACCAAATTAATACAAGTTCATACATAAAGTTCATACAACACTTAAATGCAACAAACAAATAACTCTCTAGCTAAAGCATTTAAATGCAACAACAAATACGATCAATATCGCAACTAAGGTAACAATGGATCCAACAGCATAATGATACCAAGCCTCACTATCGATGGCATATTTTCTAATCTTTCTAATCTTCAAGCGCATTTTCTCCATCTTGATCTTGTGATTATCGACGACATCGGCAACATGCAACTCCAATTCCATCTTCTCCCCCTCAATTCTTTTCAATTTTTCTTTCAAGTACTCGTTTTCTCTTTCAACTAAATTTAACCTCTCGGCAATAGGGTCGGTTGGAATTTCAGGTTCAGATACCTCCTAGAAAAAATTTCTATGTCAACTTGATGGGCATAATTTGTCATAAACACGAAATGCAACTAGTTTTAAAAGAGAATATACATACCACATCCGAATCATAACAAGGACTAGGGCCGACGGGGACGGATATCAAAACCATGGCACTATATGTATAACAAACAACGTACGGGTAAGATAATTATACGAGTAACTATATATCCAAATCACACACATCAATTTTTATATAAAATTTCATGAACAAGAGGCTCACCACAAGGTGGTGCCGGCGACGGGACGGTGCGGGCGATTGACGGTGGCTACGATGGAGATTTAGAAGGCACTAAGTAAACCACACCTACATATGAAAACTAAGTGTTATTTTTGACCTCAAATTGCATATAAATCAAATACTAGCACATATATATATATATATATATCCTCCCAAATTACTAAACTCACAAATTAATCACTATATAAACCAATGCAAGAGCTAATCTAGCAATGAGAGATGAAAGGACAAAGTTGCTAACCTTTGTGATCATTTGAATGGATGAGGGCCTTCAAATCTTGACAAATTTTGGGCAAATTTTGTGATGAACTCGAGAGGAAGAAGGGAAGAACAGAGGAGAGGGCCGGAGAGGGGAAAGGGGGAAGAACAGAGTGCTGGTGGACGAAGGGTTTATATAGGACGACCTTTAGTACCGGTTCGTGCCAAGAACCGGTACGAAAGGGGCTGGAGGGGCGCCTGTCTGACAACATCTTGCCACCACTCTCATTAGTACCGGTTCGTGGCACGAACCGGTGCTAAAGGTTCGCCACGAACCGGTACTAATGAAAGCGGCCCGGCTAGCCGTTGGAACCGGCACTAATGTATACATTAGTGCCGGCTCAAATACAAACCGGCACTAATGTGCTTCACGATTGACCCTTTTTCTACTAGTGATACCCAGTTTTTATGCATTAGTTACAAGCCTCAAACATTGCATGATTAGGATGTGTTTAACTTGTGGGTTTGGGAAGTAGTTGATGAGGTAGAACCTATTGCCCTGTTTATTATCAAACCCTGGGAGTTACTTCTACGTTATGCTTAAATTGCCATGTTATGCTCGTAGACGTGGATTGGGTTTTAGTGTATCCATGACAGATGTGAGTGTTTAATTAATGGTTCAACTTAAGGTGGCAACTTTAATACACATATGGGTGGATTGTTTGTTTTGGGCACCTGGGGAATCCAGTGCTGTCCTAGGATATCCCAGGGTTATACCGTGTGATCATCCTACGGTCCGCCACCCAGGCTCAAAGGGATCATAAGATTATTCATGCTAGAAACTTCCGTGTGTAGCCACAAGCCATTATGGGCTCTGGCATAGTTGAGTATGTTGTGTGACCTCTTTCAGTGGTGGGCTAGCAGATGTAGAGGGAAAGTAGATGTAACTGTCCACCCAGAGAAAAGAGTTAATACTTCTGAAAGACCGTGTCTCGATAATCCGTTTCTCAAACACCATGTAGTGCGAGAAATCCAATGGAGGAGATCGAGTCTTGTGGGGAAATGTGTGCAAACCTCTGCTGAGTGTATAAACTAATCATGGTTAGCCGTGTCCCCGGTTATGGACATCTTGAGTATCTGGTAGTTGAATTATTGATTTGATCTCATCACTCTAAATTAATTTGTTGGGTTATTAATGATTACTTTAATTGGGATTGACTTGGAGGAACCTTCTCAATGATGTTTCAACCACCATGATAGTTAAATAAAATTTATTCCTTTGTTGTAGGGAAAAATTAACTTTTCGCAAAAATCATATAACCATAGAGCCTCCACCAGCCATATATGCATGTAGTGATAGCATTTATCTGTTCATTGCTCTACTGTGTTATATTGCCAGCATATTCTATGTGCTGACCTGTTTTCGGGCTGCAACGTATTATGTTGCAGACTTTTCAGACGACGAGTAAGGTGCCATAGGTCGTTTGTCATGCACTCAGCTATGCCGTTGGAGTTGATGGACTTACTTTATCTTCCAAGCCTTCCGCTGTTAGCGTATTAGATGGCCTTAAGCCATATTTATTGTAATAAGTTCTCTTTTGAGACATTTGATGTAATAAGTGTGTGATTGCTACTCTATTATAAATCCTTCGAGTACTGTGTGTGTCAGCATTGCCGATCCAGGGATGACACTGAAGCACAGAGACTTGACCATCTGAGGTCGGGTCGCTACAAGATGGTATCAGAGCACATGCTGAATGTAGGACACGACCACTAAGAAGAGCCATAGGTCACTCTTCTCTACTCATTTCTGACTCCTCTCCATTTTCTACTCTTTAGGATGATGGACTCGAGGAACAAGTTTGCACAACCAGATGAAGACACCCCCTTTTTACGACACTTGAAGGAAGTCACTAGATATCTGAACGTGCCGTCGACATCCCTGTTGGACTGTTCAGCAGCACCGCGGCTGTAGCTGAGCTCTCGTCCACACGCAGGCCACCAGGCGAAAACCCATGCAGGCCACCAGGTAATGGGCCTTGCCCATCATCACCTGCGGTATGGCTTGTCTCCTGGTCCGTCTTCTCTTCTGACCCATCAGAAAAGCCTAACCCTTTTGCTTTGCGTGTTGTAGCTAAGCCATTAGGAGCGGCACCATCATGTCCTTTTCTTTTTCCTGGGCGTTGCTCGTCCACCAGGACACCACGTGAAGGTGAGCTCCCACATGAAGTTGCATTATACGACTTGTACGTAGCAACCATGTACGTGCCTCCTGCACAGATTGGACTGTAATGCGTAGTGTGTGCGCCTCGCTTCACGTTACCCACATGTAAGTGTGAGTTAGCTTCCCTCGCGACAAGACTCACCATATCAGACATGCATGCATCGTCGGCGTTTCTTGCTGCACCAGCGTTTCGTCCCGCCTTGTGATTTTCCAGCGCTACAACATCGGCATACTTTATGTCCTGGACTTCTGGCGCCAGGACTTCGTCTAGAGTCGAAACTTTTATATCGCTCTTCGGGCCGCCTACGGGCATCTTCTCCAGTTGACCAACACAGAGACTGCTTCTCTATGGTGGAGCACACGCAGCAATCGCTTCTTTCGCTCCAGCAAAGATAGGACTTACGCCCGTAGCATTGTCATAAGTTTCGGAGACCTTGATCTGATCATACACCACCACCACGCATAGGGTCACATTCTGCTCCCACGTGAAAAACCAGAGAGAATAGAGTAAGCAATTATTGCTTGATTATCATCTGAATAAGAGAATCGACAAGAGGAACATAGGAATCTTGCTGGTGTAGTTGTGAACGTGCTTTTGCAGCCCAGATCACTTCACTATTTTAATTAAAAAGCATTTTCTTCACCAACGCGACGGGTGATGTGCCATGTTTCAATTCATAATCGAGACTAAATGACCAGCACACACAATATGTGGGCAGCTAGACACATGAATGAAATAGAACCATCAATAAACCTGGGATGGCCAATGCGTGTGCGGATGAAACGGCAGCCACGGCGTCCCCCTCTGTAATAGCAGCATGGACAGGCGAATAACCTGCAGTAGCAGCAATAAGCGAGAAATCGGCAGAAAAAAAAATTGTTGCTTCCTCTATCTCCAGTGATGGCTGACCCCCCTACCCCATCCACATCTGACCTTGCATCTTTTTCCCATCTCACCTCGGGTTGTCTGTGGTGGATCTCCTCATCCACACCCGCCGGCGGCCCCTCCATGACTCAAGCACAAGGTGGCCCCCTGGCTATCCCATGGGGAGAAGAGGGGAGGGGCAGAGGACCGGTAGCGGAGGAGGAAGAATGTGCGATGGCGACGGCGTGCTCCGTCTGCGTTCCTCCGGTCGATGGGGGAAGCAGAGCCATGGGCGTGCCGGAGCCTGCATTGGATCCGGACGAGCTGCTTGATCTGGGGCAAGGAGGAGGCAAGGAGGTCGTCAGTGGTGGGGATAGCCTGAGGGGAGGTGGAAGGAGTGGGGGCGCCAGCTATGGGGCAGGGCGCCGGTTGTGGTAGCGGCTATGGGGAGGGCGGCTGCAGACGAGGGAGATGGAGAGGGAGGGATGGGGATTAGGGAATGAGGAGACGCCATCCACGCCATCTACCTAATCCATGCCATCGACCAAGTATCTTTTCTGCCCAACCCACGCCATCGACTTGGCATATACAAGGAGGCGCCCTTTGCGCCACTGTTAATGGGTTGTATGCATGCATGCACATACAGCAGGACCAAAAAGAAGAAGTTCTCAAAACATACTATACCATGAGCTTCCTCACCATTTCCACACTTTCTGAACATGGTCCAACACCACATGCATGGAAGGGCCTAGGTCGTTTCTCTATCTGTTCCTTTTTCTGCTAGCAGAGACGACCTTTGTCCGACCTCTCCCTCCCGCATAGTCCCTCCTCCCATTGACATTTTTCGTCCATCATCTTGTGAGCATCCCTCACATCCTCTCGCCTGCCATCACCTAATTCAAGTCAGGCTGACAAACCTCGCGGGAAAGCCTTCCATCTATCCCGTGGATCAACTACAACACGTGGACGTACAGAAGCACGGCGGTCCCTGCACGAGAGCACGGATGCGGGTTCCCATAAGCACTCTCACCTCTCTCATGTCCCTCAGTCAATGTGCCCCTCATGTCTTTGTTGTCTCCAGTGGCCGTTGTAGGGCACGTGCGGCTAGAAGGGTTGAGCGAGCGGGGTTGGTTGCTGAAGGGGGCGCGGCGGCCGAAGGTCGGCGATGAGCAGAAGGGCACGCGTGGCGTGGGTTTGATACTTGATACTAGGCACGGTTCAGAAAGTGGAGTTGTTTGATGCATTGTTGTCAGCGTGTTTGTGTCCTTGATGCACTTTTCCAAGAAGTCTACATTTGGTCTCTCTCACCGGGCACGGCCATGTGGCAATTAGAGTACAATCACACGGTAGACGATGTTTTGCTTGGTGCACTCTGCAAAGAAAAGAAGGTTGATACACTTCGCAACAACAAAAAAGGTCATCGGAACTCCAAATTAATGTTGTTCAAATTGCATGTATTAAAGGGTAATGTCACGGTACAGAAGAATATTAAGTTATGCAACAACCTTTGCACCGTTGATCCGTCAAGCCAAACAAATAGGTGGTTACCCCTAACCAGTTGATGTCCCACCCAACCTTGCTTAAACGTGATTGTTGTAGTTGTTTTGCATATGCAATATTTTCATGTGAAGAGGTGCGAGTAAATTGATGTTTCTTACTCATATGTCCTCTTTGGGTAGGTTAAGAAGTTACACCATTGTGAAACAAAATGCAGCTATGGTTGGTTGATAGTGTTCTTTAGACGTGATTGTTGTAATCATCTAACATTTAGAAGTATTATCTCTTGTTGCAAAGCAACTCCGCCTATGTTGTCTCAACATAGCCGGTCCCAAGCCCGGGTAAAGGAGGAGGCTTGTGATAGGCTTGGCGAGCCAACGTAAAAACTCAGCCACTCTTATGGAGATGAAATCCAAAAGATTTTCGTTGGGGCGTAACCCTCTCAGCGACGCGCCACGTCGGAACCAAGGTGTGGTGGAAAATGGGCAAGGGCCGGGCCGTCACCCCCCAAGTGGCGCGCCGTATCTTGATCCGGATACGATGGCAAGTGAGCGAGGATCGGGTCGTCGCATCCTTAGTGGCGCGCTACATCGGCGCCCGGGTGTAGTGGAAAATGAGCAACGGTCTTCGCATTTGACTCGACGAGTGCGAAGGGTAAGGAAGCTAGCCGAGCCTAGGAGGATTCGCTTAGGTAGCTGGAACATAGTGTTGGGGAACGTAGCAGAAATTCAAAATTTTCCTACGTGTCACCAAGATCAATCTATGGAGTCATCTAGCAACGAGGGAGGAGTGGATCTACATACCCTTGTAGATCGCGCGCGGAAGCGTTCAAGAGAACGGGGTTGATGGAGTCGTACTCGTCGTGATCCAAATCACCGATGATCCTAGCGCCGAACGGACGGCACCTCCGCGTTCAACACACGTACGGAGCAGCAACGTCTCCTCCTTCTTGATCCAGCAAGGGGGAAGGAGAGGTTAATGGAGATCCAGCAGCACAACGGCGTGGTGGTGGAAGTAGCGGGATTCCAACAGGGCTTCGCTAAGCGCTGCGAGAGGAGGGAGATGTGTCACGGGAGGGAGAGGGAGGCGCCAGGCCTTAGATGGGTTTGCCCTCCCTTCCCCCCACTATATATAGGGCCAAGGGAGAGGGGGAGGGTGCAGCCTTGCCCCTTCCTCCAAGGAAGGGTGCGGCCAAGGGGGGGAGGAGTCCATCCTCCCCAAGGCACCTCGGAGGTGCCTTCCCCCTTTAGGACTCTCCCCTTTTCCCCTTATCTTGGCGCATGGGCCTCTTGGGGCTGGTGCCCTTGGCCCATATAGGCCAAGGCGCACCCCCTACAGCCCATGTGGCCCCCCAGGGCAGGTGGCCCCACCCAGTGGACCCCCGGGACCCTTCCGGTTGTCCCGGTACAATACCGGTGACCCCGAAACTTGTCCCGATGGCCGAAATAGCACTTCCTATATATAATTCTTTACCTCCGGACCATTCCGGAACTCCTCGTGACGTCCGCGATCTCATCCGGGACTCCGAACAACATTCGGGTTACCGCATACTAATATCTCTATAACCCTAGCGTCACCGAACCTTAAGTGTGTAGACCCTACGGGTTCGGGAGACATGCAGACATGACCGAGATGACTCTCCGGTCAATAACCAACAGCAGGATCTGGATACCCATGTTGGCTCCCACATGTTCCACGATGATCTCATCGGATGAACCACGATGTCAAGGACTTAATCAATCCCGTATACAATTCCCTTTGTCTAGCGATATGATACTTGCCCGAGATTCGATCGTCGGTATCCCGATACCTTGTTCAATCTCGTTACCGGCAAGTCTCTTTACTCGTTCCGTAACACATCATCCCGTGATCAACTCCTGGATCACATTGTGCACATTATGATGATGTCCTACCGAGTGGGCCCAGAGATACCTCTCCGTCACACAGAGTGACAAATCCCAGTCTCGATTCGTGCCAACCCAACAGGCACTTTCGGAGATACCCGTAGTGTACCTTTATAGCCACCCAGTTACGTTGTGACGTTTGGCACACCCAAAGCACTCCTACGGTATCCGGGAGTTGCACAATCTCATGGTCTAAGGAAATGATACTTGACATTAGAAAAGCTTTAGCATACGAACTACACGATCTTGTGCTATGCTTAGGATTGGGTCTTGTCCATCACATCATTCTCCTAATGATGTGATCCCGTTATCAACGACATCCAATGTCCATGGTCAGGAAACCGTAACCATCTATTGATCAACGAGCTAGTCAACTAGAGGCTTACTAGGGACATGGTGTTGTCTATGTATCCACACATGTATCTGAGTTCCCTATCAATACAATTCTAGCATGGATAATAAACGATTATCATGAACAAGGAAATATAATAATAACTAATTTATTATTGCCTCTAGGGCATATTTCCAACAGTCTCCCACTTGCACTAGAGTCAATAATCTAGTTCACATCGCCATGTGATTAACACTCAAGGTCACATCCCCATGTGACTAACACCCAAAGAGTTTACTAGAGTCAATAATCTAGTTCACATTACCATGTGATTAACACTCGATGAGTTCTGGGTTTGATCATGTTATGCTTGTGAGAGATGTTATAGTCAACGGGTCTGAATCTTTCAGATCCGTGTGTGCTTTACAAATCTCTATGTCATCTCCTAGATGTAGCTACCACGTTCTATTTGGAGCTATTCCAAATAACTGTTCTACTTGGAGCTATTCTAAATTGTTGCTCCATTATACGTATCTGGTATCTCTATTCAGAGCTATCCGGATATGTGTTAAGCTTGCATCGACGTAACCCTTTACGACGAACTCTTTTGCCACCTCCATAATCGAGAAAATTCCTTAGTCCACTAGTTACTAAGGATAACTTTGACCGCTGTCCTGTGATCCATTCTTGGATCACTCTTGTACCCCTTGACTGACTCATGGCAAGGCACACTTTAGGTGCGGTACACAGCATAGCATACTGTAGAGCCTATGTCTTAAGCATAGGGGACGACCTTCGTCCTTTCTCTCTATTCTGCCGTGGTCGAGCTTTAAGTCTTAACTTCATACCTTACAACTCAGGCAAGAACTCCTTCTTTGACTGGTCCATCTTGAACACCTTCAAGATCATGTCAAGGTATGTGCTCATTTGAAAGTACCATTAAGCGTTTTGATCTATCCTTATAGATCTTGATGCTCAATGTTCAAGTAGCTTAATCCAGGCTTTCCATTGAAAAACACTTTCCAAATAACCCTATATGCTTTCGAGAAATTCTACGTCATTTCTGATCACCAATATGTCAACATATATTTATCAGAAATTCTATAGTGCTCCCACTCACTTCTTTGGAAATACAAGTTTCTCATAAACTTTGTATAAACCCAAAATCTTTGATCATCTCATCAAAGTGTACATTCCAACTCCGAGATGCTTACTCCAGTCCCTAGAAGGATTGCTGGAGCTTTGCATACTTATTAGCATCTTTCAGGATTGACAAAACCTTCCGGTTTGTATCACATACAACCTTTCCTCAAAAATCGTCGAGGAAACAATGTTTTGACATCCTATCTGCAAGATTTCATAAATAATGCAGTAATCGCTAATATAATTCCAACAGACTCTTAGCATCGCTACGAGTGAGAAAATCTCACCGTAGTCAACTCCTTGAACTTGTCCGAAAACATCTTAACGACAAGTCGAGCTTTCTTAATGGTGACATTTACCATCATTGTCCGTCTTCCTTTTAAAATCCATCTATACTCAACAGCCTCACGACCATCGAGCTGTTCTGTCAAAGTCTACACTTTGTTTCCATACATGGATCCTCTCTCGGATTTTATGGCCTCGAGCCCTTTATCGGAATCCGGGCCCACCATCGCTTCTCCATAGCTCGTAGGTTGATTGTTGTCTAGCAACATGACTTCCAAGACAGGATTATGTACCACTCTGAAGTAGTACACATCCTTGTCATCCCACGAGGTTTGGTAGTGACTTGATCTGAAGTTTCATGATCACTATCATAAGCTTCCACTTCAATTGGTGTAGGTGCCACAGGAACAACTCCCTGTGCCCTGTCACACACTAGTTGAAGAGACGGTTCAATAACCTCATCAAGTCTCCAACATCCCCCACTCAATTCTTTCGAGAGAAACTTTTCCTCGAGAAAGGACCCGATTCTAGAAACAATCCCTTATTGCTTTCAGATCTGAGACAGGAGGTATACCCAACTGTTTTGGGTGTCCTATGAAGATGCATTTATCCGCTTTGGGTTCGAGCTTATCAGCCTGAAACTTTTTCACATAAGCGTCGCAGCCCCAAACCTTTAAGAAATGACAGCTTAGGTTTCTCTAAACCATAGTTCATACGGTGTCATCTCATCGGAATTACGTGGTGCCCTATTTAAAGTGAATGTGGTTGTCTCTAATGCCTAACCCATAAACTATTGTGGTAATTCGATAAGAGACATCATGGTATGCATCATATCCAATAGGGTGCAGTTATGATGTTCGGACACACCATCACACTATGGTGTTCCAGGCTGTATTAGTTGTGAAACAATTTCCACAATGTCTTAATTCCGTGCCAAACTCGTAATTCAGATATTCATCTCTATGATCATATCATAGATATTTTATCCTCTTGTCACGACGATCTTTCAACTTCACCCTGAAATTACTTGAACCTTTCAATTATTCAGACTCGTGATTCATCAAGTAAATATACTCAACATCTACTCAAATCATCTGTGAAGTAAGAACATAACGATATCCACTACATGCCTCAGCACTCATTGGACTACACACATCAAAATGTATTACTTCCAACAAGTTGCTTTCTAGTTCCATTTTACTGAAAACGAGGCTTTCAGTCATCTTGCCCATGTGGTATGATTTGCATGTCTCAAGTGATTCAAAATCAAGTGAGTCCAAACGGTCCATTTGCATGGAGTTTCTTCATGCATATACACCAATAGACATGGTTCGCATGTCTCAAACTTTTCAAAAACGAGTGAGCCCAAAGATCCATCAACATGGAGCTTCTTCATGCATTTTATACCGATATGACTTACGTGGCAGTGCCACAAGTAGGTGGTACTATCATTACTATCTTATGAACATGTGTATCACTACGATCGAGATTCAATAAACCATTCATTTTAGGTGCAAGACCATTGAAGGTATTATTCAAATAAACAGAGTAACCATTATTTTCCTTAAATGAATAACCGTATCGCGATAGACATAATCCAATCATGTCTATGCTCAACGCAAACACCAAATAACAATTATTTAGGTTTAACACCAATCTCGATGGTAGAGGGAGCGTGCGATGCTTGATCATATCAACATTGGAAACACTTCCAACACATATCGTCATCTCACCTTTTAGCTAGTCTCCGTTTATTCCGTAGCTTTTATTTCGAGTTACTAACACTTAGCAACCGAACCGGTATCTAATACCCTGGTGCTACTAGGAGTACTAGTAAAGTACACATCTACACAATGTATATCCAATATACTTCTATCGACCTTGCCAGCCTTCTAATCTACCAAGTATCTAGGGTAATTCTGCTCCAGTGGCTGTTCCCCTTATTACAGAAGCACTTAGTCTCGGGTTTGGGTTCAACCTTGGGTTTCTTCACTAGAGCAGCAGCTGAATTGCCGTTTCATGAAGTATCCCTTCTTGCCCTTGCCCTTCTTGAAACTAGTGGTTTCACCAACCATCAACAATTGATGCTCCTTCTTCATTTCTACTTTTGTGGTGTCAAACATCACGAATATCTCAAATATCATCATATATGTCCCTGATATATTATAGTTCATCATGAAGCTCTAGTAGCTTGGTGGTAATGACTTTGGAGAAACATCACTATCTCATCTGGAAGATCAACTCCCACTCGATTCAAATGATTGTTGTACTCAGACAATCTGAGCACAAGCTCAACGATTGAGCTTTTCTCCCTTAGTTTGTGGGCTAAGAAAATCGTCGGAGGTCTTATACCTCTTGACGTGGGCACGAGCCTGAAATCCCAATTTCAGCCCTCGAAACATCTCATATGTTTCGCGACGTTTCAAAACGTCTTCGGTGCCTCAACTCTAAACCGTTTAACTGAACTATCACGTAGTTATCAAAATGTGTATGCCAGATGTTCGCAACATCCACAGACAACGTTCGAGGTTTAGCACACTGAGCGGTGCATTAAGGACATAAGCCTTCTATGAAGCAATGAGGACAATCCTCAGTTTACGGACCTAGTCCGCATAATTGCTACTATCAACTTTCAACTAAATTTTCTCTAGGAACATAACTAAACAGTAGAACTGAAGCGCGAGCTACGACATAATTTGTGAAGACCTTTTGACTATGTTCAGGATAATTAAGTTCATCTTATGAACTCCCACTCAGATAGACATCCCTCTAGTCATCTAAGTGATTACATGATCCGAGTCAACTAGGCCGTGTCCGATCATCACGTGAGACGGACTAGTCAACATCGGTGAACATCTTCATGCTGATCGTATCTACCATACGACTCATGCTCGACCTTTCGGTCTTCTGTGTTCCGAGGCCATGTCTGTACACATGCTAGGCTCGTCAAGTCAACCTAAGTGTTTCGCGTGTGTAAATCTGTCTTACACCCATTGTATGTGAACGTTAGAATCTATCACACCCGATCATCACGTGGTGCTTCGAAACAACGAACTGTCGCAACGGTGCACGGTTAGGGGGAACACTTTCTTGAAATTATTATTGAGGGATCATCTTATTTACTACCGTCGTTCTAAGCAAATAAGATGCATAAACATGATAAACATCACATGCAATCAAATAGTGACATGATATGGCCATCATCACTTTGCTCCTTTGATCTCCATCTTCGGGGCTCCATGATCATCATCGTCACCGGCATGACACCATGATCTCCATCATCATGATCTCTATCATTGTGTCTTCATGAAGTTGTCTCGTCAACTATTACTTCTACTACTACAGCTAACGGTTAGCAATAAAGTAAAGTAATTACATGACGTTTATGTTGACACGCAGGTCATAAATAAATAAAGACAACTCCTATGGCTCATGCCGGTTGTCATACTCATCGACATGCAAGTCGTGATTCCTATTACAAGAACATGATCAATCTCATACATCACATATATCATTCATCACATCCTTTTGGCCATATCACATCACATAACATACCCTGCAAAAACAAGTTAGACGTCCTCTAATTGTTGTTTGCATGTTTTACGTGGCTGCTATGGGTTTCTAGCAAGAACGTTTCTTACCTACGCAAAGACCACAACGTGATATGCCAATTGCTATTTACCCTTCATAAGGACCCTTTTCATCGAATCCGATCCGACTAAAGTGGCAGAGACAGACACCCGCTAGCCACCTTTATGCAACTAGTGCATGTCAGTCGATGGAACCAGTCTCACGTAAGAGTACGTGTAAGGTCGGTCCGGGCCGCTTCATCCCACAATGCCACCGAATCAAGATTGGACTAGTAACGGTAAGCATATTGAACAAAATCAACGCTCACAACTACTTTGTGTTCTACTCGTGCATAGAAACTACACATAGACCTAGCTCATGATGCCACTGTTGGGGAACGTAGCAGAAATTCAAAATTTTCCTACGTGTCACCAAGATCAATCTATGGAGTCATCTAGCAACGAGGGAGGAGTGGATCTACATACCCTTGTAGATCGCGCGCGGAAGCATTCAAGAGAACGGGGTTGATGGAGTCGTACTCGTCGTGATCCAAATCACCGATGATCCTAGCGCCGAACGGATGGCACCTCCACGTTCAACACACGTACAGAGCAGCGACGTCTCCTCCTTCTTGATCCAGCAAGGGGGAAGGAGAGGTTAATGGAGATCCAGCAGCACAACGGCGTGGTGGTGGAAGTAGCGGGATTCCAACAGGGCTTCGCT
The DNA here is from genome assembly GCF_056163025.1 of Triticum urartu. Taxonomy (NCBI): domain Eukaryota; kingdom Viridiplantae; phylum Streptophyta; class Magnoliopsida; order Poales; family Poaceae; genus Triticum; species Triticum urartu. The sequence continues at coordinate 81,529,505 of NC_141878.1, read as the reverse complement.
AAGCGCTGCGGGAGGAGGGAGATGTGTCACGGGAGGGAGAGGGAGGCGCCAGGCCTTAGATGGGTTTGCCCTCCCTTCCCCCCACTATATATAGGGCCAAGGGAGAGGGGGAGGGCGCAGCCTTGCCCCTTCCTCCAAGGAAGGGTGCGGCCAAGGGGGGGAGGAGGTCATCCTCCCCAAGGCACCTCGGAGGTGCCTTCCCCCTTTAGGACTCTCCCCTTTTCCCCTTCTCTTGCCCCATATAGGCCAAGGCGCACCCCCTACAGACCATGTGCCCCCCCGGGGCAGGTGGCCCCACCTGGTGGACCCCCGGGACCCTTCCGGTGGTCCCGGTACAATATCGGTGACCCCGAAACTTGTCCCGATGGCCAAAATAGCACTTCATATATATAATTCTTTACCTCCGGACCATTCCGGAACTCCTCGTGACGTCCGCGATCTCATCCGGGACTCCGAACAACATTCGGGTTACCGCATACTAATATCTCTATAACCCTAGCGTCACCGAACCTTAAGTGTGTAGACCCTACGGGTTCGGGAGACATGCAGACATGACCGAGATGACTCTCCGGTCAATAACCAACAGCAGGATCTGGATACCCATGTTGGCTCCCACATGTTCCACGATGATCTCATCGGATGAACCACGATGTCAAGGACTTAATCAATCCCGTATACAATTCCCTTTGTCTAGCGATACGATACTTGCCCGAGATTCGATCGTCGGTATCCCGATACCTTGTTCAATCTCGTTACCGGCAAGTCTCTTTACTCGTTCCGTAACACATCATCCCGTGATCAACTCCTGGATCACATTGTGCACATTATGATGATGTCCTACCGAGTGGGCCCAGAGACACCTCTCCGTCACACAGAGTGACAAATCCCAGTCTCGATTCGTGCCAACCCAACAGACACTTTCGGAGATACCCGTAGTGTACCTTTATAGCCACCCAGTTACGTTGTGACGTTTGGCACACCCAAAGCACTCCTACGGTATCCGGGAGTTGCACAATCTCATGGTCTAAGGAAATGATACTTGACATTAGAAAAGCTTTAGCATACGAACTACACGATCTTGTGCTATGCTTAGGATTGGGTCTTGTCCATCACATCATTCTCCTAATGATGTGATCCCGTTATCAACGACATCCAATGTCCATGGTCAGGAAACCGTAACCATCTATTGATCAACGAGCTAGTCAACTAGAGGCTTACTAGGGACATGGTGTTGTCTATGTATCCACACATGTATCTGAGTTTCCTATCAATACAATTCTAGCATGGATAATAAACGATTATCATGAACAAGGAAATATAATAATAACTAATTTATTATTGCCTCTAGGGCATATTTCCAACACGTAGGGTCTCTGACAGGGAAGCTTCGGGAGCTAGTTGATGCAGCGGTGAGGAGAGGTGTTGATATCCTTTGCGTCCAAGAAACCAAATGGAGAGGACAGAAGGCAAAGGAGGTGGAGGATACAGGCTTCAAGCTGTGGTACACGGGGACGGCTGCAAACAGAAATGGTGTAGGCATCTTGATCAACAAGAGCCTCAAGTATGGAGTGGTAGGCGTCAAGAGACGTGGGGACCGGATTATCCTGGTCAAGCTGGTAGTTGAGGACTTGGTTCTCAATGTTATCAGCGCGTATGCCCCGCAAGTAGGCCACAATGAGAACTTCAAGAGGGAGTTCTGGGAAGGCCTGGAAGACAAGGTTAGGAGTGTACGGATTGCTGAGAAGCTCTTCATAGGAGGACACCTCAATGACCACGTGGGTACATCTAACACAGGTTTTGAAGGGGCGCATGGGGGCTTTGGCTATGGTATCAGGAATCAAGAAGGAGAAGATGTCTTAAGCTTTACTCTAGCCTACAACATGATTGTAGCTAACACCCTCTTTAGAAAGAGAGAATCACATCTGGTGACTTTTAGTAGTGGCCAACACTCTAGCCAGATTGATTTCATCCTCTCGAGAAGAGAAGATAGGTGTGCGTGCCTAGACTGTAAGGTGATACCTGGAGAGAGTGTTGTACCCCAACATAAGCTGGTGGTTGCTGACTTCCGCTTTCGGATTCGTGTCCAGTGGGATAAGCGTGCCAAAGTCGCTAGAACGAAGTGGTGGAAGCTCAAGGGGGAGGTAGCTCAGGTGTTCAAGGAGAGGGTCATTAAGGAGGGCCCTTGGGAGGAAGGAGGGGATGCGGACAATGTGTGGATGAAGATGGCGACTTGCATTCGTAAGGTGGCCTCGGAGAAGTTTGGAGTGTCCAGGGGAAGGAGAAGCGAAGATAAGGATACTTGGTGGTGGAATGATGACGTCCAGAAGGCGATTAAAGAGAAGAAAGATTGCTTCAGACGCCTATACCTGGATAGGAGTGCAGACAACATAGAGAAATACAAGATGGTGAAGAAGGCCGCAAAGCGAGCTGTTTGTGAAGCAAGGGGTTGGGCATATGAGGACCTCTACCAATGGTTAGGCACGGAGGAAGGTGAAAAGGATATCTATAAGATGGCCAAGATCCGAGAGAGGAAGACGAGGGACATTGGCTAAGTCAAATGCATCAAGGACGGAGCAGGCCAACTCTTGGTGAAGGACAAGGAGATTAAACATAGATGGCGGGAGTACTTTGACAAGCTGTTCAATGGGGAGAATGAGAGTTCTACCATTGAACTGGACAACTCCTTTGATGAGACCAGCATGCGTTTTGTGTGGCGAATCCAGGATTCTGAGGTAAAGGAGGCTTTAAAAAGAATGAAAGGAGGCAAGGCGATGGGCCCTGATTGTATCCCCATTGAGGTGTGCAAAGGTCTCGGGGACATAGCGATAGTACGGCTAACCAAGCTTTTCAACCTCATTTTTCGGGCAAACAAGATGCCAGAAGAATGGAGACGGAGTATATTAGTACCAATCTTCAAGAACAAGGGGGATGTTCAGAGTTGTACTAATTACCGTGGAATTAAGCTGATGAGCCATACAATGAAGCTATGGGAGAGAGTCATTGAGCACCGCTTAAGAAGAATGACAAGCGTGACCAAAAATCAGTTTGGTTTCATGCCTGGGAGGTCGACCAAGGAAGCCATTTTCTTGGTACGACAACTTATGGAGAGATATAGGGAGCAAAAGATGGACTTGCACATGGTGTTCATTGACTTGGAGAAGGCCTATGATAAGATACCGCGGAATGTCATGTGGTGGGCCTTGGAGAAACACAAAGTCCCAGCAAAGTACATTACCCTCATCAAGGACTAATACGTCCACTTTGCATCATGCTTCTATGTTAATATTTATTGCATTATGGGCTGTTATTTCACGTTATGTCACAATACTTATGGCTATTCTCTCTTATTTTACAAGGTTTACCATGAAGAGGGGGAATGCCGGCAGCTGGAATTCTGGCTGGAAAAGGAGCAAATATTGAAGACCTATTCTGCGCAACTCCAAAAGTCCTGAAACTCCACGGAATATCTTAAAATAAATAAAGAAAAATCGTCGCCAAAGATGAAGGCCAGGGGGCCCACACCCTGCTCACGAGGGTGGGGGGCGCGCCCCTCCCCCTGGGCGCGCCCCCCTACCTCGTGGGCCCCCTGGTGGCTCTCCGACGCCCATCTTCTCCTATATGAAGTCTTTCAATGAGAAAAAAATCATAAGCAACCTTTCGGGACAAAAGTCCGCCGCCACGAGGCGGAACCTTGGCGGAACCAATCTAGGGCTCCGGCAGAGCTGTTTTGCCGGGGACACTTCCCTCCGGGAGGGGGAAATCATCGCCATCATCATCATCACCAACGCTCCTCTCATCGGGAGAGGGCAATCTCCATCAACATCTTCACCAGCACCATCTCATCTCCAAACCCTAGTTCATCTCTTGTATCCAATTCTTGTCTCTAAGTCCGGGATTGGTGCTAGTAGGTTGCTAGTAGTGTTGATTACTCCTTGTAGTTGATGCTAGTTGGTTTACTTGGTGGAAGATCATATGTTCAGATCCTTTATGCATATTATTACCCCTCTGATTTTGAACATGAATATGCTTTGTGAGTATTTACGTTTGTTCCTGAGGACAAGGGAGAAGTCTTGCTATTAGTAGTCATGTGAATTTGGTATTCGTTCAATATTTTGATGAGATGTATGTTGTCTAACCTCTAGTGGTGTTATGTGAACGTCGACTACATAACACTTCACCATTATTTGGGCCTAGAGGAAGGCATTGGGAAGTAATAAGTAGATGATGGGTTGCTAGAGTGACAGAAGCTTAAACCCTAGTTTATGCGTTGCTTCTTAAGGGGCTGATTTGGATCCATATGTTTCATGCTATGGTTAGGTTTACCTTAATACTTTTGTTGTAGATGCGGATGCTTGCAATAGAGGTTAATCATAAGTGGGGTGCTTGTTCAAGTAAGAACAGCACCCAAGCACCGGTCCACCCACATATCAAATTATCAAAGTACCGAACGCGAATCATATGAGCGTGATGAAAACTAGCTTGACGATATTCCCATGTGTCCTCGGGAGCGTTTTTCCTATTATAAGAGTTTGTTCAGGCTTGTCCTTTGCTACAAAAAGGATTGGGCCACCTTGCTGCACCTTATTTACTTTTGTTACTTGTTGCTCGTTACAATTTATCTTATCACAAAACTATCTGTTTCCACTTATTTCAGTACTTGCAGAGAATACCTTGCTGAAAACTGCTTATCATTTCCTTCTGCTCCTCGTTGGGTTCGACACTCTTACTTATCGAAAGGACTACGATAGATCCCCTATACTTGTGGGTCATCAAGACTCTTTTCTGGCGCCGTTGCCGGGGAGTGTAGCGCCTTTGGTAAGTGGAATTTGGTAAGGAAAAATTTATATAGTGTGCTGAAATTTTCTGTCACTTGTTACTATGGAAACTGAATCTCTGAGGGGCTTGTTCGGGGTATCTTCACCCCGTCCAGTAGAGCAAAGAGTTGCTCCTCTACCTACTGAACCTATTGAAAATGAAACTCCTTTTGCATTTCCTTCGGGTATTATGGAAAAACTGCTGGCTAATACTTTTACAAGAGATGAGACTAAGCATCCCGACGAGCATCTACGCTATTTGGATGATATTTGTGGATTATTTAAGCTTGCAGGTATACCCGATGATGTTGTTAAGAAGAAGGCTTTCCCTTTATCTTTGGATGGAGACGCATCGACATGGTATAGGCTATGTGATGATACAAGATCATGGAACTATAAAAGAATGAAATTGGAATTTCATCAAAAGTATTACCCTATGCATCTTGTTCATCGTGATCGCAATTATATATATAATTTTTGGCCTCGCGAAGGAGAAAGCATCGCTCAAGCTTGGGGTAGGCTTAAATCAATGTTATATTCATGCCCCAATTATGACCTCTCAAGAGAAACAATTCTTCAGAATTTTTATGCTCGGCTTTCTCATAATAATCAAACCATGCTCGATACTTCTTGTGCTGGCTCTTTTATGATGAAGACTATTGAATTCAGATGGAATTTATTGGATAGAATTAAACGCAACTCTGAAGATTGGGACCTCGATGAAGGTAGGAGTCAGGTATGACACCTAAGTTTGATTGTGTTAAATCTTTTATGGATACCGACATTTTCCGTAAGTTTAGCACTAAATATGGACTTGACTCTGAGATAGTAGCTTCTTTCTGTGAATCTTTTGCTACTTATGTTGATCTCCCCAAGGAGAAGTGGTTTAAATATCATCCTCCCATAGAAGTAAAAGTAGCTGCACCTATTAAAGTTGAAGAAAAGACCATCACTTATAATGATCCTATTGTTCCCACCTCTTATGTTGAGAAACCAACTTTCCCTGCTAGAGTAAAGGATCATGCTAAAGCTTCAACTGTTGTTCGTAAAAGCAATACTAGAACTTATACACCTCCTGAGCAAGTCAAAGTAGAACCTAATATTGCTATTGTTAAAGATCTCTTGTCTGATAATATTGATGGGCATGTCATTGTTGGGTTTCGTAGTAATTTCAAAAAATTTCCTACGCTCACGCAAGAACATGTGATGCATAGCAACGAGATGGAGAGTGTTGTCTACGTACCCACGCAGACCGACTGCGGAAGCGTTGACGCAACGTAGAGGAAGTAGTCGTACGTCTTCCCGATCTGACCGATCAAGCACCGAAACTACGGCACCTCCGAGTTCGAGCACACGTTCAGCTCTGACGATCCCCGGACTCCGATCCAGCAAAGTGTCGGGGAAGAGTTCCGTCAGCACGACGGCGTGGTGACGATCTTGATGCACTACGGCAGCAGGGCTTCGCCTAAACTCCGCTACAATATTATTGAGGACTATGGTGGCAGGGGGCACCGCACACGGCTAAGGAATAGATCATGTGGATCAACTTGTGTGTTCTAGGGTGCCTCTGCCTCAGTATATAAAGGACTAGAGGGGGGAGGCTGGCCGGCCAAGGTGTGGCGCGCCAGGAGAGTCCTACTCCCTCTGGGAGTAGGATTCCCCCCCCCCCCAATCCTAGTTGGAATAGGATTCGCGGAGGTGGAAAAGAGAGAGAGGGGGCCGGCCACCTCTCCTAGTCCTAATAGGACTAGGGGAAGGGGGAGGCGCACAGCCCATGTATGGCTGCCTCTTCTCTTTTCCACTAAGGCCCATCATGGCCCATTTAGCTCCCGGGGGGTTCCGGTAACCTTCCCGGTACTCCGGTAAAATCCCGATTTCACCCGGAACACTTCCGATATCCAAACATAGGCTTCCAATATGTCAATCTTTACGTCTCGACCATTTTGAGACTCCTCGTCATGTCCGTGATCACATCCGGGACTCCGAACAACCTTCGGTACATCAAAATGCATAAACTCATAATATAACTGTCATCGTAACCTTAAGCGTGCGGACCCTACGGGTTCGAGAACAATGTAGACATGAACAAGACACGTCTTCGGTCAATAACCAATAGCGGGACCTGGATGCCCATATTGGCTCCTACATATTCTACGAAGATCTTTATCGGTCAGACCGCATAACAACATACGTTGTTCCCTTTGTCATCGGTATGTTACTTGCCCAAGATTCAATCGTCGGTATTCCAGTACCTAGTTCAATCTCGTTACCGGCAAGTCTCTTTACTCGTTCTGTAATACATCATCCCGCAACTAACTCATTTAGTTGCAATGCTTGCAAGGCTTAAGTGATGTGCATTACCGAGACGGCCCAGAGATACCTCTCCGACAATCGGAGTGACAAAACCTAATCTCGAAATACGCCAACCCAACATCTACCTTTGGAGACACCTGTAATGCTCTTTTATAATCACCCAGTTATGTTGTGACATTTGGTAGCACCCAAAGTGTTCCTCCGGCAAACGGGAGTTGCATAATCTGATAGTTATAGGAACATGTATAAGTCATGAAGAAAGCAATAGCAACATACTAAACGATTGGGTGCTAAGCTAATGGAATGGGTCATGTCAATCAGATCATTCAACTAATGATGTGACCTCGTTAATCAAATAACAACTCATTGTTCATGGTTAGGAAACATAACCATCTTTGATTAACGAGCTAGTCAAGTAGAGGCATACTAGTGACACTTTGTTTGTCTATGTATTCACACATGTATTATGTTTCCGGTTAATACAATTCTAGCATGAATAATAAACATTTATCATGATTATAAGGAAATAAATAATAACTTTATTATTGCCTCTAGGGCATATTTCCTTCAGTCTCCCACTTGCACTAGAGTCAATAATCTAGATTACACCGTAATGATTCTAACACCCATGGAGCCTTGGTGCTGATCATGTTTTGCTCGTGGAAGAGGCTTAGTCAATGGGTCTGCAACATTCAGATCCGTATGTATCTTGCAAATCTCTATGTCTCCCACCTGGACTAGATCCCGGATGGAATTGAAGCGTCTCTTGATGTGCTTGGTCCTCTTGTGAAATTTGGATTCCTTTGCCAAGGCAATTGCACCAGTATTGTCACAAAAGATTTTCATTGGACCCGATGCACTAGGTATGACACCTAGATCGGATATGAACTCCTTCATCCAGACTCCTTCGTTTGCTGCTTCCGAAGCAGCTATATACTCCGCTTCACATGTAGATCCCGCTACGACGCTTTGTTTAGAACTGCACCAACTGACAGCTCCACCGTTTAATGTAAACACTTATCCGGTTTGCGATTTAGAATCGTCCAGATCAGTGTCAAAGCTTGCATCAACGTAACCTTTTACGACGAGCTCTTTGTCACCTCCATATACGAGAAGCATATCCTTAGTCCTTTTCAGGTATTTCAGGATGTTCTTGACCGCTGTCCAGTGATCCACTCCTGGATTACTTTGGTACCTCCCTGCTAGACTTATAGCAAGGCACACATCAGGTCTGGTACACAGCATTGCGTACATGATAGATCCTATTGCTGATGCATAGGGAACATCTTTCATATTCTCTCTATCTTCTGCAGTGGTCGGGCATTGAGTCTTACTCAATTTCACACGTTGTAACACAGGCAAGAATCCTTTCTTTGCTTGATCCATTTTGAACTTCTTCAAAATTTTGTCAAGGTATGTTGTTTGTGAAAGTCCAATTAAGCGTTTTGATCTATCTCTATAGATCTTTATGCCTAATATGTAAGCAGCTCCACCGAGGTCTTTCATTGAAAAACTCTTATTCAAGTATCCCTTTATGCTATCCAGAAATTCTATATCATTTCCAATCAGTAATATGTCATCCACATATAATATCAGAAATGCTACAGAGCTCCCACTCACTTTCTTGTAAATACAAGCTTCACCGAAAGTCTGTATAAAACCAAATGCTTTGATCACACTATCAAAGCGTTTATTCCAACTCCGAGAGGCTTGCACCAGTCCATAAATGGATCGCTGGAGCTTGCACACTTTGTTAGCTCCCTTTGGATCGACAAAACCTTCTGGTTGCATCATATACAACTCTTCTTCCAGAAATCCATTCAGGAATGCAGTTTTGACATCCATCTGCCAAATTTCATAATCATAAAATGCGGCAATTGCTAACATGATTCGGACGGACTTAAGCATCGCTACGGGTGAGAAGGTCTCATCGTAGTCAATCCCTTGAACTTGCCGAAAACCTTTCGCGACAAGTCGAGCTTTGTAGACAGTAATATTACCGTCAGCGTCAGTCTTCTTCTTGAAGATCCATTTATTCTCAATTGCTTGCCGATCATTGGGCAAGTCAACCAAAGTCCATACTTTGTTCTCATACATGGATCCCATCTCAGATTTCATGGCTTCAAGCCACTTTGCGGAATCTGGGCTCACCATCGCTTCTTCATAGTTCGTAGGTTCATCATGATCTAGTAGCATGACTTCCAGAACAGGATTACCGTACCACTCTGGCGCGGATCTCACTCTGGTTGATCTACGAGATTCAGTAGTATCTTGATCTGAAGTTTCATGATCATTATCATTAGCTTCCTCACTAACTGGTGTAGGTGTCACTGAAACAGTTTTCTGTGATGTACTACTTTCCAATAAGGGAGCAGGTACAGTTACCTCGTCAAGTTCTACTTTCCTCCCACTTACTTCTTTCGAGAGAAACTCCTTCTCTAGAAAGTTTCCGAATTTAGCAACAAAAGTCTTGCCTTCGGATCTATGATAGAAGGTGTATCCAATAGTTTCCTTTGGATATCCTATGAAGACACATTTCTCCGATTTGGGTTCGAGCTTATCAGGTTGAAGCTTTTTCACATAAGCATCGCAGCCCCAAACTTTCAGAAACGACAACTTTGGTTTCTTGCCAAACCATAGTTCATAAGGCATCGTCTCAACGGATTTTGATGGTGCCCTATTTAACGTGAATGCGGCTGTCTCTAGAGCGTATCCCCAAAACGATAGCGGTAAATCAGTAAGAGACATCATAGATCGCACCATATCCAGTAAAGTACGATTACGACGTTCGGACACACCATTACGCTGAGGTGTTCCAGGTGGCGTGAGTTGCGAAACTATTCCACAATTTTTCAAATGTACACCAAACTCGTAACTCAAATATTCTCCTCCACGATCAGATCGTAGAAACTTTATTTTCTTGTTACGATGATTTTCAACTTCACTCTGAAATTCTTTGAACTTTTCAAATGTTTCAGACTTATGTTTCATTAAGTAGATATACCCATATCTGCTTAAATCATCTGTGAAGGTGAGAAAATAACGATATCCGCCACGAGCCTCAATATTCATCGGACCACATACATCTGTATGTATGATTTCCAACAAATCTGTTGCTCTCTCCATAGTACCGGAGAACGGCGTTTGGTCATCTTGCCTAAGAGGCACAGTTCGCAAGTAACAAGTGATTCATAATCAAGTGGTTCCAAAAGTCCATCAGAATGGAGTTTCTTCATGCGCTTTAGACCGATATGACCTAAACGGCAGCGCCACAAATAAGTTGCACTATCATTATCAACTCTGCATCTTTTGGCTTCAACATTATGAATATGTGTGTTACTACTATCGAGATCCAACAAGAATAGACCACTCTTCAAGGGTGCATGACCATAAAAGATATTACTCATATAAATAGAACAACCATTATTCTCTGATTTAAATGAATAACCGTCTCACATCAAACAAGATCCGGATATAATGTTCATGCTTAACGCTGGCACCAAATAACAATTATTTAGGTCTAATACTAATCCCGAAGGTAGATGTAGAGGTAGCGTGTCGACTGCGATCACATCGACTTTGGAACCGTTTCCCACGCGCATCGTCACCTCGTCCTTAACCAATCTTCGCTTGATCCGTAGTCCCTGATTCGAGTTGCAAATATTGGCAACAGAACCAGTATCAAATACCCAGGTGCTACTGCGAGCATTAGTAAGGTACACATCAATAACATGTATATCACATATACCTTTGTTCACCTTGCCATCCTTCTTATCCGCCAAATACTTGGGGCAGTTCCGCTTCCAGTGACCAGTCTGCTTGCAATAGAAGCACTCAGTTTCAGGCTTAGGTCCAGGTTTGGGTTTCTTCTTTTGAGTAGCAACTTGCTTGCCGTTCTTTTTGAAGTTCCCCTTCTTCTTCCCTTTGCCCTTTTTCTTGAAACTAGTGGTCTTGTTGACCATCAACACTTGATGCTCCTTCTTGATTTCTACCTCCGCAGCTTTCAGCATCGCGAAGAGCTCGGGAATAGTCTTGTTCATCCCTTGCATATTATAGTTCATCACGAAGCTCTTGTAGCTTGGTGGCAGTGATTGAAGAATTCTGTCAATGACACTATCATCTGGAAGATTAACTCCCAATTGAATCAAGTGATTATTATACCCAGACATTTTGAGTATATGCTCACTGACAGAACTGTTCTCCTCCATCTTGCAGCTATAAAACTTATTGGAGACTTCATATCTCTCAATCCGGGCATTTGCTTGAAATATTAACTTCAACTCTTGAAACATCTCATATGCTCCATGACGGTCAAAACGTCGTGGAAGTCCCGATTCTAAGCCGTAAAGCATGGCACATTGAACTATCGAGTAGTCATCAGCTTTGCTCTGCCAGACGTTCATAACATCCGGCGTTGCTCCTGCAGCAGGCCTGGCAACCAGCGGTGCTTCCAGGACGTAATTCTTCTGTGCAGCAATGAGGATAATCCTCAAGTTACGGACCCAGTCCGTGTAATTGCTACCATCATCTTTCAACTTTGCTTTCTCAAGGAACGCATTAAAATTCAACGGAACAACAGCACGAGCCATCTATCTACAATCAAACATAAACAAGCAAGATACTAATCAGGTACTAAGTTTCATGATAAATTTAAGTTCAGTTAATCAAGTTAATTAAAGAACTCCCACTTAGATAGACATCCCTCTAATCCTCTAAGTGATTACGTGATCCAAATCAACTAAACCATAACCGATCATCACGTGAGATGGAGTAGTTTTCAATGGTGAACATCGTTATGTTGATCATATCTACTATATGATTCACGCTCGACCTTTCGGTCTCCGTGTTCCGAGGCCATATCTGTATATGCTTGGCTCGTCAAGTATAACCTGAGTATTCCGCGTGTGCAACTGTTTTGCACCCGTTGTATTTGAACTTAGAACCTATCACACCCGATCATCACGTGGTGTCTCAGCACGAAGAACTTTCGCAACGGTGCATACTTAGGGAGAACACTTCTTGATAATTTAGTGAGAGATCATCTTATAATGCTACCGTCAATCAAAGCAAGATAAGATGCATAAAAGGATAAACATCACATGCAATCAATATAAGTGATATGATATGGCCATCATCATCTTGTGCTTGTGATCTCCATCTCCGAAGCACCGTCGTGATCACCATCGTCACCGGCGTGACACCTTGATCTCCATCGTAGCATCGTTGTCGTCTCGCCAAGCTTATGCTTCCACGACTATCACTACCGCTTAGTAATAAGGTAAAGCATTACATCGCGATTGCATTGCATACAATAAAGCGACAACCATATGGCTCCTGCCAGTTGCCGATAACTCGGTTACAAAACATGATCATCTCATACAATAAAATTCAGCATCATGTCTTGACCATATCACATCATAACATGCCCTGCAAAAACAAGTTAGACGTCCTCTACTTTGTTGTTGCAAGTTTTATGTGGCTACTACGGGCTTAAGCAAGAACCAATCTCACCTACGCATCAAAACCACAACGATAGTTTGTCAAATAGACTCCGTTTTAACCTTCGCAAGGACCGGGCGTAGGCATACTTGGTTCAACTAAAGTTGGAGAGACAGTCGCCCGCAAGCCACCTATGTGCAAAGCACATCGGGGGAACCGGTCTCGCGTAAGCGTACCCGTAATGTTGGTCCGGGTCGTCTCGTCCAACAATGCCGCCAAACCAAAGTATGACATGCTGGTAGGCAGTATGACTTATATCGCCCACAACTCACTTGTGTTCTACTCGTGCATATAACATCAACATAAATAACCTAGGCTCGGATGCCACTGTTGGGTTTCGTAGTAATTTCAAAAAATTTCCTACGCTCACGCAAGATCATGTGATGCATAGCAATGAGATGGGAGAGTGTTTTCTACGTACCCACGCAGACCGACTGCGGAAGCATTGACGCAACGTAGAGGAAGTAGTCGTACGTCTTCCCGATCTGACCGATCAAGCACCGAAACTACGACACCTCCGAGTTCGAGCACATGTTCAGCTCGATGACGATCCCCGGACTCCAATCCAGCAACGTGTCGGGGAAGAGTTCCGTCAGCACGATGGCGTGGTGACGATCTTGATGCACTACAGCAGCAGGGCTTCGCCTAAACTCCGCTATAGTATTATTGAGGACTATGGTGGCAGGGGGCACCGCACACGGCTAAGGAATAGATCACGTGGATGAACTTGTGTGTTCTAGGGTGCCTCTGCCTCAGTATATAAAGGACCAGAGGGGGGAGGCTGGCCGGCCAAGGTGTGGCACGCCAGGAGAGTCCTACTCCCTCTGGGAGTAGGATCCCCCCCCCCAATCCTAGTTGGAATAGGATTCACGGAGGGGGAAAAGAGAGAGAGGGGGCCGGCCACCTCTCCTGGTCCTAATAGGACTAGGGGAAGGGGGAGGCGCACAGACCATGTTTGGCTGCCTCTTCTCTTTTCCACTAAGGCCCATCATGGCCCATTTAGCTCCCGGGGGGTTCCGGTAACCTTCCCGGTACTCCGGTAAAATCCCGATTTCACCCGGAACACTTCCGATATCCAAACATAGGCTTCCAATATATCAATCTTTACGTCTCGACCATTTAGAGACTCCTCGTCATGTCCGTGATCACATCCGGGACTCCGAACAACCTTCGGTACATCAAAATGCATAAACTCATAATATAACTGTCATCGTAATCTTAAGCGTGCGGAACCTACGGGTTCGAGAACAATGTAGACATGATCAAGACACGTCTTCGGTCAATAACCAATAGCGGGACCTGGATGCCCATATTGGCTCCTACATATTCTACGAAGATCTTTATCAGTTAGACCGCATAACAACATACGTTGTTTCCTTTGTCATCGGTATGTTACTTGCCCGAGATTCGATCGTTGGTATTCCAGTACCTAGTTCAATCTCGTTACCGGCAAGTCTCTTTACTCGTTCTGTAATACATCATCCCGCAACTAACTCATTTAGTTGCAATGCTTGCAAGGCTTAAGTGATGTGCATTACCGAGACGGCCCAGAGATACCTCTCCTACAATCGGAGTGACAAAACCTAATCTCGAAATACGCCAACCCAACATCTACCTTTGGAGACACCTGTAATGCTCCTTTATAATCACCCAGTTACGTTGTGACGTTTGGTAGCACCCAAAGTGTTCCTCCGGCAAACGGGAGTTGCATAATCTCATAGTTATAGGAACATGTATAAGTCATGAAGAAAGCAATAGCAACATACTAAACGATCGGGTGCTAAGCTAATGGAATGGGTCATGTCAATCAGATCATTCAACTAATGATGTGACCTTGTTAATCAAATAACAACTCATTGTTCATGGTTAGGAAACGTAACCATCTTTGATTAACGAGCTAGTCAAGTAGAGGCATACTAGTGACACTTTGTTTGTCTATGTATTCACACATGTATTATGTTTCCGGTTAATACAATTCTAGCATGAATAATAAACATTTATCATGATTATAAGGAAATAAATAATAACTTTATTATTGCCTCTAGGGCATATTTCCTTCAGTCATTGCATTCTCTGGTGAAACAGCTAGAATTGCTAAACCCTGTGATAGAGATAAACATAGACCTGTGGTAGGCGTGCCTATTATTTCTGTTAAAATAGGAGATCATTGTTATCATGGCTTATGTGATATGGGTGCGAGTGCTAGTATTATACCACATTCTTTTTACGAAGAAATTAAGAATGAAATTGCACCCGCTGAGATAGAAGATATTGATGTTACAATTAAGCTTGCCAATAGAGATACTATTTCACCAGTGGGAATTGTTAGAGATGTTGAAGTCTTGTGTGGAAAAACTAAATATCCTGCTGATTTTCTTGTTCTTTGTTCTCCACAAGATAGCTTTTGTCCCATTATATTTGGTAGACCCTTCTTGAACACTGTTAATGCTAAGATAGATTGCGAAAAGAATGTTGTTACTATTGGCTTGGATGATATGGTTCATGAGTTTAACTTCTCTAAATTTAGTAAACAACATCATGAGGAAGAATTGCCTAGTAAGGATGAAATTATTGGTCTTGCTTCTATTGCCGTACCTCCTAGTGATCCTTTGGAACACTATTTGCTAGACCATGAAAATGAGATGTTCATGAATGAAAGAAGGGAAATAGATGGAATATTCTTTAAACAGGAACCTATTCTGAAACACAATTTGCCTGTTGAAATCCTAGGGGATCCTCCTCCACCCAAGGGTGATCCCATGTTTGAGCTTAAACCGTTGCCTGATAATCTTAAATATGCTTATCTTGATGAAAAGAAAATATATCCTGTTATTATTAGTGCTAACCTTTCAGAGCATGAAGAAGAAAGATTACTGAAAACTCCGAGGAAGCACCATGCAGCTATTGGATATACTCTCGATGATCTTAAGGGCATTAGTCCCACTCTTTGTCAACATAAAATAAATTTGGAAGAGGATGCTAAACCAGTTCATGACCCTCACGACGTTTAATCCTAAAATGAAAGAAGTGGTAAGAAAAGAAATACTCAAGCTTTTGGAGGCAGGTATAATTTATCCCGTTGGTGATAGTCAGTGGGTAAGTCCTATCCATTGTGTCCCTAAGAAGGGAGGTATTACTGTTGTCCCTAATGATAAAGATGAATTGATTCCGCAAAGAATTATCACAGGTTATAGGATGGTAATTTATTTCCGCAAATTAAATAAAGCTACTAAGAAAGATCATTACCCCTTACCTTTTATTGATCAAATGCTAGAAAGATTATGCAAACATACACATTATTGCTTTCTAGATGGTTATTCTGGTTTCTCTCAAATACATGTGTCGGCTAAAGATCAATCAAAGACTACTTTTACATGCCCTTTTGGTACTTTTGCTTATAGATGTATGCCTTTTGGTTTATGTAATGCACCTGCTACCTTTCAAAGATGCATGATGGCTATATTCTCTGACTTTTGTGAAAAGATTTGTGAGGTTTTCATGCACGACTTTTCCGTCTATGGTTCCTCTTTTGATGATTGCTTGAACAATCTTGATCGAGTTTTGCAGAGATGTGAAGAAACTAATCTTGTCTTGAATTGGGAAAAGTGCCACTTTATGGTTAATGAAGGTATTGTCTTGGGGCACAAAGTTTCTGAAAAAGGTATTGAAGTTGATAAAGCCAAGGTTGATGCTATTGAAAAGATGTCATGTCCCAAGGACATCAAAGGTATAAGAAGTTTCCTTGGTCACGCCGGATTTTATAGGAGTTTCATTAAGGACTTCTCAAAAATTTCTCGGCCTCAGACTAATTTATTACAAAAAGATGTACCATTTGTCTTTGATGATGATTGTGTAGAAGCATTTGAAATACTTAAGAAAGCATTAGTCTCTGCACCTATTGTTCAGCCACCTAATTGGAATTTACCCTTTGAAATTATGTGTGATGCTAGTGATTATGCTGTAGGTGCTGTTCTAGGGCAAAGAGTTGATAAGAAATTAAATGTTATCCATTATGCTAGTAAGACTATAGACAATGCTCAAAGAAATTATGCTACTACCGAAAAGGAACTTTTAGCAGTTGTGTTTGCTTGTGATAAATTCAAACCCTATATAGTTGATTCTAAAGTAACTATTCACACTGATCATGCTGCTATTAAATATCTTATGGAAAAGAAAGATGCTAAACCTAGACTTATTAGATGGGTTCTCTTGCTGCAAGAATTTGATTTGCATATTGTTGATAGAAAAGGAGCTGAGAACCCAGTGTCAGACAACTTATCTAGGTTAGAGAATGTTCTTGATGACCCACTACCTATTGATGATAGCTTTCCTGATGAACAACTAAATGTCATAAGCACTTCTCGTAGCACTCCATGGTATGCTGATTATGCTAATTATATTGTTGCTAAATTTATACCACGTAGCTTCACATACCAACAAAAGAAAAAGTTCTTTTATGATTTGAGACATTACTTTTGGGATGACCCACATCTTTATAAAGAAGGAGTAGATGGTGTTATTAGACGTTGTGTACCTGAGCATGAACAGGAACAGATCCTACGCAAGTGTCACTCTGAAGCTTATGGAGGACACCACGCTGGAGATAGAACTGCACATAAGGTATTGCAATCTGGTTTTTATTGGCCTACTCTCTTCAAGGATGCCCGTAAGTTTGTTTTGTCTTGTGATGAATGTCAAAGAATTGGTAATATTAGTAGACGTCAAGAAATGCCTATGAATTATTCACTTGTTATTGAACCATTTGATTTTTGGGGCTTTGATTATATGGGACCTTTTCCTGCTTCTAATGGATATACACATATTTTAGTTGCTGTTGATTACGTTACTAAGTGGGTAGAAGCTATTCCAACTAGTAGTGCTGATTATAACACTTCTATTAAAATGCTTAAGGAAGTTATTTTTCCGAGGTTTGGAGTCCCTAGATATTTAATGACTAATGGTGGTTCACACTTTATTCATGGTGCCTTCCATAAAATGCTTGCTAAATATGATGTTAATCATAGAATTGCATCTCCATACCACCCGCAGTCTAGTGGTCAAGTAGAATTGAGCAATAGAGAGCTCAAATTAATTTTGCAAAAGACTGTTAATAGGTCTAGAAATAATTGGTCCAAGAAACTTGATGATGCATTATGGGCCTATAGAACTATATATAAGAATCCTATGGGTATGTCTCCATATAAAATGGTTTATGGAAAAGCATGTCACTTACCTCTCGAACTAGAACATAAGGCATATTGGGCTATGAAAGAGCTCAACTATGATTTCAAACTTGCCGGTGAGAAGAGGTTATTTGATATTAGCTCACTTGATGAATGGAGAACCCAAGCCTATGAAAATGTCAAGTTGTTTAAAGAAAAAGTTAAAAGATGGCATGACAAAAGGATACAAAAGCGTGAGTTTAATGTAGGTGATTATGTGTTGCTATACAACTCTCGTTTAAGATTTTTTGCAGGAAAACTTCTCTCTAAATGGGAAGGTCCCTACGTTATCGAGGAGGTCTATCGTTCCGGTGCCATAAAAATCAACAACTTCGAAGGCACAAATCCGAAGGTGGTAAACGGTCAAAGAATCAAACACAATATCTCAGGTAATCCCATAAATGTTGAAACCAATGTTATTGAAACCGTAACCCCGGAGGAATACATAAGGGACACTTTCTAGAACGTTCCAGACTCCGAAAAGGACTAGGTATGTGGTACAGTAAGTAAACCGACTCCAAAATAATTTTTAAGGAAATATTTCTCCGTTTTGGAATATTTAGAAAAATAGAAAAATAGGTAGCAGTCCAGGGAGGACACGAGGCCTCCACGAGGGTGGAGGGTGCGCCCCCTACCTCGTGAGCACCTCGTGTGCCCTCCGGACTCCGTTTTCTTGCACGATACGTATTTCGGTCGGTAAAAATTCATTATATATTCTCCCGAAGGTTTGACTCCCGTATCACGCAAATATCTTCTGTTCTCGTTTCGAGCTGTTTCCTTTGCAGATTTGAGGATTCCGGAGACTCGATCATCCTTCTATGAGGGTGAGCCTATGCCATGGAAGGTGGACGACAAGCTTGCATCATCAACAACACCTCCACCGCCAAAAACAAAGAAGGAGACATAATCACATGGGTATGGGCACTCCCCTTGGCAACTGCCAAGCTTGGGGGAGGTGCCCCGGTATCGTATCATCATCACAACTCCTATCTTTACCGTTTTTCTTAGTTCGATCCTATTATTAGTATCTTGATTTAGTAGAATAAAGTCATGGCATGATCTAGTTTTGAAGTTTTGCTTTATGATCCCTCTATGCAATCGAGTCCGTGAGCTATATTTATATAATAAAGACTAGTGTTGAGTCAAGGGCTTGATTACTTTGCCATGATCTTGAGTGAATAAAAGAAAAGAAACAAAGAGTTCATATTGGTCTTATTGAGAGTAATGACTTCACATAGAAAGAGTATGATGATTAAAAAGTTGTTGGGAGTTGGCAAATATAGCTTTGGTCATCGTTGCAATTAATAGGAAGTAATAAGGAGAGAGAGTTTTCACATATAGATATATTATCATTGACATCTTTTATGATTGGGAACAGTCATTCAAATATGACATGCTAAAGAGTTGATATTGGACAAGGAAGACAACATAATGAGTTATGTTTTCTTGTATCTAAGATAAAGTATATTGTCATGGATCTCCTAACATGTTGAGCTTGCCTTTCCCCCTCATGCTAGCCAAATTCTCAGCACCAAGTAGAGATACTACTTGTGCTTCCAAATACCCCTAAACCAGTTTAGCATGAGAGTCCACCATATCTACCTATGGATTGAGTAAGATCCTTCAAGTAAGTTGTCATCGGTGCAAGCAATAAAAATTGCTCTCTAAATATGCATGACTTATTAGTGCAGAGAAATAAGCTTTGTACGAACTTGTTGTGGACGCAATAAAAGCGACGGACTGCATAATAAAGGTTCACATACAAGGGGCAATATAAAGTGACGTTCTTTTGCATTAAGATTTTGTGCATCAAACCATAAAAGCACATGGCAACCTCTGCTTCCCTCTGCGAAGGGCCTATCTTTTATTATTATCTTCTATCTTATGCAAGAGTCACGGTGATCTTCACCTTTCCTTTTTCATTTTATCCTTTGGCAAGCCCTGCATGTTGGAAAGAACATGATATATATATATATATCTAATTGGATGTAGGGGAGCATGAATTGTTATTGTTGACATTACCCTTGAGGTAAAAGGTTGTGGGGCAAAACTATAAGTCCCTATCTTTCTCTGTGTCCGGTTAAAACTCCGTAGCCACAAGTATTGCGTGAGTGTTAGCAATTATGAAGGACTAAATGATAGTTGAATATGTGGACTTGCTTTTAAGCTCTGACATAGACTCTTCCTGATGTTATGATAAATTGCAATTGCTCCAATGACTGAGGTTATGATTTGTTAGTGCCCAATAAGGTTTTTGATTCATACTTTTGCATTGTGGAAAGATCATCACTTGAACATAAGTAATCATATGATAAATCTATATATGTTGCTGTTATGAGAGTAATCATGATGCCTTCATGTCCGTATTTTATTTTTATCGACGCCTCTACCTCTAAACATGAGGACATATTTATTGTTATCGGCTTTTCGCTTGAGGACAAGCGAGGTCTAAGCTTGGGGGAGTTGATACGTCCATTTTGCATCATGCTTCTATGTTAATATTTATTGCATTATGGGCTGTTATTTCACATTATGTCACAATACTTATGGCTATTCTCTCTTATTTTACAAGGTTTACCATGAAGAGGGGAATGCCGGCAGCTGGAATTCTGGCTGGAAAAGGAGCAAACATTGAAGACCTATTCTGCGCAACTCCAAAAGTCCTGAAACTCCATGGAATATCTTAAAATAAATAAAGAAAAATCGTCGCCAAAGATGAAGGCCAGGGGGCCCACACCCTGCTCACGAGGGTGGGGCGCGCCCCTCCCCCCTGGGCGCGCCCCCTACCTCATGGGCCCCCTGGTGGCTCTCCGACGCCCATCTTCTCCTATATGAAGTCTTTCGATGAGAAAAAAATCATAAGCAACCTTTCGGGACGAGACTCCGCCGCCACGAGGCGGAACCTTGGCGGAACCAATCTAGGGCTCCGGCAGAGCTGTTTTGCCGGGGACACTTCCCTCCGGGAGGGGGAAATCATCGCCATCATCATCATCACCAACGCTCCTCTCATCGGGAGAGGGCAATCTCCATCAACATCTTCACCAGCACCATCTCATCTCCAAACCCTAGTTCATCTCTTGTATCCAATTCTTGTCTCTAAGTGTGGGATTGGTGCTAGTAGGTTGCTAGTAGTGTTGATTACTCCTTGTAGTTGATGCTAGTTGGTTTACTTGGTGGAAGATCATATGTTCAGATCCTTTATGCATATTATTACCCCTCTGATTTTTAACATGAATATGCTTTGTGAGTAGTTACGTTTGTTCCTGAGGACAAGGGAGAAGTCTTGCTATTAGTAGTCATGTGAATTTGGTATTCGTTCGATATTTTGATGAGATGTATGTTGTCTAACCTCTAGTGGTGTTATGTGAACGTCGACTACATAACACTTCACCATTATTTGGGCCTAGAGGAAGGCATTGGGAAGTAATAAGTAGATGATGGGTTGCTAGAGTGACAGAAGCTTAAACCCTAGTTTATGCGTTGCTTCGTAAGGGGCTGATTTGGATCCATATGTTTCATGCTATGGTTAGGTTTACCTCAATACTTTTGTTGTAGTTGCGGATGCTTGCAATAGAGGTTAATCATAAGTGGGGCGCTTGTTCAAGTAAGAACAGCACCCAAGCACCGGTCCACCCACATATCAAATTATCAAAGTACCGAACGCGAATCATATGAGCGTGATGAAAACTAGCTTGACGATATTCCCATGTGTCCTCGGGAGCGTCTTTCATATTATAAGAGTTTGTTCCGGCTTGTCCTTTGCTACAAAAAGGATTGGGCCACCTTGCTGCACCTTATTTACTTTTGTTACTTGTTGCTCGTTACAATTTATCTTATCACAAAACTATCTGTTACCACTTATTTCAGTACTTGCAGAGAATAACTTGCTGAAAATTGCTTATCATTTCCTTCTGTCCTCGTTGGGTTCGACACTCTTACTTATCGAAAGGACTACGATAGATCCCCTATACTTGTGGGTCATCAAGGACATGTACGATAATGTTGTGACAAGTGTTCGAACAAGTGATGCCGACACCGATGACTTCCCGATTAAAATAGGACTGCATCAGGGGTCAGCTTTGAGCCCTTATCTTTTTGCATTGGTGATGGATGAGGTCACAAGGGATATACAAGGAGATATCCCATGGTGTATGCTCTTTGCGGATGATGTGGTGCTAGTTGACGATAGTCGGACGGGGGTAAATAGGAAATTAGAGTTATGGAGACAAACCTTGGAATCGAAAGGGTTTAGTCTTAGTAGAACTAAAACCGAGTACATGATGTGCGGTTTCAGTACTACTAGGTGTGAGGAGGAGGAGGTTAGCCTTGATGCCAGGTGGTACCTCGGAAGGACACCTTTCGGTATTTGGGGTCAATGTTGCAGGAGGATGGGGGTATTGATGAAGATGTGAACCATCGAATCAAAGCCAGATGGATGAAGTGGCGCCAAGCTTCTGGCATTCTCTGTGACAAGAGAGTGCCACAAAGTTAAAAGGCAAGTTCTACAGGACGGCGGTTCGACCCGCAATGTTGTATGGCGCGGAGTGTTGGCTGACTAAAAGGCGACATGTTCAACAGTTAGGTGTGGCGGAGATGCATATGTTGAGGTGGATGTGTGGCCACACGAGGAAGGATCGAGTCCGGAATGATGATATACGAGATAGAGTTGGGGTAGTACCAATTGAGGAGAAGCTTGTCCAACATCGCCTGAGATGGTTTGGGCATATTTAGCGCATGCCTCCAGAAGCTCCAGTGCATAGCGGACGGCTAAAGCGTGCGGAGAATGTCAAGAGAGGGCAGGGTAGACCGAATTTGACATGGGAGAAGTCCGTTAAGAGAGACCTGAAGGATTGGAGTATCACCAAAGAGCTAGCTATGGACAGGGGTGCGTGGAACCTTGCTATCCATGTGCCAGAGTCATGAGTTGGTTGCGAGATCTTATGGGTTTCACCTCTAGCCTACCCCAACTTGTTTGGGACTAAAGGCTTTGTTGTTGTTGTTGTTGTTGTTGTTGTTGTTGTTATTGTATCTCTTGTTGCAAAGCAGACATTTAACAATAATATATATATATATATATATATATATATATAAAGAACAACACAAATAGCACACACGTCCTAGACCCGGGTACACATGAACCTGCTTTTTAAAATGCATATTGAATGCGTTTTAAAATGTCAAAAAGTTCAAAACAAAATTTGGTGAAGTTTGAACATTCGAGGAGCGCAGGGTAAAAAGACAAAATCAGGCATAAACAGTAATGTTTTCAAATGTTTCTCATAGACCCGAATTTTATTTTCTTTGGCACGAGCTCCTCTAAATTCTGCATAAAGATCACACATTTAAGCATCTTGCATAAAAAAAGGAATTTTTATTGATTTTTTGTTTTTATTTATCATGATTTTAATATTCACGCCCAGGCACCAAAACGCCGCTCCCATCTATCACATACTAGTATGACTTCCTCACTATTTCCACGTGTTCTCAACATGCTCCAAACCTCTCACATGCTTGCAGAGGTACCAATATTTTATCAAAACCAAAATGTTTAGAGGACATACAACCTCGCACGCATGAGTTATGGAAGAATAATCACTATGATTGGTTTTATCGGAAACTAGATTTTTTACTAAACTTTATACAAAAAGCAAAAATTCACAAAGTACCCAAAGGTTCAACAACAAGGAAAAGCAAAGTCTTTTTGGGCCACAACACAAGAATGCCCTAAAACTGGAAATAGAAGGATACAACCACAATCATGGCCACAGGAAGGGGATCCTAGACACATGACCACTCTATGTAGACCATCCGTCAAGGGGACCCTAGACACATGTCCTATGGTTTATTAGAACATAAAAGTGTGTGTTCCTGCACTCGTGCATCTAAACGAAAGAACGATACAAATATTTAACAAAATACAATGAATAATATATTACTCCCTCTGTAAACTTTTTTGATGAAAGGCACTTTTATTATCTTAAAATGTAGTATCAAGCGGATACAAAATATTATGAGAACACCCCGGTCTCTGCATAAATAGGATACACACAGCCAAACAACAAATATGGGAGGAGATGCCAAGAACGAGGCGGCTTGGAACGGACTGGCGGCTTCGGCTGAGGCGTTGTTCATCATCTCCTTCCTCTGATCCCCCTTTCTCTTAAGATTCCTCTGTATTTCGAAGTTGTAATCAGTGAATGAATGATGAATCGAGAGGAATAGTAGTGTGATCCTAACAGCAAAGCTTCAGCCTTCTTTGGCTTTGCTTTTTGCCGGTGTGATCCTTTGTGTGTGTGTGTCGGTAGGACTGGACGTACGAGCGAGCTTTCCGGCTCGGCCCGAAACTCGCTACAGCTCGGCCCATTACAGCTCGGCTCGACAGGTTAAATGAGCGGGCCCAATTCTGAAAACAGGCCCGATTCGCGAGCGAGCCGAGCCGAGTTTTGGCCGGTCCAGCTCGGTGACTCGTTTGCGGCCCAGCCCAATCCATCGTCAATCTCCATCGCTCGCAGCCTCGCACTCCCTCGTTAGGGCACAAGAGACGCAGAGACAGCGCCGCCTCGCCGCTTTCTCTGCTCTGCCTCCCCCTCGCCCCTTTCTCTCCCCTGTGCCGCAAAGCTGGATCGGCGACGACGAGGGACGCCCCGTTTCCTCACCACTCCGACAGCAACGGGCTCGACGGCAACGGGCGGCGCCACCTCTCCTCACCACAGCAGACGCAGACGGACGCGCCTCCCCTGGTTTCTCGCCGAACGTGACGAGCACGAGCAGGTACCTCCTTCCTTTCCTATCTATAGCCGCAGCTCTCTGAACTAGTACGTGTGTGATGGATCAATGGATGGATGGATCGATGGATGTGCTCATGTAGCTGTTCCTTCCCAAACCCTAGCCGTGTCTAAACTAGCATGCATGACGCATCTGATTTATTGATGGATGCATGGATGGATCGATGGATGTAGTCATGTAGATGTAGGGCTAGATGGATGGATCATGGATGGATGTATTATAGTCTGTAGGGCTAGATGTAGCAGATCCGGATGGATGGATCATGGATGGATGGAGTTGTAGGGTAGAATGGATGGATAGATCAAAATTTTCATTGATTCCATGTGTAATTAGTTTTCTGCTGTTGATGATCTACTTGATGTAGCATAGCAGCTTGAAAAAAAATCTACTTGCTTGGAAAATTACATTGACTCCATATGTAATTAGTTTACTGTTGTTGATGATTGACTGTTTGTTGTTTGCTGATGTGTGCAGACGCCTATCGTCGCAACAATGGACAAGGAAAAGGGGAAGGCGAATGGGAAGGAGAAGGAGAAAGAGAGGACCTTGGAATCCATTATGAAGAGCAAGGTGCCGGTCTCGGGGATGCAGAAGGGGAATGGGAAGGGCAATGCAGCAGCTACTACGCGGCTGCCGAGGAAGCTCGCAAATGATTGCAGCAATGCCCCAATCGCTGAGTTGTTGTATAGGGTAAAAAAGAAACCTCCGCCTCGACGTCTCCCTGACCCCGCCGGCGTTGGTGTGTGTGCTGCAATCACCGCTGCCTCCGGCTCCGCAAACTACTATGAGAAGGAGGCTACATCTTCCCAGGTATGTATGTGCCAAATATATATTTGTGCAAGCTCATGTATGTGCTGTTTTTGCTTTTTGAAAGTCAAATTTATGTGTGCCCATGCTCATATGTGCTGTTTTTGGTACCCAAATGTCAAATATATGTGTGTCCAAGCTCATGTGTGTGTTATTTTTGTGTGCTAGGCAATGGAGCATGATAAGCAAGCAGAGGAGGAACATGAAGAGGTGGAAGAGGACGAGGAGGAGGACGGGGAAGAGCAAGATACTTTGTTTGAGGTGCCGCCCAGGGCTGGTGACAAATCAGATTCAGATGGGTTTGTGGATAGTGAAGAAGAAGCCTTCGAAGGTGATGACATGTCCGAGGATGGTCTGGGCCTTGGTCCTACGCCTCAAGAGCAAGAAACCGTACTTCTTAGTTCGAGTGAGGATGAAGCAAGAAAAGCGCAATGAAAGAGTGCCAAGAAGCGAAGAGGTCAAGCTCCTTCGAGGTTGAGGTCGGCTGTTTGGACCTTCTTTCATAAGGTAGAGGTGCCATCGAAAGAAGGTTTGATGGAGTTGAAGGCACAATGTAATTATTGTGACAATCAATATGCATATGTCCAAGGTGGAAGCACCTCATCCATGGGAAGACATATGGACACATGTAAGAATTACAAGGACAAGGTTAATAGGGATCTCATCCAAGCTACTCTGTTTTTTAGAAAAACCAATGCAACAACAAGTGGTCCAGCTATCCAATGCATTGAGTATGATAAGGACCTCATCAAGGAGGTCATGGCAAAGATGATTTGCGTCCATGAGTACTCATTTAGAATGGTTGAACATAAATGGTTCAACATTCTCATGAAGTGCTTGAATCCAAACTATCAACCTATTGGAAGGAAGGCAATAAGAGCTGAATGCATGAGGGTTTTCAAGAAAGAAAGGGAGTTGCTTCAAGTTGCCCTAAAGGATGTGGACTTCATTAGTCTGACAACCGACTTGTGGACTAGCAACCAGACCATATCATATATGTGTGTGGTTGCACACTTTATAGATAAGGATTGGAAGATGCAAACACGTGTTCTTTCTTTCATAGATTTGGATCCTCCTCACTCCGGGCATGTGATTTCAGATGCTATCTATGAGTGTGTGACTGAATGGAAGATAGAGAAGAAAATTATATCCATCACACTAGACAATGCTTCAAACAATGATGTTGCGGTCAGAGGTTTGAAGGCAAAGTTTGCTGTTCGGAGAGGTATATACTTGCTGTTTTTGTTGTACATATGTTCATATACTTTCTGTTTTGGTTGAATATATGGTCATATTCTTGCTGTTTTTGTAGTACATATGCTTTGTTTGTCCATCACACTAGACAATGCTTCAAATATATGGTTATATGCTTGCTGTTTTTGTTCTACATATGTTCATATACTTGCTATTTTGGTTCAATATATGGTCATATTCTTGCTGTTTTTGTAGTACATATGCTTTGTTTGTCCAAATAATGATATTTTGGTTTAACATGCTCATATGTGTGCTGTTTTGGTTGAATATATTGTCATATGCTTGCTATTTTTTCTAGGTACGGGCTTTGAAGCCAAATATTTCCATGTCCGTTGTTGTGCACACATTATCAACTTGGTGGTGCAAGATGGGACAACCATCATGGCCCCTTTGATAGAGAATTTGAGAGAGACGGTTAAGTATTTCAAGAAGTCACCGAGTCGCCTCCACAAGTTTGTTGAGACTTGCAAAATATTGGGTGTTGAGGTTGGCAACCATTTGCATCTTGATTGTGTCACGCGGTGGAGTTCAACGTACCAGATGCTTGATACAGCCTGCCCGTATAGGGAAGCCTTGTCCTCTTATGCAGCTTCAAATGCCAACTATCAATGGGAGCCGGAAAAAGAAGAATGGGACAAGTTTGAAGTTATTAAGCCATTTCTCCTCTCTTTATCTCGTGTGACAACTGCGTTTTCAGGGCAATTATATCCCACCTCCAACATATTCTACCCTCACATTGTCAGCATCAAGATTGCTTTGAGAAAAGCCATGGCTCATGATGATGAATGCTACAAGAAAATGGGTGATGCAATGATGGATAAATTTGACAAGTATTGGGATGAGCCGAACAATGTCATGGTGCTTGCTACCATCTTGGACCCAAGGTACAAGATGAGGTATGTTGAGTGGCGCTATCACCAAATGTATGCTGTGGGGAAAGCAAATACTGAGAAGAATATTGTGCGCGGAGAGTTGGACACATTGTATGAGAAGTTTGTTGCGAAAAATAAGCAAGCTGGAGAAAGAGCTAGTGGATCATCAGCCAAGAACAATTGCAACACAAGTACCTCGATGCCACTTATGGATTGTGAGTTTCAGTCCTTCTTATCAGCAACTTCATCAACACCATCAAAAAGTGAGCTTAGAAACTATCTAGATGACTTGAATGAGGCAATGGATCCTATGTTCAATCTTCTTGATTGGTGGAGGGTGAATGCACCTAGATACCCCGTATTGGCAATGATGGCAAAGAGGTTCTTGACTGTCCCGGATACCTCCGTGTCTTCGGAATCAACTTTTAGCACGGGTGGAAGAGTTTTAGGTATGTCTACTTGTTACATTGGATGTTAACTTGTTAACTTGTCATCCTATCTTTGAACTTAGATATGTCTACTTGTGTGGTTTTAGATGACTACAGGAGTTCTTTGAAACCAGAAATGGTGGAAGCCTTGGTGTGCGGTGCTAGTTATATCAAAGGTTCTCACAAGGACTTCAATGTGGTGGTATGACTCCTCTCTTTTCTTCTATGCTTTCTGTCTATTTCTTGTATGTGGCTAACTTCCAAATAATTAGGAGAGAGATGAAGATGAGGAGGACGATGTTGAGAATATCAAGTTGCCCAAGATTGTTGATGTGGGGGATAACAACAATTGGTAACTATTCTTTTGACATGTTTCAGTTTTCATATCTTTACATGATCCCAATATGTTTCCAAATCTGTGTTACATGTAGATAATCGTCATGTTGGTGTTGCTCTTGCTACTTTGAAGATGGATGTCTACATGATCTTGTCATGTGGATTGTTGAGGTCAACGCGATCGTCTCGAGCCATTTCTTTTGTTGTCATGAACTTCGAATTATGTGTTTGTTGTGATGAACTTTGGATTATGTGTTTGTTGTGATGAACTACGGTCCTTGAATGATGTTGTGATGAACTACGGTCCTATTGTTTCGCTGTCAACATTTTCTCAGTTTTTATGTCAATACTTGATGCTTTGCTGTGGAAGCTTTGTGCTATGCAAAAAATTTCGTGTGGCTGTCAATATTTGATGCTTTGCTGTGTAAAGTTCAAAGGAAGTGCTGTCCAAAATTCAATAGATGAAAGCTTATTTTTCATTTCTATGACCTTTTGTTAAAACAATAGATTGCTGAATGTTCCACTTTTAGCAATATAAACTTTTTGTTTTTCAAAATATGGGTTTAATTGCTACA
This sequence comes from Triticum urartu, assembly GCF_056163025.1. Lineage (NCBI taxonomy): Eukaryota > Viridiplantae > Streptophyta > Magnoliopsida > Poales > Poaceae > Triticum > Triticum urartu. Next base: position 81,500,599 of record NC_141878.1, on the reverse strand, counting down.
AAAAAATCAAAACTGGACTATATACAGAGGTTCTGTACTTTTGGGGGCAAATGGCTTGCGAGCCGGCTCGGTCTGAGCCGAGCCATAGCTGAAGCGAGCCGAGCCGCCTGAGGTCGGCTCGTTGGCTGAGCGAGCCGAGCCGAGCCGAGCCGCTCCAGAGCGAGCCAAAGCCAGGCTCGGATCAAGCTCAGCTCGGCTCGGCTCGTGTCCAGTCCTATGTGTCGGTGCTGGTTGTATGCATCTTAGTTATTCACAGGCCGGGTGTTTATTCATTGTGTTTTGTATTTCCTTAATGTTTCACTCTATTTTTTATTTTTTTTGAGGAATGCTTTGAGTTAGTAAAAAGGCGCCCTTTGTATCGGGAAAAAAACGCTGGTTCCAATTTCAGTGGAAATGGAACGTGGATGAAAGCCCTTCTGATCTCTTGTCTTGAAGCGCTAGCATGACCCATACTCTACTCAGCTCTTCCTCTATCTTCTAGATGGGATTTTTTTTATTTTAAAAGGCAAGCACCAGTTGTCACGTCTCATCCCATCCATCAGTTAGGTCTGGCATTATTCTGGGAGAGGAGTATGTACGCACGCAGCAATGATACAAGGCATCACATCGTCCCTGATGGCCTGATCCATTCGCTCGCATATGTAGGCATTGACGTGATTGATGAACTTCCGTGGTCGGTCGATGGAGCAAGAGATGTGCACTTTACACGTTGTGACGGGCGGCGAACGCATGCAGACAAGCTTCGATTTGTTGGTGCCACTAGTGCGTGTCTTGCCTTTTTTTTTTCCTATTTTGCTAGTGTACATTGTGTACATGTCACACAATCAAGTGCGTTCAGAATGTATGTGATTGTGTCTACGTGCCCAACTCCTAATCGATCGCTGGTAGTGAGTGAAGCAGTGATTGGTCTCCATCAGCGAGCATAAAAGCTCCTGCTGAAATCTGAGATGGGCCCTAGGCCCATATTGTAATTTCTGAAAAATCTCTAAGGACCCATGTGGGTTATATGGCACTAGGTGTGGTGGGAAGTTTAGTCCCACCCCGGAAGTGCAAGAAGAGTTGGAGTGGTTTATAAGAGTTTCTCTCCTACATGCTATTGGAGCTTGAGAAGAGAAGAGGCCCTCGCGCACTCCTCCTCCGCCGCCCGCCTCGCCACGCCACGCCTCGTCACCATGTCCACCGACGCCGACCGTGCCGCCGCCGAGAAAGCTGAAGCCGCCGAGGACGCCGCTGCTGCCACCAAAGCCGCGGCCTCTGCGTGGCCTACTGGAGGGTATAACTCGTTTATCCCGCTCCTGATTATCTTCATATTAGCAGTACTAGCAGTATGTGTAGATTTGTCTACTGTTTGCTTAGTACGTGCATGTTTAGATCAGAGTCAGTACGTCATCAACTTAGTCAATGCCATGCTAGTGATTTACTCATGGATTAATTTAATCGAGAAATTGCCTATTTACTCAACAATCCAAAAACCTATTATGTGTAGGAATTTCTCGGCAAGTGGCTTTGCCGCTGCACTGAAACCGGATAAGTTTACCGGTACATACTTCAAGCGTTGGCAGACTAAGACCACGTTATGGCTCACGGCTATGAACGTGTTCTGGGTCACCGGTGTCTCCACGGGAACGATTGCTCCTGAACAGGAGAAGGCGTTCAAGGAGGCTACCGTTGTGTTTCTCGGAGCAGTTCTTAGCGTGATCGGAGATAAACTGGTCGACGCATATTTACATGTGCATGTCGCCAAGGACTTGTGGGAGGCGCTCGAATCTAAATTCGGGGCCGCCGATGCAGGGAGCGAGATGTATATTATAGAGCAGTTCCACGATTACAAGATGGTTGAAAACCGTCCTGTATTGGAGCAGGCTCATGAGATAATATGCATTATTAAGGAACTTGAGCTTCTCAAGTGCGAGTTACCGGGCAAGTTTGTCGCGGGCTGCATAATCGCTAAGCTCCCTAATTCCTGGAGGAACTTTGCCACCGCTCTGAAATATCAGAGGCGTGAATTCTCTGTGGAGAATGTCATTGGCCATCTGAGTGTTGAGCAGAATTCGAGGGCAAAAGACTCGCACGGAAAAGGGGCCGAAGCAACTTCTGTTGCCAACATGGTGAACCAGAAGAACTTCAACTCCCACAAGCCCAAGGGAAAGAACGGTGTCCAACACAATACCGACTTTAAGAAGAAGGGTAAGAAGACCTTCAAGAAGAACAAGAAGGACGAGGGCTGCTTTACTTGCGGTTCGGTTGAACATTGGGCCAACAAGTGCCCAAACAAGTACAAGAAGTCAGGACAGGACTCCAAGTCTGTCAACATGATTGTGGGCAACAATGAGAATGGTGCATCTGGGTACGGTAATTTATTTACTGTTTTTTTAGTGTTTCAACCCAATGATTGGTGGGTGGACACAGGTGCAGGTGTTCATGTGTGTGCTGACATTTCATTGTTCACTTCTTACCAGGTCACAGGTCACGGGTCCGTATTGATGGAGAATGGCGCGAGTGCTTCTGTTCATGGTGTTGGCACGGTCGATTTGAAGTTTACTTCGGGAAGGATCGTGCAGCTGAAGAACGTGCAGCATGTCCCCGCCATCAAGAAGAACCTCGTTAGTGGCTCCCTTCTATGTAGAGAAGGGTTTAAGTTGGTTTTCGAGTCTAATAAATTAGTTGTTACAAAATATGGACTCTTTGTTGGAAAAGGTTATGAGAGCGGAGGGATGTTCCGCCTTTCCCTCGCAGATTTTTGTAATAAAGTCGTGAACCATATTCATTCGAATGTTAATGAATCTAAAGTTTGGTATTCACGTCTTTGTCACATTAGTTTTGGTGTTATGACGCGGCTAGCCAAGTTGGATTTAATCCCGAGTTTCACTTTGGCCAAAGGTTCTAAGTGCCTTTCATGTGTGCAAGCTAAGCAACCTCGCAAGCCTCATAAGGCCGCGGAGGAGAGACACCTGGCACCATTAGAACTCATACATTCTGATCTTTGCGAGATGAATGGTGTGTTGACTAAAGGTGGAAAGAGATACTTCATGACATTGATAGATGATTACACTAGATATTGCTATGTGTATCTGTTAAATACTAAAGATGAGGCTCTACACTACTTTAAAATCTATAAGGCAGAACTTGAAAATCAACTTGAAAAGAAAATTAAACGAGTCCGGTCAGATCGTGGTGGAGAGTACTTCTCGAGTGAGTTTGATTCATTCTGTGCGGAACACGGCATTATTCATGAGAGGACGCCTCCCTATTCACCCCAGTCAAACGGGGTTGCCAAGCGGAAAAACCGTACTCAAACTGATTTGGTTAACGCCATGTTAGATACATCGGGTTTATCCAAGGCATGGTGGGGGGAGGCTATATTGACGGCATGTCATGTCCTGAATAAAGTTCCGACAAAGGATAGTGAGATCACTCCCAATGAGAAATGGGCAAAGAGAAGGACGACACTCTCGTACTTGCGCACTTGGGGCTGTTTGGCGAAAGTCAACATGCCGATCCCCAAAAAAAGTAAGCTTGGACATAAGACCGTGGACTGCATTAATTTGGGCTACGCTAAGAACAGCGTTGGCTATAGATTGCTAGTAGTGAAATCTGAGGTACCTGACCAGAAGATCGGTACAATTATGGAGTCTAAGGATGCTACATTCTTTGAGGATATTTTTCCTATGAGAGATATGCAAAGCACTTCTAGACAGGAATCTGAGGAGACTCCTGAACCTGCCATCCCTATGGAATATTATGAACAAACACATGATGAAAATCCTGAGGAGGATGACGAGGAAACCCTTGGTAGGGGCAAGAGACAAAGGACTGCAAAGACCTTTGGTGATGATTTCTTCATGTACCTCGTGGATGATACTCCCACTTCTATTTCAGAAGCGTATGCCTCTCCAGAAGCTGACTACTGGAAGGATGCGGTCCGTAGCGAGATGGATTCCATCATGGCTAACGGGACATGGGAGATCACTGACCGTCCCTATGGTTGCAAACCACTGGGATGTAAGTGGGTGTTCAAAAAGAAGCTTAGGCCCGATGGTACGATTGAAAAGTACAAGGCTAGGCTTGTGGCCAAGGGCTATGACCAGCAAGAAGAGGAAGATTTCTTTGATACTTATTCACCTGTGGCTAGACTGACCACCATTCGAGTATTACTCTCGTTGGCGGCCTCACATGGTCTTCTCGTCCATCAGATGGATGTTAAGACGGCTTTTCTAAATGGAGAGCTAAAGGAGGAAATCTACATGCAACAGCCTGATGGCTTTGTGATAGATGGTCAGGAAAGAAAGGTGTGTAGGTTGATAAAATCTTTATATGGCCTGAAACAAGCACCTAAGCAATGGCATGATAAGTTTAATACAACTCTGACATCTGTTGGTTTCGTTGTTAATGAGGCTGACAAATGTGTATACTATCGCCATGGTGGGGGCGAAGGAATTATACTGTGCTTGTATGTTGATGACATACTGATATTCGGAACAAACCTCGAAGTCATTGAGGGGGTCAAATCGTTTCTATCTCAGAACTTTGAGATGAAAGACCTTGGTGTGGCTGATGTTATCTTGAACATCAAGCTACTGAGAGATAATGAGGGTGGGATCACACTTCTGCAATCCCATTACGTTGAGAAGGTGTTGAGTCGTTTTGGATATTCGGACTGCACACCATCTCAAACACCATATGATCCTAGCGTATTCATTCGAAAGTCCAAAGGCATGGCTAAAGATCAATTGAGATACTCTCAAATCATTGGTTCACTGATGTACCTAGCGAGCGCAACGATGCCTGACATCGCGTTTGCTGTGAGAAAACTGAGCCGGTTTGTTTCCAAACCGGGTGATGTACATTGGCATGCTGTTCAGAGAGTTATGCGCTATCTGAAAGGTACTATGAACTATGGACTTCACTATACCGGATACCCGTCGGTACTTGAAGGGTATAGTGATGCGAATTGGATCTCTGATGCTGATGAGATGAAGGCCACAACTGGGTATATGTTTACTCTTGGAGGTGGCGCTGTTTCCTGGAAGTCTTGCAAGCAAACGATATTAACGAGATCGACAATGGAAGCAGAATTAACGGCATTAGACACATCTGGTGTTGAAGCGAGATGGCTTCGAGATCTTTTGATGGACTTGCCATTGGTTGATAAACCGGTTCCGGCTATCCTTATGAACTGTGACAATCAGACTGTCATCACCAAGGTGAAGAGTTCAAAGGACAACATGAAGTCCACCAAACACATAAGAATGAGATTAAAAGCTGTCAGAAAATTAAGAAACTCCGGAGTGATAGCGTTGGACTATGTACATACGGCTAAGAATCTGGCAGATCCCTTTACAAAAGGGCTATCACGTGTTGTGATAGATAATGCATCGAGGGAGATGGGTATGAGACCCACATGAGTTGCCATGGTGGTAACCCAACCTATGTGATCGGAGATCCCGTGAACTAGGACCTGGGAAAACAAGCCAGTGGTGAACTGAGGAGAGTAACTATACTAACCCACTCCGTTGGAGATGCAATACTCTCGATACTGTATGGTACGATGACTACGGTCTCAATGTGTTCCAAAGCTTATAAAAGCAAGATGCTATCCTACAGAGCGATCTTTGGAGGAACACACCTATATGAGCCCGACTGCTGGTCACAGTCTATGAGATTGGGGTGATCTCTAGTGAGCTCATGAATAGGCCAGGAGTGTGACTTATATGCTCCACCCGAGAGGTCAGCCTTTGGCAGCCTAGTACTAGTAAGACATGTAGTGAAACTTCTTTACGCCAAACTGACAATTCAAGGCATAGTCCATTGTTCAGTTGTGAAGGAATGTAGCCACTTGTTCTAGGTGAAGTTCAACCTTAACAGGTCTTTACTGAAACACTTGTATATCGAAACAGCAATTGGAACAGAGGACACAATGGGCCCTCGAGATCTGGTGGGGGATTGCTGAAATCTGAGATGGGCTCTAGGCCCATATTGCAATTTTTGAAAAATCTCTAAGGGCCCATGTGGGTTATATGGCACTAGGTGTGGTGGGAAGTTTAGTCCCACCCCGGAAGTGGAAGAAGAGTTGGAGTGGTTTATAAGGGTTTCTCTTCTACATGCTATTGGAGCTTGAGAAGAGAAGAGGCCCTCGCGCACTCCTCCTCCGCCGCCCGCCTCGCCACGCCACGCCTCGTCACGACGCGCCGTGTGTTGCGGGATTGAGCCGAGCCGAGCTCTCACCTACGCGCTTATTTTTGCTAGTCACTAACGGAGAGTTTTCTGACAGCTGGGCCACGATCTGAGACGTCGGATCGTGGGCTGTCACGGACTCGGACGTGGGTCGAGCCCACGTCTCTCCACGCGGCTGCGCCTACAAGTATGCGGTGTCTCCTAACCCTAGCCGCCACGAACAGATCACATCTGCTCACGCGCACGCCCATCGTCGTTCCTTTGCTGCTGCTGCCGCCGGTGACTCCATCCCGTCCGCCGCGTACACGGTCGACGGGAGAGCAGGTCTCCGAAACCACGCCCTTCTGGTTCCTGTACGGGGTGAGGGGCGAATAGGTTTTTGGGCAGCGATTACGCGACTGCTCGCTTCCGATCGTCTACTTCCTCTACGTCCGCGTCGCCTTCATCATCACCATGTCCACCGACGCCGACCGTGCCGCCGCCGAGAAAGCTGCAGCCGACAAGAAGGCCGCCGAGGACGCCCTCTGCTGCCACCAAAGCCGCGGCCTCTTCGTGGCCTACAGGAGGGTATAACTCGTTTATCCCGCTCCTGATTATTTTCATATTAGCAGTACTAGCAGTATGTGTAGATTTGTCTACTGTTTGCTTAGTACGTGCATGCTTAGATCAGTGTCAGTACGTCATCAACTTAGTCAATGCCATGCTAGTGATTTACTCATGGATTAATTTAATCGAGAAATTGCCTATTTACTCAACAATCCAAAAACCTATTATGTGTAGGAATTTCTCGGCAAGTGGCTTTGCCGCTGCACTGAAACCGGATAAGTTTACCGGTACATACTTCAAGCGTTGGCAGACTAAGACCACGTTATGGCTCACGGCTATGAACGTGTTCTGGGTCACCGGTGTCTCCACGGGAACGATTGCTCCTGAACAGGAGAAGGCGTTCAAGGAGGCTACCGTTGTGTTTCTCGGAGCAGTTCTTAGCGTGATCGGAGATAAACTGGTCGACGCATATTTACATGTGCATGTCGCCAAGGACTTGTGGGAGGCGCTCGAATTTAAATTTGGGGCCGCCGATGCAGGGAGTGAGATGTATATTATAGAGCAGTTCCACGATTACAAGATGGTTGAAAACCGTCCTGTATTGGAGCAGGCTCATGAGATAATATGCATTGTTAAGGAACTTGAGCTTCTCATGTGCGAGTTACCAGGCAAGTTTGTCGCGGGCTGCATAATCGCTAAGCTCCCTAATTCCTGGAGGAACTTTGCCACCACTCTGAAACATCAGAGGCGTGAATTCTCTGTGGAGGATGTCATTGGCCATCTGAGTGTTGAGCAGAATTCGAGGGCAAAAGACTCGCACGGAAAAGGGGCCGAAGGAACTTCTTGTTGGAAATATGCCCTAGAGGCAATAATAAAAGCATTATTATTATATTTCCTTGTTCATGATAATTGTCTTTATTCATGCTATAATTGTGTTATCCGGAAATCGTAATACATGTGTGAATAACAGACACCAACATGTCCCTAGTAAGCCTCTTGTTGACTAGCTCGTTGATCAACAGATAGTCATGGTTTCCTGACTATGGACATTGGATGTCATTGATAACGAGATCACATCATTAGGAGAATGATGTGATGGACTAGACCCAATCCTAAACATAGCACAAGATCGTATAGTTCGTTTGCTAGAGTTTTCCAATGTCAAAGTATCTTTTCCTTAGACCATGAGATCGTGTAACTCCCGGATACCGTAGGAGTGCTTTGGGTATACCAAACGTCACAACGTAACTGGGTGACCATAAAGGTATACTACGGGTATCTCCGAAAGTGTCTGTTGGGTTGACATGGATCAAAACTGGGATTTGTCACTCCGTATGACAGAGAGGTATCACTGGGCCCACTCGGTAATGCATCATCATATTGAGCTCAAAGTGACCAAGTGTCTGGTCACGGGATCATGCATTACGGTACGAGTAAAGTGACTTGCCGGTAACGAGATTGAACGAGGTATTGGGATACCGACGATCGAATCTCGGGCAAGTAACATATCGATTGACAAAGGGAATTGCATACGGGGTTGGTTGAATCCTTGACATCGTGGTTCATCCGATGAGATCATCGTGGAGCATGTGGGAGCCAACATGGGTATCCAGATCCCGCTGTTGGTTATTGGCCGGAGAGTCGTCTCGGTCATGTCTGCTTGTCTCCCGAACCCGTAGGGTCTACACACTTAAGGTTCGGTGACGCCAGGGTTGTGAAGATATGTATATGCAGGAACCCGAATGTTGTTCGAAGTCCCGGATGAGATCCCGGACGTCACGAGGAGTTCCGGAATGGTCCGGAGGTAAAGAATTATATATAGGAAGTGCTGTTTTGGCCATCGGGACAAGTTTCGGGGTTATCGGTATTGTACCGGGACCACCGGAGGGGTCCCGGGGGCCCACCGGGTGGGGCCACCTGTCCCGGGGGGCCACATGGGCTGTAGGGGGTGCGCCTTGGCCTACATGGGCCAAGGGCACCAGCCCTACTAGGCCCATGCGCCTAGGGTTTCCATGGGGGAGGAGTCCAAGTGGTGGAAGGCACCTCTAGGTGCCTTGGGGGGGAGGGAATCCTCCCCCTGGCCGCCGCACCTAGGAGATCAGATCTCCTAGGCTGCGCACCACCCCCCCTTGGCCCTCCTATATATAGTGGGGGAGAGGAGGGACTTGACACACCAGCCCCTGGCGCCTCCCTCTCTCCCCGTTACGTCTCTCTCTCGCAGTATAGGCGAAGCCCTGCTACTGTGATGCCCTGCATCCACCACCACACCGTCGTGCTGCTGGATCTTCATCAACCTCTCCTTCCCCCTTGCTGGATCAAGAAGGAGGAGACGTCTCCCGTCCCGTACGTGTGTTGAACGCGGAGGTGCCGTCCGTTCGGCGCTTGGTCATCGGTGATTTGGATCACGTCGTGTACGACTACATCATCACCGTTCTTTGAACGCTTCCGCACGCGATCTACAAGGTATGTAGATGCATCTGATGACTCATTGCTAGATGAACTCCTAGATTGATCTTGGTGAAACGAGTAGGAAATTTTTTGTTTTCTGCAACGTTCCCCAACAGTGGCATCATGAGCTAGGTCTATGCGTAGTTCTTCTTGCGCGAGTAGAACACAATGAGTTGTGGGCGTAGATTTGTCAACTTTCTTGCCGTTACTAGTCTTTTCTTGCTTCAGCGGTATTGTGGGATGAAGCGGCCCGGACCAACCTTACACGTACGCTTACGTGAGACCGGTTCCACCGACTAACATGCACTAGTTGCATAAGGTGGCTGGCGGGTGTCTGTCTCTCCCACTTTAGTTGGAGCGGATTCGATGAACAGGGTCCTTATGAAGGGTAAATAGAAGTTGACAAATCACGTTGTGGCTTTAACATAGGTAAGAAGACGTTCTTGCTAGAACCCTAAATCAGCCACGTAAAACTTGCAACAACAATTAGAGGATGTCTAACTTGTTTTTGCAGCAAGTGGTTTGTGATATGATATGGCCAAAGTTGTGATGAATGATGAATGATCTATATGTGATGTATGAGATGTTCATGCTATTGTAATAGGAATCACGACTTGCATGTCGATGAGTATGACAACCGGCGGGAGCCATAGGAGTTGTCTTTATTCTTTTATATGACCTGCGTGTCATCGAGAAACGCCATGTAAAATTACTTTACTTTATTGCTAAACGCGTTAGCCATAGTAGTAGAAGTAATGGTTGGCGAGCAACTTCATGGAGACACGATGATGGAGATCATGGTGTCAAGCCGGTGACAGGATGATCATGGAGCCCCAAGATGGAGATCAAAGGAGCTATGTGATATTGGCCATATCATGTCACGTTAATTATTTGATTACATGTGATGTTTATCATGTTTTGCATCTTGTTTACTTAGAACGACGGTAGTAAATAAGATGATCCCTCATAACAATTTCAAGAAGTGTTCTCCCCTAACTGTGCACCGTTCCTAAAGTTCGTCATTTCTAAGCACGCCGTGATGATCGGGTGTGATGGATCCTTACGTTCACATACAACGGGTGTTGACGAGCCTAGCATGTACAGACATGGCCTCGGAATACATGCAAAACACTTGGGGTTAACTTGACGAGCCTAGCATGTACAGACATGGCCTCGGAACACAGAAGACCGAAAGGTCGAGCATGAGTCGTATAGAAGATACGATCAACATGAAGATGTTCACCGACGTTGACTAGTCCGTCTCACGTGATGATCGGACACGGCCTAGTTAACTCGGATCATGTAATACTTAGATGACTAGAGGGATGTCTAATCTAAGTGGGAGTTCATTAATAATTTGATTAGATGAACTTAATTATCATGAACTTAGTCTAAAATATTTTACACTATGTCTTGTAGATCAAATGGCCCACGTAGTCCTCAACTTCAACGCGTTCCTAGAGAAGACCAAGCTGAAAGACGATGGCAGTAACTATACGGACTGGGTCCGGAACCTGAGGATCATCCTCATAGCTTCCAAGAAAGATTATGTCCTACAAGCACCGCTAGGTGATCCTCCCGTCCCACAGAACCAAGACGTTATGAACGCTTGGCAGACACGTGTTGACGACTACTCCCTTGTTCAGTGCGGCATGCTTTACAGCTTAGAGCCGGGGCTCCAAAAGCATTTTAAGAGACATGGAGCATATGAGATGTTCGAAGAGCTGAAAATGGTTTTTCAAGCTCATGCCCGGATCGAGAGATATGAAGTCTCCGATAAGTTCTTCAGCTGTAAGATGGAGGAAAATAGTTCTGTCAGTGAGCACATACTCACTATGTCTGGGTTACATAACCTCTTGTCTCAGCTGGGAGTTAATCTCCCGGATGATGCGGTCATTGACAGAATCCTCCAGTCGCTTCCACCAAGCTACAAGAGCTTTGTGATGAACTTCAACATGCAGGGGATGCAAAAGACCATTCCTGAGTTATTCTCTATGCTGAAATCAGCGGAGGTAGAAGTCAAGAAGGAACATCAAGTGTTGATGGTCAATAAAACCACTAAGTTCAAGAAAGGCAAGGGTAAAAGGAACTTCAAGAAGGACGGCAAGGAGGTTGCCGCGCCCGGCAAGCAAGCTGCCGGGAAGAAGCCAAAGAATGGACCCAAGCCTGAGACGGAGTGCTTTTATTGCAAAGGGAAGGGTCACTTGAAACGGAACTGCCCCAAATACTTAGCGGACAAGAAGGCCGGCAACACCAAAGGTATATTTGATATACATGTAATTGATGTGTACCTTACCAGTACTCGTAGTGACTCCTGGGTATTTGATACCGGTGTCGTTGCTCATATTTGTAACTCACAGCAGGAGCTACGGAATAAACGGAGACTGGCGAAGGACGAGGTGACGATGCGCGTCGGGAATGGTTCCAAGGTCGATGTGATCGCCGTCGGCACGCTGCCTCTACATTTACCTACGGTATTAGTTTTAAACCTCAATAGTTGTTATTTAGTGCCAGCTTTGAGCATGAACATTGTATTGGGATCTCGTTTAATTCGAGATGGCTACTCATTTAAATCTGAGAATAATGGTTGTTCCATTTATATGAGAGATATGTTTTATGGTCATGCTCCTATGGTGAATGGTTTATTCTTAATGAGTCTCGAACGTAATGCTACACATGTTCATAATGTGAGTACCAAAAGATGTAAGGTTGATAATGATAGTTCCACATACTTGTGGCACTGCCGCCTTGGTCACATAGGTGTCAAACGCATGAAGAAGCTCCATGCAGATGGACTTTTAGAGTCTCTTGATTATGAATCATTTGACATGTGCGAACCATGCCTTATGGGTAAAATGACCAAGACTCCGTTCTCAGGAACAATGGAGCGAGCAACCGACTTATTGGAAATCATACATACTGATGTGTGCGGTCCAATGAGTGTTGAGGCTCGCGGTGGCTATCGTTATGTTCTCACCCTCACTGATGACTTAAGTAGATATGGGTATGTCTACTTAATGAAACACAAGTCTGAAACCTTTGAAAAGTTCAAGGAATTTCAGAGTGAGGTTGAGAATCAACGTGACAGGAAAATCAAGTTTCTACGATCAGACCGTGGAGGAGAATACTTGAGTCACGAATTTGGTACACACTTAAGAAAATGTGGAATATTTTCACAACTCACGCCGCCTGGAACACCTCAACGTAACGATGTGTCCGAACGTCGTAATCGCACTCTATTGGATATGGTGCGGTCTATGATGTCTCTTGCTGATTTACCGCTATCTTTTTGGGGCTATGCTTTAGAGACTGCTGCATTCACTTTAAATAGGGCTCCATCGAAATCCGTTGAGACGACACCGTATGAATTATGGTTTGGGAAGAAACCTAAGCTGTCGTTTCTAAAAGTTTGGGGATGCGATGCTTATGTCAAGAAACTTCAACCTGAAAAGCTCGAACCCAAGTCGGAAAAATGCGTCTTCATAGGATACCCAAAAGAAACTATTGGGTACACCTTCTACCTCAGATCCGAAGGCAAGATCTTTGTTGCCAAGAATGGGTCCTTTCTAGAGAAAGAGTTTCTCTCGAAAGAAGTAAGTGGGAGGAAAGTAGAGCTTGATGAAGTATTACCTCTAGAACCGGCAAATGGCGCAACTCAAGAAAATGTTCCTGAGGTGCCTGCACCGACTAGAGAGGAAGTTAATGATGATGATCAAGATACTTCTGATCAAGCTCCTACTGAAATTCGAAGGTCCACAAGGACACGTTCCGCACCAGAGTGGTACGGCAACCCTGTCTTGGAAATCATGTTGTTAGACAACGGTGAACCTTCGAACTATGAAGAAGCGATGGCGGGCCCGGATTCCGACAAATGGCTAGAAGCCATGAAATCCGAGATAGGATCCATGTATGAAAACGAAGTATGGACTTTGACTGACTTGCCCGTTGAACGGCGAGCCATAGAGAATAAATGGATCTTTAAGAAGAAGACAGACGCGGATGGTAATGTGACCATCTATAAAGCTCGGCTTGTGGCTAAGGGTTATCGACAAGTTCAAGGGGTTGACTACGATGAGACTTTCTCACCGGTAGCGAAGCTAAAGTCCGTCCGAATCATGTTAGCAATTGCTGCATTCTAGATTATGAGATATGGCAAATGGACGTCAAAACGGCATTCCTTAATGGTTTCCTTAAGGAAGAATTGTATATGATGCAGCCGGAAGGTTTTGTCGATCCTAAGAATGCTGACAAGGTGTGCAAGCTCCAACGCTCGATTTATGGGCTGGTGCAAGCATCTCGGAGTTGGAACATTCGCTTTTATGAGATGATCAAAGCGTTTGGGTTTACACAGACTTATGGAGAAGCCTGCGTTTACAAGAAAGTGAGTGGGAGCTCTGTAGCATTTCTCATACTATATGTAGATGACATACTTTTGATGGGAAATGATATAGAACTCTTGGACAGCATCAAGGCCTACTTGAATAAGAGTTTTTCAATGAAGGACCTTGGAGAAGCTGCTTATATATTAGGCATCAAAATCTATAGAGATAGATCGAGACGCCTCATAGGTCTTTCACAAAGCACATACCTTGATAAGATATTGAAGAAGTTCAATATGGATCATTCTAAGAAGGGGTTCTTACCTGTGTTACAAGGTGTGAAATTGAGCTCAGCTCAATGTCCGACCAGGGCAGAAGAAATAGAAGAGATGAGTGTCATCCCCTATGCCTCAGCCATAGGTTCTATTATGTATGCCATGCTGTGTACCAGACCTGATGTAAACCTTGCCGTAAGTTTGGTAGGCAGATACCAAAGTAATCCCGGCAAGGAACACTGGACAGCGGTCAAGAATATCCTGAAGTACCTGAAAAGGACTAAGGAAATGTTTCTCGTTTATGGAGGTGACGAAGAGCTCGTCGTAAAGGGTTACGTCGACGCTAGCTTCGACACAGATCTGGATGACTCTAAATCACAAACCGGATACGTGTATATGTTGAATGGTGGAGCAGTGAGCTGGTGCAGCTGCAAGCAGAGCGTCGTGGCGGGATCTACATGTGAAGCGGAGTACATGGCAGCCTCGGAGGCAGCACATGAAGCAATATGGGTGAAGGAGTTCATCACCGACCTAGGAGTCATACCCAATGCGTCGGGGCCAATCAAACTCTTTTGTGACAACACTGGAGCTATTGCACTTGCCAAGGAGCCCAGGTTTCACAAGAAGACAAGGCACATCAAGCGTCGCTTCAACTCCATTCGTGAAAATGTTCAAAATGGAGACATAGAGATTTGTAAAGTACATACGGACCTGAATGTAGCAGACCCGTTGACTAAACCTCTCCCTAGAGCAAAACATGATCAACACCAGAATTCCATGGGTGTTCGATTCATCACAATGTAACTAGATTATTGACTCTAGTGCAAGTGGGAGACTGTTGGAAATATGCCCTAGAGGCAATAATAGAAGCATTATTATTATATTTCCTTGTTCATGATAATTGTCTTTATTCATGCTATAATTGTGTTATCCGGAAATCGTAATACATGTGTGAATAACAGACACCAACATGTCCCTAGTAAGCCTCTAGTTGACTAGCTCGTTGATCAACAGATAGTCATGGTTTCCTGACTATGGACATTGGATGTCATTGATAACGAGATCACATCATTAGGAGAATGATGTGATGGACTAGACCCAATCCTAAACATAGCACAAGATCGTATAGTTCGTTTGCTAGAGTTTTCCAATGTCAAAGTATCTTTTCCTTAGACCATGAGATCGTGTAACTCCCGGATACCGTAGGAGTGCTTTGGGTATACCAAACGTCACAACGTAACTGGGTGACCATAAAGGTATACTACGGGTATCTCCGAAAGTGTCTGTTGGGTTGACATGGATCAAGACTGGGATTTGTCACTCCGTATGACGGAGAGGTATCACTGGGCCCACTCGGTAATGCATCATCATATTGAGCTCAAAGTGACCAAGTGTCTGGTCACGGGATCATGCATTACGGTACGAGTAAAGTGACTTGCCGGTAACGAGATTGAACGAGGTATTGGGATACCGACGATCGAATCTCGGGCAAGTAACATATCGATTGACAAAGGGAATTGCATACGGGGTTGATTGAATCCTTGACATCGTGGTTCATCCGATGAGATCATCGTGGAGCATGTGGGAGCCAACATGGGTATCCAGATCCCGCTGTTGGTTATTGGCCGGAGAGTCGTCTCGGTCATGTCTGCTTGTCTCCCGAACCCGTAGGGTCTACACACTTAAGGTTCGGTGACGCTAGGGTTGTGAAGATATGTATATGCAGGAACCCGAATGTTGTTCGGAGTACCGGATGAGATCCCGGACGTCACGAGGAGTTCCGGAATGGTCCGGAGGTAAATAATTATATATAGGAAGTGCTGTTTCGGCCATCGGGACAAGTTTCGGGGTTATCGGTATTGTACCGGGACCACCGGAGGGGTCCCGGGGGACCACCGGAGGGGTCCCGGGGGCCCACCGGGTGGGTCCACCTGTCCCGGGGGGCCACATGGGCTGTAGGGGGTGTGCCTTGGCCTACATGGGCCAAGGGCACCAGCCCTACTAGGCCCATGCGCCAAGGGTTTCCATGGGGGAGGAGTCCAAGTGGTGGAAGGCACCTCTAGGTGCCTTGGGGGGGAGGGAATCCTCCCCCTGGCCGCCGCACCTAGGAGATCAGATCTCCTAGGCTGCGCACCACCCCCCCTTGGCCCTCCTATATATAGTGGGGGAGAGGAGGGACTTGACACACCAGCCCCTGGCGCCTCCCTCTCTCCCCGTTACGTCTCTCTCTCGCAGTATAGGCGAAGCCCTGCTACTGTGACGCCCTGCATCCACCACCACGCCGTCGTGCTGCTGGATCTTCATCAACCTCTCCTTCCCCCTTGCTGGATCAAGAAGGAGGAGACGTCTCCCGTCCCGTACGTGTGTTGAACGCGGAGGTGCCGTCCGTTCGGCGCTTGGTCATCGGTGATTTGGATCACGTCGTGTACGACTACATCATCACCGTTCTTCGAACGCTTCCGCACGCGATCTACAAGGTATGTAGATGCATCTGATGACTCGTTGCTAGATGAACTCCTAGATAGATCTTGGTGAAACGAGTAGGAAAATTTTTGTTTTCTGCAATGTTCCCCAACACTTCTGTTGCCAACATGGTGAACCAGAAGAACTTCAACTCCCACAAGCCCAAGGGAAAGAACGGTGTCCAACACAATACCGACTTTAAGAAGAAGGGTAAGAAGACCTTCAAGAAGAACAAGAAGGACGAGGGCTGCTTTACTTGTGGTTCGGTTGAACATTGGGCCAACAAGTGCCCAAACAAGTACAAGAAGTCAGGACAGGACTCCAAGTCTGTCAACATGATTGTGGGCAACAATGAGAATGGTGCATCTGGGTACGGTAATTTATTTACTGTTTTTTCAGTGTTTCAACCCAACGATTGGTGGGTGGACACAGGTGCAGGTGTTCATGTGTGTGCTGACATTTCATTGTTCACTTCTTACCAGGTCACAGGTCACGGGTCCGTATTGATGGGGAATGGCGCGAGTGCTTTTGTTCATGGTGTTGGCACGGTCGATCTGAAGTTTACTTCGGGAAGGATCGTGCAGCTGAAGAACGTGCAGCATGTCCCCGCCATCAAGAAGAACCTCGTTAGTGGCTCCCTTCTATGTAGAGAAGGGTTTAAGTTGGTTTTCGAGTCTAATAAATTAGTTGTTACAAAATATGGACTCTTTGTTGGAAAAGGTTATGAGAGCGGAGGGATGTTCCGCCTTTCCCTCGCAGATTTTTGTAATAAAGTCGTGAACCATATTCATTCGAATGTTAATGAATCTAAAGTTTGGCATTCACGTCTTTGTCACATTAGTTTTGGTGTTATGACGCGGCTAGCCAAGTTGGATTTAATCCCGAGTTTCACTTTAGCCAAAGGTTCTAAGTGCCTTTCATGTGTGCAAGCTAAGCAACCTCGCAAGCCTCATAAGGCCGCGGAGGAGAGACACCTGGCACCATTAGAACTCATACATTCTGATCTTTGCGAGATGAATGGTGTGTTGACTAAAGGTGGAAAGAGATACTTCATGACATTGATAGATGATTCCACTAGATATTGCTATGTGTATCTGTTAAATACTAAAGATGAGGCTCTACACTACTTTAAAATCTATAAGGCAGAAGTTGAAAATCAACTCGAAAAGAAAATTAAACGAGTCTGGTCAGATCGTGGTGGAGAGTACTTCTCGAATGAGTTTGATTCCTTCTGTGCGGAACACGGCATTATTCATGAGAGGACGCCTCCCTATTCACCCCAGTCAAACGGGGTTGCCGAGTGGAAAAACCGTACTCTAACTGATTTGGTTAACGCCATGTTAGATACATCGGGTTTATCCAAGGCATGGTGGGGGGAGGCTATATTGACGACATGTCATGTCCTGAATAAAGTTCCGACAAAGGATAGTGACATCACTCCCAATGAGAAATGGGCAAAGAGAAGGACGACACTCTCGTACTTGCGCACTTGGGGCTGTTTGGCGAAAGTCAACGTGCCGATCCCCAAAAATCGTAAGCTTGGACATAAGACCGTGGACTGCATTAATTTGGGCTACGCTAAGAACAGCGTTGGCTATAGATTTCTAGTAGTGAAATCTGAGGTACCTGACCAGAAGATCGGTACAATTATGGAGTCTAAGGATGCTACATTCTTTGAGGATATTTTTCCTATGAGAGATATGCAAAGCACTTCTAGACAGGAATCTGAGGAGACTCCTGAACCTGCCATCCCTATGGAATATTATGAACAAACACATGATGAAAATCCTGAGGAGGATGACGAGGAAACCCTTGGTAGGGGCAACAGACAAAGGACTGCAAAGACCTTTGGTGATGATTTCTTCATGTACCTCGTGGATGATACTCCCACTTCTATTTCAGAAGCGTATGCCTCTCCAGAAGCTGACTAATGGAAGGATGCGGTCCGTAGCGAGATGGATTCCATCATGGCTAACGGGACATGGGAGATCACTGACCGTCCCTATGGTTGCAAACCACTGGGATGTAAGTGGGTGTTCAAAAAGAAGCTTAGGCCCGATGGTACGATTGAAAAGTACAAGGCTAGGCTTGTGGCCAAGGGCTATGACCAGCAAGAAGAGGAATATTTCTTTGATACTTATTCACCTGTGGCTAGACTGACCATCATTCGAGTATTACTCTCGTTGGCGGCCTCACATGGTCTTCTCGTCCATCAGATGGATGTTAAGACGGCTTTTCTAAATGGAGAGCTAAAGGAGGAAATCTACATGCAACAGCCTGATGGCTTTGTGATAGATGGTCAGGAAAGAAAGGTGTGTAGGTTGATAAAATCTTTATATGGCCTGAAACAAGCACCTAAGCAATGGCATGATAAGTTTAATACAACTCTGACATCTGTTGGTTTCGTTGTTAATGAGGCTGACAAATGTGTATACTATCGCCATGGTGGGGGCGAAGGAGTTATACTGTGCTTGTATGTTGATGACATACTGATATTCGGAACAAACCTCAGTCATTGAGGGGGTCAAATCATTTCTATCTCAGAACTTTGAGATGAAAGACCTTGGTGTGGCTGATGTTATCTTGAACATCAAGCTACTGAGAGATAATGAGGGTGGGATCACACTTCTGCAACCCCATTACGTTGAGAAGGTGTTGAGTCGTTTTGGATATTCGGACTGCACACCATCTCAAACACCATATGATCCTAGCGTATTGATTCGAAAGTCCAAAGGCATGGCTAAAGATCAATTGAGATACTCTCAAATCATTGGTTCACTGATGTACCTAGCGAGCGCAATGAGGCCTGACATCGCGTTTGCTGTGAGCAAACTGAGCCGGTTTGTTTCCAAACCGGGTGATGTACATTGGCATGCTGTTCAGAGAGTTATGCGCTATCTGAAAGGTACTATGAACTATGGACTTCACTATACCGGATACCCGTCGGTACTTGAAGGGTATAGTGATGCGAATTGGATCTCTGATGCTGATGAGATGAAGGCCACAACTGGGTATATGTTTACTCTTGGAGGTGGCGCTGTTTCCTGAAAGTCTTGCAAGCAAACGATCTTAACGAGATCGACAATGGAAGCAGAATTAACGGCATTAGACACATCTGGTGTTGAAGCGAGATGGCTTCGAGATCTTTTGATGGACTTGCCATTGGTTGATAAACCGGTTCCGGCTATCCTTATGAACTGTGAGAATCAGACTGTCATCACCAAGGTGAAGAGTTCAAAGGACAACATGAAGTCCACCAAACACATAAGAATGAGATTAAAAGCTGTCAGAAAATTAAGAAACTCCGGAGTGATAGCGTTGGACTATGTCCATACGGCTAAGAATCTGGCAGATCCCTTTACAAAAGGGCTATCACGTGTTGTGATAGATAATGCATCGAGGGAGATGGGTATGAGACCCACATGAGTTGCCATGGTGGTAACCCAACCTATGTGATCGGAGATCCCGTGAACTAGGACCTGGGAAAACAAGCCAGTGGTGAACTGAGGAGAGTAACTATACTAACCCACTCCGTTGGAGATGCAATACTCTCGATACTGTATGGTACGATGACTACGGTCTCAATGTGTTCCAAAGCTTATAAAAGCAAGATGCTATCCTACAGAGCAATCTTTGGAGGAACACACCTATATGAGCCCGACTGCTGGTCACAGTCTATGAGATTGGGGTGATCTCTAGTGAGCTCATGAATAGGCCAGGAGTGTGACTTATATGCTCCACCCGAGGGGTCAGCCTTCGGCAGCCTAGTTCTAGTAAGACATGTAGTGAAACTTCTTTACGCCAAACTGACAATTCAAGGCATAGTCCATTGTTCAGTTGTGAAGGAATGTAGCCACTTGTTCTAGGTGAAGTTCAACCTTAACAGGTCTTTACTGAAACACTGGTATATCGAAACAGCAATTGGAACAGAGGACACAATGGGCCCTCGAGATCTGGTGGGGGATTGCTGAAATCTGAGATGGGCTCTAGGCCCATATTGCAATTTCTGAAAAATCTCTAAGGGCCCATGTGGGTTATATGGCACTAGGTGTGGTGGGAAGTTTAGTCCCACCCCGGAAGTGGAAGAAGAGTTGGAGTGGTTTATAAGGGTTTCTCTTCTACATGCTATTGGAGCTTGAGAAGAGAAGAGGCCCTCGCGCACTCCTCCTCCGCCGCCCGCCTCGCCATGCCACGCCTCGTCACGACGCGCCGTGGGTTGCGGGATTGAGTCGAGCTGAGCTCACACCTACGCGCTTATTTTTGCTAGTCACTAACGGAGAGTTTTCTGACAGCTGGGCCACGATCTGAGACGTCGGATCGTGGGCTGTCACGGACTCGGACGTGGGTCGAGCCCACGTCTCTCCACGCGGCTGCGCCTATAAGTATGCGGTGTCTCCTAACCCTAGCCGCCACGAACAGATCACATCTGCTCACGCGCACGCCCACCGTTGTTCCTTTGCTGCTGCTGCCGCCGGTGACTCCATCCCGTCCGCCGCGTACACGGTCGACGGGAGAGCAGGTCTCCGAAACCACGCCCTTCTGGTGCCTGTACGGGGTGAGGGGCGAATAGGTTTTTGGGCAGCGATTACGCGACTGCTCGCTTCCGATCGTCTACTTCCTCTACGTCCGCGTCGCCTTCATCATCACCATGTCCACCGACGCCGACCGTGCCGCCGCCGAGAAAGCTGAAGCCAATAAGAAGGCCGCCGAGGACGCCGCTGCTGCCACCAAAGCCGCGACCTCTGCGTGGCCTACTGGAGGGTATAACTCGTTTATCCCGCTCCTGATTATTTTCATATTAGCACTACTAGCAGTATGTGTAGATTTGTCTACTGTTTGCTTAATACGTGCATGTTTAGATCAGAGTCAGTACGTCATCAACTTAGTCAATGCCATGCTAGTGATTTACTCATGGATTAATTTAATCGAGAAATTGCATATTTACTCAACAATCCAAAAACCTATTATGTGTAGGAATTTCTCGGCAAGTGGCTTTGCCGCTGCACTGAAACCGGATAAGTTTACCGGCACATACTTCAAGCGTTGGCAGACTAAGACCACGTTATGGCTCACGGCTATGAACGTGTTCTGGGTCACCGGTGTCTCCACGGGAACGATTGCTCCTGAACAGGAGAAGGCGTTCAAGGAGGCTACCGTTGTGTTTCTCGGAGCAGTTCTTAGCGTGATCGGAGATAAACTGGACGACGCATATTTACATGTGCATGTCGCCAAGGACTTGTGGGAGGCGCTCGAATCTAAATTCGGGGCCGCCGATGCAGGGAGCGTGATGTATATTATAGAGCAGTTCCACAATTACAAGATGGTTGAAAACCGTCCTGTATTGGAGCAGGCTCATGAGATAATATGCATTGTTAAGGAACTTGAGCTTCTCAAGTGCGAGTTACCGGGCAAGTTTGTCGCGGGCTGCATAATCGCTAAGCTCCCTAATTCCTGGAGGAACTTTGCCACCACTCTGAAACATCAGAGGCGTGAATTCTCTGTGGAGGATGTCATTGGCCATCTGAGTGTTGAGCAGAATTCGAGGGCAAAAGACTCGCACGGAAAAGGGGCCGAAGGAACTTCTGTTGCCAACATGGTGAACCAGAAGAACTTCAACTCCCACAAGCCCAAGGGAAAGAACGGTGTCCAACACAATACCGACTTTAAGAAGAAGGGTAGGAAGACCTTCAAGAAGAACAAGAAGGACGAGAGCTGCTTTACTTGTGGTTCGGTTGAACATTGGGCCAACAAGTGCCCAAACAAGTACAAGAAGTCAGGACAGGACTCCAAGTCTGTCAACATGATTGTGGGCAACAATGAGAATGGTGCATCTGGGTACGGTAATTTATTTACTGTTTTTTCAGTGTTTCAACCCAACGATTGGTGGGTGGACACAGGTGCAGGTGTTCATGTGTGGGCTGACATTTCTTTGTTCACTTCTTACCAGGTCACAGGTCACGGGTCCGTATTGATGGGGAATGGCGTGAGTGCTTCTGTTCATGGTGTTGGCACGGTCGATCTGAAGTTTACTTCGGGAAGGATCGTGCAGCTGAAGAACGTGCAGCATGTCCCCGCCATCAAGAAGAACCTCGTTAGTGGCTCCCTTCTATGTAGAGAAGGGTTTAAGTTGGTTTTCGAGTCTAATAAATTAGTTGTTACAAAATATGGACTCTTTGTTGGAAAAGGTTACGAGAGCGGAGGGATGTTCCGCCTTTCCCTCGCAGATTTTTGTAATAAAGTCGTGAACCATATTCATTCGAATGTTAATGAGTCTGAAGTTTGGCATTCACGTCTTTGTCACATTAGTTTTGGTGTTATGACGCGGCTAGCCAAGTTGGATTTAATCCTGAGTTTCACTTTAGCCAAAGGTTCTAAGTGCCTTTCATGTGTGCAAGCTAAGCAACCTCGCAAGCCTCATAAGGCCGCGGAGGAGAGACACCTAGCACCATTAGAACTCATACATTCTGATCTTTGCGAGATGAATGGTGTGTTGACTAAAGGTGGAAAGAGATACTTCATGACATTGATAGATGATTCCACTAGATATTGCTATGTGTATCTGTTAAATACTAAAGATGAGGCTCTACACTACTTTAAAATCTATAAGGCAGAAGTTGAAAATCAACTCGAAAAGAAAATTAAACAAGTCCGGTCAGATCGTGGTGGAGAGCACTTCTCGAGTGAGTTTGATTCCTTCTGTGCGGAACACGGCATTATTCATGAGAGGACGCCTGCCTATTCACCCCAGTCAAACAGGGTTGCCGAGCGGAAAAACCGTACTCTAACTGATTTGGTTAACGCCATGTTAGATACATCGGGTTTATTCAAGGCATGGTGGGGGAAGGCTATATTGACGGCATGTCATGTCCTGAATAGAGGTCCGACAAAGGATAGTGAGATCACTCCCTATGAGAAATGGGAAAAGAGAAGGACGACACTCTCGTACTTGCGCACTTGGGGCTGTTTGGTGAAAGTCAACGTGCCGATCCCCAAAAAGCGTAAGCTTGGACATAAGACCGTGGACTGCATTAATTTGGGCTACGCTAAGAACAGCGTTGGCTATAGATTTCTAGTAGTGAAATCTGAGGTACCTGACCAGAAGATCGGTACAATTATGGAGTCTAAGGATGCTACATTCTTTGAGGATATTTTTCCTATGAGAGATATGCAAAGCACTTCTAGACAGGAATCTGAGGAGACTCCTGAACCTGCCATCCCTATGGAATATTATGAACAAACACATGATGAAAATCCTGAGGAGGATGACGAGGAAACCCTTGGTAGGGGCAAGAGACAAAGGACTGCAAAGACCTTTGGTTATGATTTCTTCATGTACCTCATGGATGATACTCCCACTTCTATTTTTCAGAAGCGTATGCCTCTCCAGAAGCTGACTACTGGAAGGATGCGGTCCGTAGCGAGATGGATTCCATCATGGCTAACGGGGCATGGGAGATCACTGACCGTCCCTATGGTTGCAAACCACTGGGATGTAAGTGGGTGTTCAAAAAGAAGCTTAGGCCCGATGGTACGATTGAAAAGTACAAGGCTAGGCTTGTGGCCAAGGGCTATGACCAGCAAGAAGAGGAAGATTTCTTTGATACTTATTCACCTGTGGCTAGACTGACCACCATTCGAGTATTACTCTCGTTGGCGGCCTCACATGGTCTTCTCGTCCATCAGATGGATGTTAAGACGGCTTTTCTAAATGGAGAGCTAAAGGAGGAAATCTACATGCAACAGCCTGATGGCTTTGTGATAGATGGTCAGGAAAGAAAGGTGTGTAGGTTGATAAAATCTTTATATGGCCTGAAACAAGCACCTAAGCAATGGCATGATAAGTTTAATACAACTCTGACATCTGTTGGTTTCGTTGTTAATGAGGCTGACAAATGTGTATACTATCGCCATGGTGGGGGCGAAGGAGCTATACTGTGCTTGTATGTTGATGACATACTGATATTCGGAACAAACCTCGAAGTCATTGAGGGGGTCAAATCGTTTCTATCTCAGAACTTTGAGATGAAAGACCTTGGTGTGGCTGATGTTATCTTGAACATCAAGCTACTGAGAGATAATGAGGGTGGGATCACACTTCTGCAATCCCATTACGTTGAGAAGGTGTTGAGTCGTTTTGGATATTCGGACTGCACACCATCTCAAACACCATATGATCCTAGCGTATTGATTCGAAAGTCCAAAGGCATGGCTAAAGATCAATTGAGATACTCTCAAATCATTGGTTCACTGATGTACCTAGCGAGCGCAACGAGGCCTGACATCGCGTTTGCTGTGAGCAAACTGAGCCGGTTTGTTTCCAAACCGGGTGATGTACATTGGCATGATGTTCAGAGAGTTATGCGCTATCTGAAAGGTACTATGAACTATGGACTTCACTATACCGGATACCCGTCGGTACTTGAAGGGTATAATGATGCGAATTGGATCTCTGATGCTGATGAGATGAAGGCCACAACTGGGTATATGTTTACTCTTGGAGGTGGCGCTGTTTCCTGGAAGTCTTGCAAGCAAACGATCTTAACGAGATCGACAATGGAAGCAGAATTAACGGCATTAGACACATCTGGTGTTGAAGCGAGATGGCTTCGAGATCTTTTGATGGACTTGCCATTGGTTGATAAACCGGTTCCGGCTATCCTTATGAACTGTGAGAATCAGACTGTCATCACCAAGGTGAAGAGTTCAAAGGACAACATGAAGTCCACCAAACACATAAGAATGAGATTAAAAGCTGTCAGAAAATTAAGAAACTCCGGAGTGATAGCGTTGGACTATGTCCATACGGCTAAGAATCTGGCAGATCCCTTTACAAAAGGGCTATCACGTGTTGTGATAGATAATGCATCGAGGGAGATGGGTATGAGACCCACATGAGTTGCCATGGTGGTAACCCAACCTATGTGATCGGAGATCCCGTGAACTAGGACCTGGGAAAACAAGCCAGTGGTGAACTGAGGAGAGTAACTATACTAACCCACTCCGTTGGAGATGCAATACTCTCGATACTGTATGGTACGATGACTACGGTCTCAATGTGTTCCAAAGCTTATAAAAGCAAGATGCTATCCTACAGAGCGATCTTTGGAGGAACACACCTATATGAGCCCGACTGCTGGTCACAGTCTATGAGATTGGGGTGATCTCTAGTGAGCTCATGAATAGGCCAGGAGTGTGACTTATATGCTCCACCCGAGGGGTTAGCCGTCGGCAGCCTAGTACTAGTAAGACATGTAGTGAAACTTCTTTACGCCAAACTGACAATTCAAGGCATAGTCCATTATTCAGTTGTGAAGGAATGTAGCCACTTGTTCTAGGTGAAGTTCAACCTTAACAGGTCTTTACTGAAACACTGGTATATCGAAACAGCAATTGGAACAGAGGACACAATGGGCCCTCGAGATCTGGTGGGGGATTGCTGAAATCTGAGATGGGCTCTAGGCCCATATTGCAATTTCTGAAAAATCTCTAAGGGCCCATGTGGGTTATATGGCACTAGGTGTGGTGGGAAGTTTAGTCCCACCCCGGAAGTGGAAGAAGAGTTGGAGTGGTTTATAAGGGTTTCTCTTCTACATGCTATTGGAGCTTGAGAAGAGAAGAGGCCCTCGCGCACTCCTCCTCCGCCGCCCGCCTCGCCACGCCACGCCTCGTCACGACGCGGCGCGAGCCGAGCTCACACCTACGCGCTTATTTTTGCTAGTCACTAACGGAGAGTTTTCTGACAGCTGGGCCACGATCTGAGACGTCGGATCGTGAGCTGTCACGGACTCGGACATGGGTCGAGCCCACGCGGCTGCGCCTATAAGTATGCGGTGTCTCCTAACCCTAGCCGCCCCGAACAGATCACATCTGCTCACGCGCACGCCCACCGTCGTTCCTTTGCTGCTGCTGCCGCCGGTGACTCCATCCCGTCCGCCGCGTACACGGTCGACGGGAGAGCAGGTCTCCGAAACCACGCCCTTCTGGTTCCTGTACGGGGTGAGGGGCGAATAGGTTTTTAGGCAGCGATTACGCGATTGCTCGCTTCCGATCGTCTACTTCCTCTACGTCCGCGTCGCCTTCATCATCACCATGTCCACCGACGCCGACCGTGCCGCCGCCGAGAAAGCTGCAGCCGAAAAGAAGGCCGCCGAGGACGCCGCTGCTGCCACCAAAGCCGCGGCCTCTGCGTGGCCTACTAGAGGGTATAACTTGTTTATCCCGCTCCTAATTATTTTCATATTAGCAGTACTCGCAGTATGTGTAGATTTGTCTACTGTTTGCTTAATACGTGCATGTTTAGATCAGAGTCAGTACGTCATCAACTTAGTCAATGCCATGCTAGTGATTTACTCATGGATTAATTTAATCAAGAAATTGCCTATTTACTCAACAGCTGCACCCACTGAGTTGGTTCTCCAGAAGCAGTGCACACAAACACACCCAAGAAACACCTGAGGGACTGTGCAGCCCTGCTATCAAGTGCGCGATGGCACCTCCTCCCACGAGAACGAGATGAGCAGGTCCGTCGCCATTAGTTCATCCGACATGAATCAGTTCCTTCCTCGGCACCTTATTGTGAATTAACGTACTCGGTCCTTCGATTTGGTTTGATTGGATTTCGAAGTGCAGGTCGGAGTCGGCGCCGGGGGCAGCACCGGCCGTGGTGGTGAAGACGGTGGACCTGCAAACGGCGGCGACACCGGACGTGGGGGCGACGACGGTGGACGTGCAGACGACGGTGGCACCGGACGTGGGGGTGACGACGGTGGACGTGCAAATGGCGGCGGCACGGGCCGTGGCGGTGACGACGGTGGACGTGCAGACGGTGGCGAGGGAGCTCCAGGAGCAGCAGGACGGCATGATGTACCTGGACGTGAGGACGGAGGAGATGGGGAAGGGCCACATCCGCGGCTCCCTCAACGTCCCCTACTTCTTCGTCACGCCACAAGGCATGCCGCGCTAACTAATCTCCTCTTCTATTGATCCTAACACCGCCACCATCATAGATTCAGCTCTGTCCTTAGGCACCAATTAACCTCCGTCTATATGCAAACCATGCATGTATGTGGACGCTTATCCGTCCATGTGCAACCTTTCGCTAGCCGCTAAAGAAGAATGTGTTACTTTAATTATTTGCAAAAAAATGAATGGATTAGTTTAATTAGATGAACTGATTTGGTGGGTGGCTGTCTGTGAGCAGGGACCCGGGAGAAGAACCCACGGTTCGTGGAGCAGGTCGCCTCGCTCTTCAGCACAGACCAACACATACTCGTCGTACGTCCTTCCATGTAGCTGTACATACTCCGCCCGTCCCGGAAAGCTCGTCTATTTATCTAGATACAGATGGATTTAAACATATATTGGTGTTAAATACACCCGCATCTAGATAAATTTGAGACAAATTTTTCAGGACGATGGTAATATATTTTGTCTGAATTTCCTTTAGTTGTACTACTATACTACTACCACTAATCATCCATGGATGGAGGAGCAGGGGTGTCAGAGCGGCAAGAGGTCCGAGCTTGCCTGCATCGATCTTCTAGCAGCTGTAAGTACAAGTAAAATGAAATTGTTTTGACGATCAATTTATCTTTCCTAGCCGTATAAAAAAACATACGGGGTCATATTATGCATATGGTATGCAGGGATTCATGAATGTGAAGAACGTGGGAGGAGGCTACGCTGCATGGCTGCACAACGGACTCCCAGTGACAGTAGCAGTCCCCACGCCGCCACCAACACCTGAATCTGCTGCAGCAATCTGAAACAACTACGTACATTAGTACGTAGTACTATCTGCATCTATCAATTCTTGAGCCACCAGTGCTTTGTTGTGCTCTGCCTGTGTAATGCATCTATGAATGTAAGTCCAAGTGAATGGATGAACGGCTGTAATAATAAAACACATCAGTGTGCCTGCCACAGTAAGCGGCTCATGCTAGACAGCAGCATGACTTCTACTCCCTCCGTTCCATAATATAAGACGTTTTTTTTTATAGTAGTGTAGTATAAAAAAGGTCTTACATTATGGGACAGAGAGAGTATAAGTCTTTGTAGAGATTATCATGGACCACATACGGATGTATACAGATGCATTTTAGAGTGTAGATTTACTCATTTTGCTCTGTATATAATTCATAGTGGAATGTCTACAAAGACTTATATTTAAGAACGAAGGGAGTACTACGCACAAGAATTATGTTCTCATCCGTCGATTTTCTAAACATGGTCCAATCTCACATGCATATATATCAGGTGGTTTCTCAACAACAAAAAGTATGAAAACGCAGGTCATGTAGAAATAATAGCTTCAAATAATCTGGCGCGGACTTGCATTCGGAAACGCATTTGATCTGATGCTGATATTCCGAGGGAACATGGCGTGGATCCGCTCGTGTACCACGTCGTTCACGGAAGAAGGGGAGTGCAACATGTTGATTTCCACACTTTTCAGCTTTGGCATGCTCCATATATTATTGGATATCAGCTGCTTTAGGAATTCCACCAATACATCTTCTGACCCTTTCATATAATCAATCTCTATCTCTTCAAGTGAATCAAGGATGGTGTTGTCCGTCACGGAACGCATTGGCGATCCATAAATCTGGAGAATAAATAATAATTCTAGTATTAGAGAGGAGTATATATTATGAGCTGTTTTACGGTGATTGGGTTAGTACTCGGAGTACTTAGCAGTACTTACATGTCTGATCACGTCTGATTTTTATTAGCCGTCAGATCTTGCGGGGAATTTTAATTGATTAAATTTAATATATTAATTGCGATAAGGGCATAATGGTCCAGGGGGAAATATCTTTTCTTGAACCAATCACCTGAGGACCAGATCCATGTCTACTCGATCCAGTTCAGAATCCTCCTCCGATCTATTCGTCGCCGCTCGCCGCTCCTGACCTTCTCCGTCCTCGACCTGCCCGGCGAGAGGAATAAATTCATCGTCCTCGTCCTCCACCCAACCAACCCCAGCCCCCCACGCCGTCACCGAAGAAGAAGAAGGCCGGATCTGCGCCGGCTGAATCGGCGGCGACCGCGGCGGGCGATCCCATCTCTTCGCGCGTACCATCCTTAAGGTATGAATTCGGCTTGGCGTTCTGCTCGTTCTCTTGGCCGTTGCGCCCCTCCACCGTGCATGCAGTACAACCTCAACCCCACAAGATCCGGGTACGGACTAGAACAACGAATGGAAAGCTTCATCCTGGCATAGTTTCTCTTGAGCTAATCGCATCATGTTTGTTTAAGTAAGATGTTGAGGGCATTGCTTACTTCCTTGACGTTTGAGATGAGATATACTAAAGGAAGATGAGATACTGGTTCCATAGTTCACTTAATTTAGTTTATTAAAGTCATCATCACTTTAGGTTTGCATAGCGCATGAAATATAGTTTAAAGGAAGATGAGATACTACTTGTTGGACGTTGATGATTGGTTTCCCTCACATGTCAAACCAGCAAAGTCTTTTCCATGCACTTGTCTTTGCCTATGAGCTATTTTACACCTGCAATATTGATAAACAGAAAGATGTTGATGATTGGTTTCCCTCACATGTCATATGCAGGAAGACATGGCGTATGCAAGTGATGAGAGTATGTTCGAGTATCTAAATGTTGTCAGGAAGATGTTTGATAGTGAGGCTGAAGGCTATGAATTCTACAACAAATATGCTCTTGAAAAAGGTTTTAGTGTGAGGAAAAGCTACGTTGAGTGGGATGGATCCAACAAATACATAATTTTAAGGAAAATTGTGTGTAGTCGTCAAGGGTTTCGCGAAGAGAAGCACATGAAAAGAAAGATGGAAGATAGAAAGAGGAGGCCACGAAGTTTAACTCGTGTTGGGTGTAATGCTAAATTGGTCATTACGAGACAGGAGGAAACCGGTCGGTGGTTTGTCAAGGATTTCATCGATGAGCACAGCCATCCTCTAGCCCCACGGGATCTTTCTTGTCTGCTGCGTTCGCATAGACGAATTAGCGATGAGCAGAAAGCGGACATTGCGGACATGGAAAAATATGGGATCCGCAAATACCGTATTATGGATATTTTGTGCTTTCAATATGGTGGATTTGATAAGGTTGGATGCATAAAGAGGGCCATTTATAATTTCTGCCATGCTAATAAGCAGGAGACAATCAGTGCCGGTGATGCTAATACGGTGATCATGCACATGATGGCGAGGCGAGAGCGAGATGTGGATTTTTTCTTCAAGTACTTGGTAGACGAGCATGGCCATCTGAAGGGACTGTTCTGGGCTGATAGTCAATCGCGACTTGACTACGAGGCTTTCGGAGACGTCATTGTTTTCGATAGCACATACAGAACCAACAATTACAATCTGCCATTCGTGCCGTTTGTCGGGTTGAATCACCACCGCAGCACTGTTATATTTGGTTGTGGTATAATTTCTCATGAAACAAGCCAGGCATACGAGTGGATGTTGTGGACCTTTTCTGATTGCATGGCACAGAAGCATCCGATATCTGTGATCACAGATGTGGATGTGCAAGGATCATGTGGATTGGGAGCTGCTGAATCTAGCCCTGCGGATCTACTTCGAAGGAGATTTCTCGGAGAAGCACAGGATGCCCCACCCCAGTGAGCCGCCGACTGCGTTCGTTCGATGTGCGAAAGGAGAAGTGAATTCAGGAGATTCACGCTGTGCTGCGAGATGGGAATGCTTGACTGGACTCCTGCGCACCAGCACGCCACCGGAGCGGGACCAGGTGGATCCCCTACCTTACCTCTCCCCCAAACATATAGAAGATTGAAATTAGGCTTGCAATCTGCTTCAATTGAGTTGTCTGGTGGTTATTTCTGCTTTCTGAGAGACAACATCTGGCTGGAGGACGAGAAGGAACCAGGAACTCCGATGAATTTCCCCTATCACAATGGGGGGAGCACCGGTTGGGCAATGGTACGGCCCACCTCTGCCCCAAATGGGGGCACAATCTGGGCAGGCTCCTGTAATTGCCCAAGATCAATCTGCTAGTGGTTTTGACTCTCAGATCAGTGAGAAATCTCAAGGCAAGAATCAGCAAAAGAAGAGATAGGACATCCAAAAAACTGCTCCTGCCCCTGCTTCGGGCCTTATGGCATACTCTGAGGTGATCTGCTACAACTGTGGGGAACCAGGGCATCATTTGGATAAATGTGTCAAGCCCAAGAGTTGTTTTACCTACAAAATGGTTACCCATAAAATTGAGAATTGCGCTGTCAGAAGGAAAACCCACAGTTCTGCTAGATATGTTGGAAGTGCTGCTCCAGGATTATGTCCACCATTGACAGAATTTTCTGTGACACAGAATTAGATAGTTTCTTTCCCCTTTCTAGTTGTAGAGCTCTGCCCAGACGTGGTAGTGACCACACTCCTTTGCTCTGGGACTCTGATCTTAACCAAAATCCAAAGAGCAATAGTTTTAAATTTGAAAAGTGGTGGTTGCTTAGAGAAGATTTTACTGAGCTAGTCAGGAAAATCTGAAATGAGCCTATTGGGAGCAGCTGCCCCCTAGAAAATTGACGGATCAAAATCAGAAAATTTAGAAGAACTACCAAAGGGTGGAACTCCAATGAGGAAGCTAATCTTAGAAGATACAAAATGCTTCTCCTCCTTGAGTTTGATTCTCTAGATATTAAGGCAGAAACCACTGACCTCTCTGAGGCTGAGACTAATAGATTAAACTTTGTCCATGGAGAGCTTAAGAAAATTTGGCTTTAAGAAGAAATCAAAGCCAAGCAAAGGTCTAGAGATAGGAACATTAAGGAGGGTGATAGAAATACTGCTTACTTCCATGCAGTAGCTAATCAGAGGAGGAGGAAAACCCTCATTCACTCCCTTGATGGCCCTAATGGCCCTGTTACTGAGGTAGATGAGATGCTGAAAGTGGCTAGTAAGTTCCACAAAGACTTGTTTAAGAAAGAAAACCCTTATGGGTTCTCTCTATAAAACAATTTTTTCTCTGCTTCTGAAAAAATATCTCCTGCTGAAAATGAGCTGCTAGAAGCCCCTTTTTCAGAGACAGAGGTGAAGGAAGCCATTTTTAGCTCTTATCCTGATGGGGCTCCTGGTCCTGATGGGATTCCCTTCTTGTTTTACCAGCATTTTTGGGACTTGCTGAAAAATTATCTCTTAGACCTTTTCCAAGCTTTTCATAGAGGAGAGTTGGATCCAGCAACTTACTCATGGGGGGTCCGTTGGGGTCAAGTTAAATAACTGTGAAAGTGATTTTTTCCTTGCTAGTAAAGGCCTTAGGCAAGGTGACCACATCTCCCCACTTTTGTTTAATTTAGTAATGGACGTTCTTACTAAAATGCTGACCAAAGCTGCTGATCATAGTCTGATTGCAGGGCTCTGTCCTGAGGTCTGCCCTGGTGGCATCATCTGCCTTCAATATGCAAATGATACCATCCTTTTCTTAGACAATGAATCCACACATGCTAGCAATCTGAAAACTGTTCTAACCTGGTTTGAACAAGTCTCAGGCATGAGAATCAACTACTATAAAGTGAACTCATCCCTATCAACATGGATGATCAGGAGTTAGCTGACTTCCTCTCTATTCTAGTCTATAATAAAGGTAACTTCCCATTAAGTACCTAGGTATCCCTCTCCATTATGATAAACTGAGGAGAGAGGATATACAACCCCTTCTGGATAAAATCATTAAAAGGATTGCTGGGTGGAGGGGCAAACTTCTCTCTTACAGAGGTAGATTGATCCTCATACAAGCTTGTTTGGCTAGCATTCTAGTGTATCTACTCTCCTTCTTCAAGTTCCCTAAATGGGCAGTGAACCTCATCAATTCTCAGATGTCTCATTTGTTGTGGAATGATTTTGAGGGAAATAGGAAGCTACACCTTGCTAATTGGACCCTAGTCTCTATGAAAAAAGATTTTGGAGGCCTAGGCATACCTAACCTCCAACAAATTAACATTTGTCTTCTAGGGTCTTGGATTAAAAGATTCTATGAGGAAGACCTGAAACCCTGGAAGCTTCTTATTGCCCATAAATACCTAGGAAATAAACCTAATATTTTTGTCCCTTCCTCCAACCCTAAGACCTCTAGATTCTTGAAAGGATTAAAATCTATTATGCATGCTGTGAAATTTGGCTACAGATGGAACATAGGGGATGGGAGCAGAACCAAGTTCTGGGAAGATACTCGGTTTGGCACATCCCCCCTAGCAGTCCAATTTTGGCCTATTTACTCTGTCCGCAATGAGCTTAACAAAAGTATCAATGAAGTTTGGGATGGTCAATGCCTAAAACTCTCTTTTAGAAGGAACTTTAGTGATAGTCTCATGGAACAGTGGTTCCAGTTGGAAGAAATTGCCAAAAGCATTACCTTTACTCCGAGCCGGATGCCCTGATTTGGCAGCTGGACAATAAGGGGAAGTATTCCTCTAGCTCCCTCTATCATGTTATCAACTTTAGAGGGGTTCAACCCATGTTTATTCCTGCTGTCTGGAAATTGAGAGTTCCCCCTAAAATTCATGTATTTCTCTGGCTTCTCTCCAAAAACAAATTGATGACTAGGGATAACCTTAGGAAGAGACACATCATCAAACCCCTTGATTGTGTTTACTGCTTGGAACAAGAGTCTTGTTCTCACCTATTTTTTGAATGTATAGTTGCTAAACATCTCTGGGCCCACATTGAGGAATATTTCTCTAGTCAGATTGGCTCATCCTTCGAATCTGTCCCCAGATTCTGGATTGCTACCAAAAAGTTCTCAGTTTTAAACATTGTTAGCTCAGCTGTCCTTTGGTGCCTCTAAAAATATAGAAATGCTATGATTTTCAGTAACACCTCCTGGATTTCCATTCCGCAGGTCTTGAGGTTGATCAGGAACATGGTGAGGAACTGGGCGATTCTCTCCTCCGGGTCGGACAAGAACAAGTTGATGAGCTTCGTGAAAACCCTAACAAGATCCCTCCAGAAACCGTTAGCGATCACTTGTGGCTGAATAAGGCTCGACCTGCTCTGGGGCTGGACCCGTGGGCTCGTCTCAAGATCTCTGATGAAGATGATGGGCACCTGGCGCCGAAAAAGAGGGACATCCACCATGCTACGCCTTCCAGCCTGGTGTCTCCGCTTGCTTACTGGTCGCCGCTGGCTGACACGGCCCCTCGGCTGAAGACCATGAAGGCTTCGCTGGACCCTCCTTGTGTCATTTGAGTGCTCTATCTGCTCTGCCTTTGGCACCGCTCGGGTGATTTGTGTTATTCGGAGAACTTGTTCATCCACCCCCCTAGTTTGTAGCTTTTCTACCTTTGCTTTCGAACTGCTCTTTGAGCTGCTGTATCAGAATATGTTGTGGTTTCATTCTCAGCAATGGAACCGGGGAGATGCTCCCTATTTTTCTAAAAAAAAATATTTATATGTTATTATATATTATTTTTATTGTCATCATATATTTAACAGATACTTACATATGTAAGAAAACAATATCCCACATCTTATTAACTTATAAAAATAATTTCTTAACAAATAAAATCCTGGATTGTTTTGGCACGAAAATCCTAGTGATTGTGTACAAAAGCTTGGTAAGATTTAAGGATGAATGTAATAATATCACTTATTATTTAAACATATTTATAACAAAATGCTCAGCCCTTTTATTTTTTGATAACATTGCTGGCCCAACCCAACATTATAATTAGAATCAGCCCAGCAAAATCGTGTATTTTGAGAAAGTGCAAATGGCCTGTATTATTTTAGGAAATAAAATAAACGGGCCGCATGGACGCTACATTATTTGTTCACCCAGACCACCTAATGGTTGTAATTAAAAAAAAGATCAAATTGACTGTAAATTCTACCGCGCAAAAAAAAGACTGTAAATTCTGAAAAAATGGGTTGAATACGTGCCACATTTTTGGAGGCTGAAATGTGGGCCAATAGGTCGAAGCCAATGCAAGTCGTTGTCAATTTAGTCAATAAATGATTCTGACATGTTAGCCGTTGGATTTACATCCAACGACCGGCATCCATCTTCAATCTCTCGTCTTCTTCCTCTAGCGCCGCCGGGACCACCTCCCGCCTCCTGCTGCTAGCAGCTCTGCTTAGCACGCTTCGCTATGAAGCGCTACTCCACCGTTCGCCAGGCCATCCCTCCACCCCTCCACACCTCCTGTTCTTCTCCACCGACTGCGGAACCACACCGCACTAGAACCAGTTAACCCTCGTACACCTCTCTGTCTGTGACTCTACTCTCGCGTCTTCCCATCTCCGGCTCGTTGTTGTCCGAGGCCTCGCCGTCGTCCACCACCTTGGATGCGCTTGGCGTGGCGTGGTCAACATGGTCAACGAACGACACCATCGGAAGTAGACTGTGTGCGGAGAGGCTGACAGCTGGGTCCATGGCCGCACACAAGGAAATGCCTCCTTATTACGCGCAAAATAATGATTCCTGCACCTGACATCTGGGACCCACCGGAAGGGCCTCTGTATTTCGCGAAATAAAGTGCCCCCCGCTGACATGTCAGACCCACCAGCTATCTTCGCACGCAAGGAAGTGCCTTCTTATTACGCACAAAAAAATGAATATTCCCCCTACCAGCTGGAACCCAGCATAGTGGGAGGCTGACTTGTGGGCCTACCAAGTTGACGGGGACGGAGGGCTTTGTCAACTTAGTCAATATGAACGATTCTAGTGTTGGAAATATGCCCTAGAGGAAATAATAAATTAGTTATTATTATATTTCCTTGTTCATGATAATAGTTTATTATCCATGCTAGAATTGTATTCATAGGAAACTCAGATACATGTGTGGATACATAGACAACACCATGTCCCTAGTAAGCCTCTAGTTGACTAGCTCGTTGATCAATAGATGGTTACGGTTTCCTGACCATGGACATTGGATGTCGTTGATAACGGGATCACATCATTAGGAGAATGATGTGATGGACAAGACCCAATCCTAAGCATAGCACAAGATCGTGTAGTTCGTATGCTAAAGCTTTTCTAATGTCAAGTATCATTTTCTTAGACCATGAGATTGTGCAACTCCCGGATACCGTAGGAATACTTTGGGTGTGCCAAACGTCACAACGTAACTGGGTGACTATAAAGGTGCACTACGGGTATCTCCGAAAGTGTCTGTTGGGTTGGCACGAATCGAGACTGGGATTTGTCACTTCGTGTAAACGAAGAGGTATCTTTGGGCCCACTCGGTAGGACATTATCATAATGTGCACAATGTGATCAAGGAGTTGATCACGGGATGATGTGTTACGTAACGAGTAAAGAGACTTGCCGGTAACGAGATTGAACAAGGTATCGGGATACCGACGATTGAATCTCGGGCAAGTATCGTACCGCTAGACAAAGGGAATTGTATACGGGATTGATTAAGTCCTTGACATCGTGGTTCATCCGATGAGATCATCGTGGAACATGTGGGAGCCAACATGGGTATCCAGATCCCGCTGTTGGTTATTGACCGGAGAGTCATCTCGGTCATGTCTGCATGTCTCCCGAACCCGTAGGGTCTACACACTTAAGGTTCGGTGACGCTAGGGTTATAGAGATATTAGTATGCGGTAACCCGAAAGTTGTTCGGAGTCCCGGATGAGATCCCGGACGTCACGAGGAGTTCCGGAATGGTCCGGAGGTAAAGAATTATATATAGGAAGTCCTATTTCTGCCATCGGGACAAGTTTCGGGGTCACCGGTATTGTACCGGGACCACCGGAAGGGTCCCGGGGGTCCACCGGGTGGGGCCACCTGCCCCGGGGGGGCACATGGGCTGTAGGGGGTGCGCCTTGGCCTACATGGGCCAAGGGCACCAGCCCCTAGAGGCCCATGCGCCAAAGGGACAAGAGGAGGGGAGAGTCCTAAAGGGGGAAGGCACCTCCGAGGTGCCTTGGGGAGGATGGACTCCTCCACCCCTTGGCCGCACCCTTCCTTGGAGGAAGGGGCAAGGCTGCGCCCTCCCCCTCTCCCTTGGCCCTATATATAGTGGGGGGAAGGGTGGGCAACCATACCTAAGCCCTGGCGCCTCCCTCTCCCTCCCATGACACATCTCCCTTCTCCCGCAGCGCTTGGCGAAGCCCTGTTGGAATCCCGCTACTACCACCACCACGCCGTCGTGTTGTTGGATCTCCATCAACCTCTCCTCCCCTCTTGCTGGATCAAGAAGGAGGAGACGTCGCTGCTCCGTACGTGTGTTGAACGCGGAGGTGTCGTCCGTTCGACGCTAGGATCATCGGTGATTTGGATCACGACGAGTACGACTCCATCAACCCCGTTCTCTTGAACGCTTCCGCGCGCGATCTACAAGGGTATGTAGATCCACTCCTCCCTCGTTGCTAGATGACTCCATAGATAGATCTTGGTGACACGTAGGAAAATTTTGAATTTATGCTACGTTCCCCAACAGTGGCATCATGAGCTAGGTCTATTGCGTAGTTTCTATGCACGAGTAGAACACAAAGTAGTTGTGGGCGTTGATTTTGTTCAATATGCTTGCCGTTACTAGTCTTATATTGATTCGGCGGCATCGTGGGATGAAGCGGCCCGGACCAACCTTACACGTACGCTTACGTGAGACCGGTTCCACCGACTGACATGCACTAGTTGCATTAGGTGGCTGGCGGGTGTCTGTCTCTCCCACTTTAGTTGGATCGGATTCGATGAAAAGGGTCCTTATGAAGGGTAAATAGCAATTGGCATATCACGTTGTGGTCTTTGCGTAGGTAAGAAAGGTTCTTGCTAGAAACCCATAGCAGCCACGTAAAACATGCAAACAACAATTAGAGGACGTCTAACTTGTTTTTGTAGGGTATGCTATGTGATGTGATATGGCCAAAAGGATGTGATGAATGATATATGTGATGTATGAGATTGATCATGTTCTTGTAATAGGAATCACGACTTGCATGTCGATGAGTATGACAACCGGCAGGAGCCATAGGAGTTGTCTTAATTTATTTATGACCTGCGTGTCAACATAAACGTCATGTAATTACTTTACTTTATTGCTAACCGTTAGCTGTAGTAGTAGAAGTAATAGTTGACGAGACAACTTCATGAAGACATGATGATAGAGATCATGATGATGGAGATCATGGTGTCATGCCGGTGACGATGATGATCATGGAGCCCCGAAGATGGAGATCAAGAGGAGCAAAGTGATGATGGCCATATCATGTCACTCTTTGATTGCATGTGATGTTTATCATGTTTATGCATATTGTTTACTTAGAACGACGGTAGTAAATAAGATGATCCCTCATAATAATTTCAAGAAAGTGTTCCCCCTAACTGTGCACCGTTGCGACAGTTCGTTGTTTCGAAGCACCACGTGATGATCGGGTGTTAGATTCTAACGTTCACATACAACGGGTGTAAGACACATTTACACATGCAAACACTTAGGTTGACTTGACGAGCCTAGCATGTGTACAGACATGGCCTCGGAACACAGAAGACTGAAAGGTCGAGCATGAGTCGTATAGAAGATACGATCAACATGAAGATGTTCACCGACGTTGACTAGTCCGTCTCACGTGATGATCGGACACGGCCTAGTTGACTCGGATCATGTAATCACTTAGATGACTAGAGGGATGTCTATCTGAGTGGGAGTTCATAAGATGAACTTAATTATCCTGAACATAGTCAAAAGGTCTTCGCAAATTATGTCGTAGCTCGCGCTTCAGTTCTACTGTTTAGATATGTTCCTAGAGAAAATTTAGTTGAAAGTTGATAGTAGCAATTATGCGGACTAGGTCCGTAAACTGAGGATTGTCCTCATTGCTTCATAGAAGGCTTATGTCCTTAATGCACCGCTCAGTGTGCTGAACCTCGAACGTCGTCTGTGGATGTTGCCAAAATCTGACATACATGTTTTGATAACTACGTGATAGTTCAGTTGAACGGTTTAGAATTGAGGCACCGAAAACGTTTTTGAAACGTCGCGAAACATATGAGATGTTTCGAGGGCTGAAATTGGGATTTCAGGCTCGTGCCCATGTCAAGAGGTATAAGACCTCCGACGATTTTCTTAGCCTGCAAACTAAGGGAGAAAA
Organism: Triticum urartu; assembly: GCF_056163025.1. NCBI lineage: Eukaryota > Viridiplantae > Streptophyta > Magnoliopsida > Poales > Poaceae > Triticum > Triticum urartu. The sequence goes on along the minus strand of NC_141878.1, from coordinate 81,461,327 downwards.
GCTCAATTGTTGAACTTGTGCTCAGATTGTCTGAGTACAACAATCGCTTGAATCGAGTGGGAGTTGATCTTCCAGATGAAATAGTGATGGTTCTCCGAAGACATTACCACCAAGCTGCTAGAGCTTCGTGATGAACTATGATATATCAGGGACATATATGATGATCCTTGAGATATTCGCAATGTTTGACACCGCGAAAGTAGAAATCAAGAAGGAGCCTCAATTGTTGATGGTTGGTGAAACCACTAGTTTCAAGAAGGGCAAGGGCAAAAAGGGATGCTTCATGAAACGGCAAATCAGCTGCTGCTCTAGTGAAGAAACCCAAGGTTGAACCCAAACCCGAGACTGAGTGCTTCTGTAATAAGGGGAACAGCCACTGGAGCAGAATTACCCTAGATACTTGGTAGATGAGAAGGCTGGCAAGGTCGATAGAAGTATATTGGATATACATTGTGTTGATGTGTACTTTACTAGTACTCCTAGTAGCACCAGGGTATTAGATACCGGTTCAGTTGCTAAGTGTTAGTAACTCGAAACAAAAGGCTACGGAATAAACGGAGACTAGCTAAAGGTGAGCTGACGATATGTGTTGGAAGTGTTTCCAATGTTGATATGATCAAGCATCGCACGCTCCCTCTACCATCGAGATTGGGGTTAAACCTAAATAATTGTTATTTGGTGTTTGCGTTGAGCATAGACATGATTGGATTACGTCTATCGCAATACGGTTATTCATTTAAGGAGAATAATGGTTACTCTGTTTATTAGAATAATACCTTCAATGGTCTTACACCTAAAATGAATGGTTTATTGAATCTCGATCGTAGTGATACACATGTTCATGCCAAAAGATAGTAATGATAGTACCACCTACTTGTGGCACTGCCACGTAAGTCATATCGGTATAAAACGCATGAAGAAGCTCCATGTTGATGGATCTTTGGGCTCACTCATTTTTGAAAAGTTTGAGACATGCGAACCATGTCCATTGGTGTATATGCATGAAGAAACTCCATGCAAATGGACCGTTTGGACTCACTTGATTTTGAATCACTTGAGACATGCAAATCATACCACATGGGCAAGATGATTGAAAGCCTCGTTTTCAGTAAAATGGAACTAGAAAGCAACTTGTTGGAAGTAATACATTTTGATGTGTGCAGTCCAATGAGTGCTGAGGCATGTAGTGGATATCGTTATGTTCTTACTTCACAGATGATTTGAGTAGATGTTGAGTATATTTACTTGATGAATCACGAGTCTGAATTATTGAAAGGTTCAAGTAATTTCAGGGTGAAGTTGAAAGATCATCGTGACAAGAGGATAAAATATCTATGATATGATCATAGAGATGAATATCTGAATTACGAGTTTGGCACAGAATTAATACATTGTGGAAATTGTTTCACAACTAATACAGCCTGGAACACCATAGTGTGATGGTGTGTCCGAATATCATAACTGCACCCTATTGGATATGATGCATACCATGATGTCTCTTATCGAATTACCACGATAGTTTACGGGTTAGGCATAAAGACAACCACATTCACTTTAAATAGGGCACCACGTAATTCCGATGAGATGACACCGTATGAACTATGGTTTAGAGAAACCTAAGCTGTCATTTCTTAAAAGTTTGGGGCTGCGACGCTTATGTGAAAAAGTTTCTGGCTGATAAGCTCGAACCCAAAGCGGATAAATACATCTTCATAGGACACCCAAAACAGTTGGGTATACCTCCTGTCTCAGATTCGAAAGCGATAAGGGATTGTTTCTAGAATCGGGTCCTTTCTCGAGGAAAAGTTTCTCTCGAAAGAATTGAGTGGGAGGATGGTGGAGACTTGATGAGGTTATTGAACCGTCACTTCAACTAGTGTATAGCAGGGCACAAAGAGTTGTTCTTGTGGCACCTACACCAATTGAAGTGGAAGCTTATGATAGTGATCATGAAACTTCAGATCAAGTCACTCCCAAACCTCGTGGGATGACAAGGATGCGTACTACTTCAGAGTGGTACGTAATCCTGTCTTGGAAGTCATGTTGCTAGACAACAATGAACCTACGAACTATGGAGAAGCGATGGTGGGGCTGGATTCCAAAATGGCTCGAGGCCATATAATCCGAGAGAGGATCCATATATGAAAACAAAGTGTAGACTTTGGAAGAACTACTTGATGGTCGTAAGGCTGTTGGGTACATATGGATTTTAAAAGGAAGACGGACAATGATGGTAAGTATCACCATTAAGAAAGCTCGACTTGTCGTTAAGATGTTTTCCGACAAGTTCAAGGAGTTGACTACGATGAGACTTTCTCATCCGTAGCGATGCTAAGAGTCTATTGGAATTATATTAGCGATTACCGCATTATTTATGAAATCTTGCAGATAGGATGTCAAAACATTGTTTCCTCGACGATTTTTTTGAGGAAAGGTTGTATGTGATACAACTGGAAGGTTTTGTCAATCCTGAAAGATGCTAATAAGTATGCAAAGCTCCAGCTATCCTTCTAAGGACTGGAGTAAGCATCTCGAAGTTGGAATGTACGCTTTGATGAGATGATCAAAGATTTTGGGTGTATACAAAGTTTATGAGAAACTTGTATTTCCAAAGAAGTGAGTGGGAGCACTATAGAATTTCTGATAAGTATATGTTGTTGACATATTATGGATCAGAAATGACGTAGAATTTCTGGAAAGCATATAGGGTTATTTGGAAAGTGTTTTTCAATGGAAAGCCTGGATTAAGCTACTTGAACATTAAGCATCAAGATCTATAAGGATAGATCAAAACGCTTAATAGTACTTTCAAATGAGCACATACCTTGACATGATCTTGAAGGTGTTCAAGATGGATCAGTCAAAGATGGAGTTCTTGCCTGAGTTGTAAGGTATGAAGTTAAGACTTAAAGCTCGACCACGGCAGAATAGAGAGAAAGGACGAAGGTCGTCCCCTATGCTTAAGACGTAGGCTCTACAGTATGCTATGCTATGTACCGCACCTGAAGTGTGCCTTGCCATGAGTCAGTCAAGGGGTACAAGAGTGATCCAAGAATGGATCACAGGACAGCGGTCAAAGTTATCCTTAGTAACTAGTGGACTAAGGAATTTTCTCGATTATGGAGGTGGTAAAAGAGTTCGTCGTAAAGAGTTACGTCGATGCAAGCATAACACCTATCCGGATAGCTTTGAGTAGAGATGCCGGATACGTATAATGGAGCAACAATTTAGAATAGCTCCAAGTAGAACAGTTATTTGGAATAGCTCCAAATAGAACGTGGTAGCTACATCTAGGAGATGACATAGAGATTTGTAAAGCACACACGGATCTGAAAGGTTCAGACCCGTTGACTAAAACCTCTCTCACAAGCAACATGATCAAACCCAGAACTCATTGAGTGTTAATCACATAGTGATGTGAACTAGATTATTGACTAGTAAACTCTTTGGATGTTGGTCACATGGCGATGTGACCTGTGAGTGTTAATCACATGGCGATGTGAACTAGATTATTAACTCAAGTGCAAGTGGGAGACTGTTGGAAATATGCCCTAGAGGCAATAATAAATTAGTTATTATTATATTTCCTTGTTCATGATAATCATTTATTATCCATGCTAGAATTGTATTGATAGGAAACTCAGATACATGTGTGGATACATAGACAACACCATGTCCCTAGTAAGCCTCTAGTTGACTAGCTCGTTGATCAATAGATGGTTACGGTTTCCTGACCATGGACATTGGATGTCATTGATAACGGGATCACATCATTAGGAGAATGATGTGATGGACAAGACCCAATCCTAAGCCTAGCACAAAGATCGTGTAGTTCGTATGCTAAAGCTTTTCTAATGTCAAGTATCATTTCCTTAGACCATGAGATTGTGCAACTCCCGGATACCGTAGGAATACTTTGGGTGTGCCAAACGTCACAACGTAACTGGGTGACTATAAAGGTGCACTACGGGTATCTCCGAAAGTGTCTGTTGGGTTGGCACGAATCGAGACTGGGATTTGTCACTTCATGTAAACGAAGAGGTATCTCTAGGCCCACTCGGTAGGACATCATCATAATGTGCACAATGTGATCAAGGAGTTGATCACGGGATGATGTGTTACGGAACGAGTAAAGAGACTTGCCGGTAACGAGATTGAACAAGGTATCGGGATACCGACGATCGAATCTCGGGCAAGTATCGTACCGCTAGACAAAGGGAATTGTATACGGGATTGATTAAGTCCTTGACATCGTGGTCCATCCGATGAGATCATCGTGGAACATGTGGGAGACAACATGGGTATCCAGATCCCGCTGTTGGTTATTGACCGGAGAGTCATCTCGGTCATGTCTGCATGTCTCCCGAACCCGTAGGGTCTACACACTTAAGGTTCGGTGACGCTAGGGTTATAGAGATATTAGTATGCGGTAACCCGAAAGTTGTTCGGAGTCCCGGATGAGATCCCGGACGTCACGAGGAGTTCCGGAATGGTCCGGAGGTAAAGAATTATATATAGGAAGTGCTATTTCGGCCATCGGGACAAGTTTCGGGGTCACCGGTATTGTACCGGGACCACCGGAAGGGTCCCGGGGGTCCACCGGGTGGGGCCACCTGCCCCGGGGGGCCACATGGGCTGTAGGGGGTGCGCCTTGGCCTACATGGGCCAAGGGAACCAGCCCCTAGAGGCCCATGCGCCAAAGGGACAAGAGGAGGGGAGAGTCCTAAAGGGGGAAGGCACCTCCGAGGTGCCTTGGGGAGGATGGACTCCTCCCCCCTTGGCCGCACCCTTCCTTGGAGGAAGGGGCAAGGCTGCGCCCTCCCCCTCTCCCTTGGCCCTATATATAGTGGGGGGAAGGGTGGGCAACCATACCTAAGCCCTGGCGCCTCCCTCTCCCTCCCATGACACATCTCCCTTCTCCCGCAGCGCTTGGCGAAGCCCTGTGCGGAATCCCGCTACTACCACCACCACGCCATCGTGTTGTTGGATCTCCATCAACCTCCCCTCCCCCCTTGCTGGATCAAGAAGGAGGAGACGTCGCTGCTCCGTACGTGTGTTGAACGCGGAGGTGCCGTCCGTTCGGCGCTAGGATCATCGGTGATTTGGATCACGACGAGTACGACTCCATCAACCCCGTTCTCTTGAACGCTTCCGCGCGCGATCTACAAGGGTATGTAGATCCACTCCTCCCTCGTTGCTAGATGACTCCATAGATAGATCTTGGTGACACGTAGGAAAATTATGAATTTATGCTACGTTCCCCAACATCTAGCTCTTGTTACCGTACGATGTTCATCCAACGGCCGTAGTGCTTCTTCAACCTCTGGTCTTCTTGCTCCAGCCGCCCAAACCAGCGCCGGTCGTGCCGCGTGCTCCTGCCTCTCGTGGCCAGCTGTGATGCCGCAGAGGCCTCACCGCCCACTACTACTCCCACCGCTGGCTAGGCCATCCCTCTACTCACCCACACCCCCTGTTATTCTGCGGCGACAGCAGCCTCACACCACAGCTGAACCAGTGAACCCTCGTACTGCTCTTCGCATGGGCATCCACTGCTGCGTCTTCCCCGGCTCCGAGCCGTCCCCTTCCTAGTCCTCGCCGTCGTCCATCGCCCTGGTGCTCTCGGCGCGGCGTGGTCAACGTGGTCAACGACCGACTTCCATCGGAAGAGTACTGTACATGGAGAGGCTGACAGCTTGGTCCACGGTAGCCGCAAGGAAGTGCCTCCTTATTAAGCGGAAAATAATTATTCCTCCACCTGACAGCGGGGACCCATCGGACGGGCCACCAGTATTTTGGAAAAAAAATCGTTTCCCCCTAACTGCTGGGACCCACCGGACGGGCCATCGTATTTCGCGAAAAAAACGTTCCCCCCATTGTCATCTCGGACCCATCGGAAGTGCCTCCTTATTACGCATAAAAAAATGAATACTCCCAGGCTAGCTGGGACCCACCTTGCTGGGAGGCTGACTTGTGGGCCTACTAAGTTGACGGGGACGAAGGGCTTTGTCAACTTAGTCAATCTGAACGATTCTAGCTCCAGTGACTGTACGATTTCCATCCAACGGCCGTAGTGCTTCTTCAACCTCTGGTCTTCTTGCTCCAGCCGTCCGAAGCAGCGCCGGTCATGCCGCATGCTCCTGCCTCCCGTGGCCGGCTGTGCTGCCGCAGAGGCCTCACCACCCCCTACTATTCCCACCGTTGGCCAGGCCCTGTGGCGACGGCAGCCTCACACCGCAGCCGAACTAGTGAACCCTTGTAGTCCTCTTCGCGCGGGCTTCCACTACCGCGTCGTCCCCTTCCTAGGCCTCGCCGTCGTCCACCGCCGTGGTGCTCTCCACGCGGCGTGGTCAACGTGGTCAAGAAACGACTTCCATCGGAAGAGTACTGTACGTGGAGAGGCTGACAGCTGGGTCCACAGCGACAGCCCAGTTTTTTTGTGATTTGCCAAGTAAGTCGCTTTGTCAGGCCTGTTGGGCTGCAAATCTTCCAAGACGAGGAGAGCTTTCATTCGGCTGGCCGAGAAAATGGCCCATCAGTAATGAGAAATGGGTTGTACATTTTTAAAACACATCAAACCGACAATTAGTTTCAAATATCTTTTTTTTCATTTCAAGATTTTAAATTACATTATTTTTTATGTGTGGAGAATTTGTTGGATTTTATATTGATATACATTTATTTTTAAAATCAGTTTGAATGTGAGTCAAAATTTCGGTATTAAAAACAGTTCAGACCGCACCGGAATATGCAAATTTTCGTATAATTTTTTAACCGTTGCCACAATATGGGCTGTAATGCTAACAAAAAGAATATGTGCTCCAAAAAAAACCTTAAGAATTAGCAAATGGGCTGTAAATTATTAGAAATAATGGCAGATGGGTTGTATGCTGTTTTCCACAGATTTGAGGCTTTCCTAAAAAAAGGTTGACGCACAAGCACTAACTGTTGGATGTCCATCCAACGGCCGTCGTGCTTCTTCAATCTCTGCTCTTCCTGCTCCAGCCGCTCAAACAAGCGCCGGCGGGACTGCCTGCTCCCTCCTCCTCGCGGCCGCCTGGGCTGCCGCGCAGGCCTCACCGCCCGACCGTACTCCCATCGCTGGCCTAGCCATCCCTCTACTCACCCACACCTGTTGTTATTCTCCGGCGACGGCAGACGAACTAGTAAACCCTCGTACAGTTGTACTCCCCTCCGCGTGGGAGACAACTGCCGAGTCTTCGCTGCCTCCGTGTCGTCCCCTTCCTAGGCCTCGCCGTCGTCCACCGCCCTGGTGCTCTCAGCGCGGCGTGCTCAGCATGGTCAAGGAATGACTTCCATCGGACGTGGACTGTACGTGGAGAGGCTGACAGCTGGGTCCACGGTCGCAACAAGGAAGTGCCTCCTTATTACGCGGAAAATAATGATTCCTCCACCTGACAGCTGGGACCCACCGAACGGGCCACTGTATTTCACGAAAAAAACGTTTCCCCTGATTGCTGGGACCCACCAGCTACATCTTCGCACGCAAGGAAGTGCGTCCGGGCAAAAAAAAACGATTAGCCCCCTGACTGCTGGGACCGACCAGCTACATCTTCATAGGCGAGGAGTGCCTGACAGTCGGGACCCACCTGGTCGAAGCGTACGTAGCGTTGTCACTCTGGTCGCGAACATGTACGTACATACTGGTCGATGTAGAGGCACGCATGTGTCGTAGTAGAGGCGCGCACGTAGCATTTACACGTACGTACAGCGGCCAGGGTGCAAGAAAGAAAATACGGCCACGTATGTGTACATACGGGCGGGGTCTCCAACGCCTACTCGCGCATACGTACGGCCAGGGCTCGTGTACATGGATGGGTCGGAACGGAGAAACAACGTCGTCGTCGTGTTCATGGGGAGGCAACGGAATGCGTCGTGTTCATGGGGAGGCAACAGAATGCGTCGTGTTCATGGGGAGGCAACGGAATGCGTCGTGTTCATCGGGAGGGCTTGGACGGAATAGGTAATGGAAACGAGGCCTGGCGTACCGCAGAACGGAGGAAACGGCCTTGTGTTCGACCGGCCACGTTCGAAACGGGATCCTGTTCATCGGGAGGGGTCTGGCGTACCGCAAAACGGAGGAAACGAACCTCCTACGATCGAAACGGGGGTCCTGTTGATCGGGAGGGGTGTGGCGTACCACAAAACGGAGGAAACGGACCTCTACGGTTGAAACGGGGGTCCTGTTGATCGGGAGGGGTGTGGCGTACCGCAAAATGGAGGACACGGACTTATGTTGGAGCGCTATGGTCGAAACGGGGGTCCTGTTCATCGGAAGGGGTGTGGCGTAGCACAAAACGAGACTCCACGGGATACTGTTCATCTCCATCATCGACCTCCTCCAGCCTCCACGGGCTCCTGTTCATCCAGCCTCCACGGGCTCCTGTTCATCCAGCCTCCACGGGCTCCTATTCATCCAGCCTCCACGGGCTCCTGTTCATCCAGCCTCCACTGTGCGCTACTCCACCGTCTACTGTTCAACCACCCCTCCACCGTCTACTGTTCATCCAGCCCTCCACACCACGGGGTCCTATTCAACCACCCCTCCACGGGCACCCCTCCACTGTCTACTATTCATCCAGCCCTCCACACCACGGGGTCCTGTTCATCCACCCCTCCACGGGCACCCCTCCACCATCTACTGTTCATCCAGCCCTCCACCACACCACAGGGTCCTGTTCATCCAGAGGCAACGCCACCGCTCACTATTCATCCAAACCCCCCCGCAACGCTCACTTTTCATCCCACCGATCGGCTTCAGTTAGCAGCAGTAGCGACAGAATCGCTCGATCGGGTTCAGTTAACAGCCATCGATCGATCGCTCGGTTTCAGTAACGCGTAGCCTGCAGTGCAATCGCTCGGGTTCAGTTAGAGCCCAATGCCTCGCTCGGGTTCAGTTAGAGCCAACGCCTCGCACAATCGCGTGTACGTGTACGAGAGAAACGCGCATCGCTCGGCCCACGACCTCCCACCGTAACCGGGAACTCCCCGAAATTTTCCTCCCCCTCGCTTCTGTCACGGTTTTTTCCATCATGGACGGCCCAAAGAATGTCATGCAGCTGCGTCTCCGGCCCGCCTAGGACGAAAAGCCCATTTTCTGTCATGATTTTTTGTCATAGAAGTAGGAGCCCACCACATCTATGATGATACCGGGTTTTGTCACAATTATCATCATAGAAGTGTCATATGTATGACAGAAAAAAAATTCGTTCGGCCCAAACTGTCATGGATGTGTCTTTTTTTTGTAGTGCTCCTTCCTTCCCCTTCTCATGGGAGAAAGGAAAAGGGGGGCGCCACCCTCCCCTGCCTTTCCCAGCTCACCTAATAAGGAAAGGGGGCGCGGCTTGGGGAGGACCCCAAGTAGGATTTGACCTACTCGAGGCGCCTCCTGGAAGCCTCCCCTCTCCCCCACCTATATATATGTGGGAGGGGGCGCCACACGTAACCACCACAATCTCTTAGCTGTGTGCGGCACCCCCCCCCTCCATAGTTTTGTCCCTCGGTCATATTTTCGTAGTGCTTAGGCGAAGCCCTGCGGAGATAGCATCACCACCACCGTCACCACGCCGTCGTGCTGCCAGAACTCATCCACTACTTTGTCGTCTTGCTGGATCAGGAAGGCAAGAACGTCACCGAGTTGAACGTGTGATGAACATGGAGGTGTCGTACGTTCGGTACTCGATCAGTTGGATCACGAAGAAGTTCGACTACATCAACCGCGTTAACAACGCTTCCGCTTACGGTCTACGAGGGTACGTAGACACACTCTGCCCTCTCATTACTATGCATCTCCATTGATAGATCTTGCATGTGCATAGAATTTTTTTGTTTTCCATGCAACATTTCCCAACAAGAAGATACCGTGGGCCTTTAGCAGGCCAAAATGCATGTTGGGCCTCAATTTCTGATAGTCGTCCATGGGCCTTTAGCAGGCTAAAATGTACACCGGGCCATTATTGGCCTAGTTATATGACGGGTCGTTACTAGGCCAAAACATATCTTGGGGTTTGGTTAGCCCATTGATATCATGGGCCTTTAAGAGGCCAAAAGCTTAGTATAGGCATCAACTGGCCGAATTATATGAGAGGCCTTTAACAGGCCCAAAGTTAGGTTGGGTTGAACTGTTGCCACCGTGATCACGGGCCGTTAGTGGGCCGGATGTCGCATCGGACCATATACGGCCCATTGGTAGCACGGGCCATTACCAGGCCGAAAGACACCCAGGCTAAAATGGGCCCATGTCTACATCGGGCCACTAACATGCCGAAAACTCACTAGGCCGCAATTGGGCCCAAAGACTGAGAGAACAATTAACGGGCCAGATCTGGCGGTGGGCCATAAATGGGCAATGTTTAAGCATGCCGTTAGTGGGCCAGCCCACTAGTACCTAAGTAAATCATACAGGCCTTCGAATGGGCTGGCCTTTTTAACCTATATGGGCCTTTGTTGGGTCGTGCCATGTGTCAACGTACCATAGGCACATTTCCTCCATTGGATGGATGACATCTGGCCAATCACGGAGCCGACACGTGTTTCCTCCGGCCAACGAGAATTTTACACGTGGAAAATTGCCATTGGTCGTTGTTGTTAACAGGTTATTGGATCCAAAACCGAACCTGATAGCTTAAGCGTGACCCATTACGGTGGATGCCATGCGTCGGTTACCCTTGACGAAAGCACTTCCATGACGCATCATTTATCGTCATCGAACACTTCTACGAGAGCACAAGTATGACTATCTTGATTCTGTCATAAAATCGTCATGGATGTACATCCGACAAAATACATGACCTATTGTGACAAACACGTATCATAACGGAAGTGTTTTTTTGTAGTGTGTGCTGAAACCCATAAACGATCCAAGGTAACTCGCGGTTCTCGAGGCATGGACAAGCATGCAACCGCGTGCATCACTACGCCCGCTCGGTCAAGATTCACTACCCATTGTTCGTTTGCTTTGGACCATTTTCTGACCCATACAAGTGGACTTGACACAGACCAAGAAGACAAGTGGGCTTCCTTTTCTCTACTCTTATAAAAAACCGAGTTGATGATGATGGTGTGCCTGTCATCCTGCAATGTAAACCGTCTGATCTATATCTAACGGATAGAAAGAAAACTATGGCAATTTTACAAAAAGATACCCGCACCTCTCTCCACATTTTCATATAAGGCCTTCCCTCGTTCATCCTTATCTCCCACAACCTCATTGTTGAGCAATTAAAAAAGGAAGCCTCTGGAATAATCTGGCATGGTGGCCGTTGCGGAGTCGTCCATCCCCATGCCTCTGCTTATTCCGACTACCTACCACCACCATGCCCCACTCCTCCTCACCGTATCTCTCCTCTTTCTCGTCTCCCCCACCCGCTCAGTATGAGCTGTTGGGACACAGATGGCGCCGTTGACATGCTTACGGAGGTCAGTGTCGGAGAGGGTCTGCATCAACAGTGTACGTGCTGAGTTATGTAAACCTGCAGATGTCGTTAGTTTTTACACATGAGATGATGTAGACCGAACCTCGTGGTGAGATCCGATTGGTTGTTGCGGCCTGACCATTCACGACACTCCACCTTCAGCAGTAGTAGCCTCCCGCCCGCGCACGCGATGTACACGAAATAGAGGGTTTGAACCATGCGGCTCAGCACAAGAAAACCATTCTCGATGATGGTACTCATGCGCAAAAACAATTTCTTCAAAGAAATCCCAACACAGAGGTTGTCTAAAGATCCTTCTAAAACTTGATACGGGTGTCTACCCTTGAAAACACATCATGTCTATTTTATAAAATAACCTCCCTTTTACATGAGAAAAACGATTATGCTTTATAGCCAACCCTAGCGTGTCCAATATACTGGCCGCAAGAAAACTCTTTCATATCTATTCCTAACTTACAAAAGGAATCTAGTAAAAATAGAAACTGACTTGATAATTTCCTGAACACAATCTGAACTTGATGATGAGTATCCTCTTGATCTCGTCATGAGGTGGGCCCCAGCCAATAGAAGACAATGATGGCAACTCAAACACGTCAAAAGTCCTCAAGGCATCTTCACGTGTCTTCTCTTTGTGTGGTAGAAAAATAAATAAATCTTTATTTTTTATCTACTGGACCGAACCAGTTAAATCAGAGTCTGCTTGAGTCCTCGAATCATCGTAGGTCTCGCGAACCAACCTGTGGTTGGATGGTTAGAGGGATTGTGGTATCCCCAGCCCACCAGGGTTCACTAGTAGAAAAAGGGTCAAACGTGAAGCACATTAGTGCCGGTTTGAATTAGAGCCGGCACTAATGTGTACATTAGTGCCGGTTCGTGGCGGCGATCAATAGTACCGGTTCGTGGCGAACCTTTAGTACCGGTTCATGCCACGAACCGGTACTAAAGAGGCTGTGTCAGCCTGCGGTCAGGCTATGGCCCCACCATCACCATCTAGTGCCGGTTCGTACCACAAACCGGTACTAATGAGGTTATGGCAAGCTGTTTTTAGTCCCACCTCGCCAAGAGAGAGGCAGTATGAGCGGTTTATAAGCCGTGAGTGCATAGACAATGACGAAGAGTTGCAATGCTCATCTACATGTTGATTAGCTGCAAGCCTTGCGGAATAGCATAGATTGCACTGAGCTATGTTCAGTGCAGTCTACACTATTCCGAAAGGCTTGAAGCAAATTAACCAGCATTGCACCTCTTTTTTATTTTTAATAACTTATTTAAACTCCAGACTTCTTTTGTGTTTAGTATGCAGCATTTAAAGCGACGTCATCAATTTCCAACATGTTCTGACATCATTAGTTGTTTTTCGGTCATTTACCTAATTGTTTAGAGAGCTAAATGACCGTGAAATTGAAAATCACTACAAAATGAATCCTGAAAATGTTGAAACTTGGCATGGTATCATCATATCACCCGCATAGCATGCGCGAAAGAGTAGAGAGGGTCACGGCAAAAACTGGACGCACTTCGTGTACAAACTGGACATACTCTTTCCGAGTATCAGGGTTTCGGACGAGAACTCATCTGTTACATGGCCACTTCAATGTTTTTTAAACTTATTTGAACTCCGGACTTCTTTTGTGTTTAGTATGCAGCATTTAAAGCGACGTCATCAATTTCCAACATGTTCTGACATCATTTGTTGTTTTTCGATCATTTACCTAATTGTTTAGAGAGCTAAATGACCGTGAAATTGAAAATCACTACAAAATGAATCCTGAAAATGTTGAAACTTGGCATGGTATCATCATATCACCCGCATAGCATGCGCGAAAGAGTAGAGAGGGTCACGGCAAAAACTGGACGCACTTCGTGTACAAACTGGACAAACTCTTTCCGAGTATCAGGGTTTCGGAGTACGGAGTGGGTACTAATGTGCATCCCACCAATCAGGACGGATCGTGTGTTTCTTTCTAGCTCTTGCGAGTCGTTGGATCAAGGGTGTGTTTCTTCCTAGCTCATGTGAGTCGTTGGATCGAAACTACCACAATCACTTTGTGAGCCAGACGACCCTATATATAGCCCACCTCTCGCCTTCCCTGCATAAGTCTTTCAGTTCATCGACTACATACATCTACCAGTTCATCGACTGCATACATCTACCAGTTCATCGACTGAATACAAATCATTCGGATTCGCCATCATACGTCCAACCGTGCATTTGATATGCATATATATGCATCACGAGCAACGGTTGGGCTGTATGATGGCGATACCGATTGGTTTGTTCTAGATCCGACATAAAAGGTTTGATACAACTTCTTTTTTGTGACATAAGAGCTATCGATCTCTCCTCCTACCTATTTTAGTTACACAACTACCTATTTGTGCCAAATTTTCACTTTTGCTATTGCTCTTGCATCATAAGCATCCATGTTAACTGGACTTACAAGTAATGCAATTTAACCAAACTATCTTGTGATCCATGTTGATTAGCTTCAAGCCTTGCGGAATAGCATAGATTGCACTGAGCTATGTGCAGTGCAGTCTACACTATTCCGAAAGGCTTGAAGCAAATTAACCAGCATTGCACCTCTTTTTTATTTTTAATAACTTATTTAAACTCCGGACTTCTTTTGTGTTCAGTATGCAGCATTTAATGCGACGCCATCAATTTCCAACATGTTCTGACATCATTTGTTGTTTTTCGGTCATTTACCTAATTGTTCAGTATGCAGCATTCAATTCCAAAAGAAAATAAATAGAAGAAAATAAATAATGCAGAAAAGAAAAAACTATATAAAAAACTACTCAAAAATAAATAGAAGAAAATAAATAATGCAGAAAAGAAAAAACTATATAAAAATTTGTTGGCACGCTGCCTAGTGGGCCTGCCAGACCTAGGGTGTGCAAATGCAGGCCCAGACGGGCCAGCAGGCTCACAGGGCAGCGTGCCCTAATTAATTAGGCCGAGAAGCCTGCTATATAGAGGAGTTCGAAGAGGTAGCCGCGGCTGGATTTATAAACCAGTGCGGCTGCCCTGCGCCGGGCGAGGTGGGACTAAACTTTGGGGTGGCAGCGCAAGGCCTTTAGTACCGGTTGGTGGCTCCAACCGGTAGTAAAGGCCCCCCTTTAGTACCAGTTGGTGGCTCCAACCGGTACTAAAGGCCTTCGTTTCCCGCCGCTTGGCCTGGCGAAAATAGGCCTTTAGTACCGGTTGGAGCCACGAACCGGTACTAAAGGCCCATCCTATATATATAGCACTTACGAAAATTTCAGTTTCATCTCCCCACTTCGTCTCCAACCTCCGCCGCGCCCGCCGCTCGATCCCGTCGTCGCCGCCCGTTGCCCGTACCGTCGTCCGTCATCATCGTCGCTGTCCCCGCCGCCGCCCGTCGTCGTCGTCGTCTCGCGCTGCCGCCCCGAACGCCGCCGCCGTCCGTCGTCATCGCCGCGGCCGTACGTCTCTCTCTCGCTCCCGCACACACATACACACACATATACCACACACACACGCATACACACACTCATACACACATACGTACACACATATACGTATATATACACACACATGCATACACACACACATACACACACACACATTTTTTTTACTTATTTTCTGTTTTTTAGAAAAGTTAATTAGATGATCGAATGTTAGATTAATGTCGAATGTTAGATGAATTAGCTAGCTAGATAGAAAAATTGTCGAACTAGAGATTAGAACTAGTTGAATAATTAATATAACTAGTTTATTTTTAGTAAGAAAATTTAGGTATATGAGATTAGAACTAGTTGAATAATTAATATAACTAGTTTATTTTTAGTAAGAAAATTTAGGTATATGAGATTAGAACTAGTTGAATAATTAATATAACTAGTTTATTTTTAGTAAGAAAATTTAGGTATATGAGATTTGATGAGAATCAGACTGTCATCACCAAGGTGAAGAGTTCAAAGGACAACATGAAGTCCACCAAACACATAAGAATGAGATTAAAAGCTGTCAGAAAATTAAGAAACTCCGGAGTGATAGCGTTGGACTATGTACATACGGCTAAGAATCTGGCAGATCCCTTTACAAAAGGGCTATCACGTGTTGTGATAGATAATGCATCGAGGGAGATGGGTATGAGACCCACATGAGTTGCCATGGTGGTAACCCAACCTATGTGATCGGAGATCCCGTGAACTAGGACCTGGGAAAACAAGCCAGTGGTGAACTGAGGAGAGTAACTATACTAACCCACTCCGTTGGAGATGCAATACTCTCGATACTGTATGGTACGATGACTACGGTCTCAATGTGTTCCAAAGCTTATAAAAGCAAGATGCTATCCTACAGAGCGATCTTTGGAGGAACACACCTATATGAGCCCGACTGCTGGTCACAGTCTATGAGATTGGGGTGATCTCTAGTGAGCTCATGAGTAGGCCAGGAGTGTGACTTATATGCTCCACCCGAGGGGTTAGCCTTCGGCAGCCTAGTACTAGTAAGACATGTAGTGAAACTTCTTTACGCCAAACTGACAATTCAAGGCATAGTCCATTATTCAGTTGTGAAGGAATGTAGCCACTTGTTCTAGGTGAAGTTCAACCTTAACAGGTCTTTACTGAAACACTGGTATATCGAAACAGCAATTGGAACAGAGGACACAATGGGCCCTCGAGATCTGGTGGGGGATTGCTGAAATCTGAGATGGGCTCTAGGCCCATATTGCAATTTCTGAAAAATCTCTAAGGGCCCATGTGGGTTATATGGCACTAGGTGTGGTGGGAAGTTTAGTCCCACCCCGGAAGTGGAAGAAGAGTTGGAGTGGTTTATAAGGGTTTCTCTTCTACATGCTATTGGAGCTTGAGAAGAGAAGAGGCCCTCGCGCACTCCTCCTCCGCCGCCCGCCTCGCCACGCCACGCCTCGTCACGACGCGGCGCGAGCCGAGCTCACACCTACGCGCTTATTTTTGCTAGTCACTAACGGAGAGTTTTCTGACAGCTGGGCCACGATCTGAGACGTCGGATCGTGAGCTGTCACGGACTCGGACATGGGTCGAGCCCACGCGGCTGCGCCTATAAGTATGCGGTGTCTCCTAACCCTAGCCGCCCCGAACAGATCACATCTGCTCACGCGCACGCCCACCGTCGTTCCTTTGCTGCTGCTGCCGCCGGTGACTCCATCCCGTCCGCCGCGTACACGGTCGACGGGAGAGCAGGTCTCCGAAACCACGCCCTTCTGGTTCCTGTACGGGGTGAGGGGCGAATAGGTTTTTAGGCAGCGATTACGCGATTGCTCGCTTCCGATCGTCTACTTCCTCTACGTCCGCGTCGCCTTCATCATCACCATGTCCACCGACGCCGACCGTGCCGCCGCCGAGAAAGCTGAAGCCGACAAGAAGGCCGCCGAGGACGCCGCTGCTGCCACCAAAGCCGCGGCCTCTGCGTGGCCTACTAGAGGGTATAACTTGTTTATCCCGCTCCTGATTATTTTCATATTAGCAGTACTCGCAGTATGTGTAGATTTGTCTACTGTTTGCTTAATACGTGCATGTTTAGATCAGAGTCAGTACGTCATCAACTTAGTCAATGCCATGCTAGTGATTTACTCATGGATTAATTTAATCAAGAAATTGCCTATTTACTCAACAGCTGCACCCACTGAGTTGGTTCTCCAGAAGCAGTGCACACAAACACACCCAAGAAACACCTGAGGGACTGTGCAGCCCTGCTATCAAGTGCGCGATGGCACCTCCTCCCACGAGAACGAGATGAGCAGGTCCGTCGCCATTAGTTCATCCGACATGAATCAGTTCCTTCCTCGGCACCTTATTGTGAATTAACGTACTCGGTCCTTCGATTTGGTTTGATTGGATTTCGAAGTGCAGGTCGGAGTCGGCGCCGGGGGCAGCACCGGCCGTGGTGGTGAAGACGGTGGACCTGCAAACGGCGGCGACACCGGACGTGGGGGCGACGACGGTGGACGTGCAGACGACGGTGGCACCGGACGTGGGGGTGACGACGGTGGACGTGCAAATGGCGGCGGCACGGGCCGTGGCGGTGACGACGGTGGACGTGCAGACGGTGGCGAGGGAGCTCCAGGAGCAGCAGGACGGCATGATGTACCTGGACGTGAGGACGGAGGAGGAGATGGGGAAGGGCCACATCCGCGGCTCCCTCAACGTCCCCTACTTCTTCGTCACGCCACAAGGCATGCCGCGCTAACTAATCTCCTCTTCTATTGATCCTAACACCGCCACCATCATAGATTCAGCTCTGTCCTTAGGCACCAATTAACCTCCGTCTATATGCAAACCATGCATGTATGTGGACGCTTATCCGTCCATGTGCAACCTTTCGCTAGCCGCACACACATACACACACATATACCACACACACACGCATACACACACTCATACACACATACGTACACACATATACGTATATATACACACACATGCATACACACACACATACACACACACACATTTTTTTTACTTATTTTCTGTTTTTTAGAAAAGTTAATTAGATGATCGAATGTTAGATTAATGTCGAATGTTAGATGAATTAGCTAGCTAGATAGAAAAATTGTCGAACTAGAGATTAGAACTAGTTGAATAATTAATATAACTAGTTTATTTTTCGTAAGAAAATTTAGGTATATGAGATTAGAACTAGTTGAATAATTAATATAACTAGTTTATTTTTAGTAAGAAAATTTAGGTATATGAGATTAGAACTAGTTGAATAATTAATATAACTAGTTTATTTTTAGTAAGAAAATTTAGGTATATGAGATTAGAACTAGTTGAATAATTAATATAACTAGTTTATTTTTAGTAAGAAAATTTAGGTATATGAGATTTGATGATATAATTAAAATATTATTTGTTAATGAGTTTTTCTGTTTCTTTAATTTTTATATATTTTGAGTTTATATAAATGTTAGATTAATGTCGAATGTTAGATGAATTAGATAGAAAAGTTAAATATATAGTAATGTCAATTGAATATATAGTTAGATATATTAATGTCAAATCTTAGATGAATATATATTTGGCTAGATATAGGTGTTTAATGTTTCACCTATATGAACATAGGAAATGTCATCTGACGATGAAAAAGATTTTATTATGTGCGAACACTGTGAAGACCAGCGCGGCCTGTGCGACCAAAATTTCCTTGTTGATGGTAGGCGCTTCAGCATCAAGCTGGATGAGACATTCGAAGTTGATACAGTAAGTCACTTTGTCAATTATTATTTGAATGCAAAACTTATGCTTCATTTGCTTCAACTTATAATTTTAAATTTTCACTATTCTATTAGCGCATCCCCTGCCATGCAAGAATTTTTGTCTTTGATAAGATAGGTTTAGTGCTATAGATGATATGGAGGTAAAGAGAGTTTACTTGAAGACGGAGCATGGGTATACTTTCAACGTCAAATTATATAATGGAGACACATACACCCATTTTGAATGCAAAACTTGGCAAGCACTATGCAAGGCTTATGCATTTGAGCCTGATATGGTTATCACCTTTGATATTCGTCCGGAAGATGATATTGAAGGTAATATAGACATCTGGGTCGATGTGCAAACGCCTCCAGTTCTACCATTTGGTCGATGTGCAAACGACGAGGTGCCTACGGTGACTTCGTAAATTTCAAAATGATATACCGTCTCAGTCTTTCGGAGGTGCTCATAGGGGTAGTGTGTGTGCGTATCTGTGTTCATAGGGGTGAGTGTATGCGCGTGTATATGAGCGCTGGTGTCTGTACTGTGTTAAAAAAAGAATCATCGTAGGTCTCCTTTTCTTTCTCTAACGTGACACAAGGACATCCATTAGAGTAATTACCCCAGCATGCACATGCAGCTAAAACATCCAGACCAAGGCATCCAAAATATATATACGTGTATGTCTTGCCCCCAAACATGTCCTTATATTTTTCTTTGTACTGATATGAACACAACCTCTTTAGCTGGTCCTGATGGATACAAGTTTCGGCAACTGGCTTTTCTTCATTTGTCGTGGTCGTAACAGTATCGACTACTGTAGTTAAATTATGCACGGTCATATCATGTGATTACTCCCACATGGGTCAATCGCAACAGATTTTTTGTAAAATAAATGTATCTTGTTGTTCCGTGCAATGCACGGGCATCTTACTAGTATAGGTAGAATTCTGCGGGAGCAAGCAACTACTTCAGATATAACGTCAAACCAAATGATAAGAAAGAAACCATTACGCTAAACTCTTTCAAAGCATGGAGGAGGGGGATTGTGGCCGGATGAGAGGGCTTTTAGCCGGCACATGGTAGGTGCGTTGGTGGTGCGGTGGGTCTAGCATGGTTTGGCAGCGAAGATGTTGCTATTGGGGAACGTAGCAATTTCAAAAAAATTCCTACGCACACGCAAGATCATGGTGATGCATAGCAACGAGAAGGGAGAGTGTTGTATACATACCCTCGTAGACCGTAAGCGGAAGCGTTATGATAATGCGGTTGATGTAGTCATACGTCTTCACGGCCCGACCGATCCTAGTACCGAAAGGACGGCACCTCCGCGATCTGCACATGTTCAGCTCGGTGACGTCCCACGAACTCTCGATCCAGCAGAGTGTCGAGGGAGAGTTTCGTTAGCACTATGGCGTGATGATGGTGATGATGAAGTTACCGGTGCAGGGCTTCGCCTAAGCACTACGACAATATGACCGAGGTGGATTATGGTGGAGGGGGGCACCGCACACGGCTAAGAACAATGTCAACTTGTGTGTTCTAGGGTGCCCCCTGCCCCCGTATATAAAGGAGCAAGGGGGAGGCCGGCCGGCCTTGGGGCGCGGCAAGGAGGGGGAGGAGTCCTCCTCCTAGTAGGAGTAGGACTCCCCCTTTCCTAGTCCAACTAGGAAGGAGGAAGGGGAAAGGAAGGAGAGGGAGAGAGGGAGGAAAGAGGGGGCGCCGCCCCTACTTGTCCAATTCGGACTCCCAAGGGGGGGGGGCGCGGCCAGCCCTATGGCCCCTCCTCTCTCTCACACAAGGCCCATGTAGGCCCATTCAGTTCCCCCGGGGGTTCCGATAACCCCCCGACACTCCAATAATTATCCGGTGACCCCCGGAACTCATCCAGTGTCCGAATATAGTCGTCCAATATATCAATCTTTATGTCTTGACCATTTCGAGATTCCTCGTCATGTCCGTGATCACATCCGGGACTCCAAACTATCTTAGGTACATCAAAATACATAAACTCATAATACTGATCGTCACCGAACGTTAAACGTGCGGACCCTATGGGTTCGAGAACTATGTAGACATGACCGAGACACGTCTCCGGCCAATAACCAATAGCAGAACCTGGATGTTCGTATTGGCTACCACATATTCTACGAAGATCTTTATTGGTCAAACCGCATAACAGTATACGTTGTTCCCTTTGTCATTTGTATGTTACTTGCCCGAGATTCGATCGTCGGTATCTCACTACCTAGTTCAATCTCGTTACCGGCAAGTCTCTTTACTCGTTCCGTAATGCATCATCCCGCAACAAACTCATTAGTTACATTGCTTGCAAGGCTTATAGTGATGTGCATTACCGAGAGGGCCCAGAGATACCTCTCCGATATAAGGAAATATCATGATATAAGGAAATATAAATAACAACTTTATTATTGCCTCCAGGGCATATTTCCTTCAGTTGCTTGTTCTGGTAGCGGCAGAGCTGGCTGGAGGCAGCAGCAGGTTCCCATGGGCAGGTTGGTGGCGGCAATGTGATGGCTCGGCCAAGATGGAGTCTTGCGAGCAGCAAGCGGCCGGTCACCTCTGTGCGGCATGGCGAGCGGCGGTGCTCTCCTGATGGTGCTAGCCTCAGTTTTTTTCTGTGGAGAGGTGGGTCTGATCGTCACAAGGCCATCCCTTGGAGTGGGCGATGACCGCTGCGGGCAATCATCGACCTGGCCAAAGGTGATGGTTGGCTACGGTTCGTGCAGGCTAGGAGTGGATAGTGTGGTCGCGGTTTCCCTGTCGGGGTGTAGCGATCCAACCTCAGACGGTCAAATCTCTGTGCATAAGTGTCATCCCTGGATCGGTAATGCTGACACACACAGTACTTGAAGGGTTTATAACATCTGAAAAGTCTGCAACATGATATGTTGCAGCCCGAAATGGTTCAGCACATGGAATATGCTAGCAAAATAACATAGTAGAACAATGAACAAGATAAATGCTAACACTACATGCATATATGGCTGGTGGAGGCTCTATGGTTAACATATTTTTGCGTAAAGCCAATTTTTTCCTACTGCAAAGGAATATAATTAATTTAACTACAAAGTTGGTTGATAAACATTGAGAATGGAAACCCCATCTCAATCCCAATTAAACAGTAATTAACAATCCCAGCAAAATTAATTAAGAGTGATGAGATCAATATCAATAATTCAAGTACCACATACTCAAGATGTCCATAACCGGGGACACGACTAACCATGATTAGTTTGTACACTCTACAGAGGTTTGCACACTTTTCCCCACAAGACTAGATCTCCTCCATTGAATTTCTCGCACTACATGATGTTTGAGAAACAGATGACCGAAAAACAATCTTTTAGAAGCATTAACTCTTTCGACGGGTAAACCGTACCACCTACATCCCCTACATCTGCTTGTTTACCACTGAAAGAGGTCACACAACATACTCAACTATGCCAGAGCCCATAATGGCTTGTGGCTGCACACGGAAGTTTCTAGCATGATTAATCTTATGATCCCTTTGAGCCTGGGTGGCGAACCATAGGATGATCACACGGATTCCCCAGGATCTCCTTGGACAACACTGGATTCCCCAGGTGCCCACAAACAATCCACCAGATGTGTATTAGAGTAGCCACCTTAAATAAACCCTTAGTTAACAATAATATCTCACATCTGTCATGAATCACTCAAACCAAACCACATCTCCGAGCATAGCATAGCAGTAATAGCATACGTAGAAGTAATTCCCATGGTTTGAAATAAAGGACAATAGGTTCTACCTCATCATCTACTTCCCAATACCCACATGTTAAAAAATCCTAATCATGCAATGTTTGAGGGTTGAAACTAATGCATAAAAACTGGGTATAAGAGGGGTATGATCAAAGTGTTACTTGCCTTGCTGACGATCTGCAAACCCTAATGACTCATAGTAGCACGCTTCGCACTCCAGAAACTCTATCACAAACAAACAATAACATACATAATCACTCAAGCATAGATTCAAGGGTAAAAGTCAAATAAAAAGATCCAAACGGAAAGTTCAACTGAAGTGCTTTGATTTGCGAAAAGAATCATTCAAATCGGAGTTACGAAACTCAAACTACGATCAAAAGAAGTTCGAAAACAAATCTGCTTGAAACCAAATTTTAATTTGTCAAAACCTTATGCAAGTTTATTAACTGGAAAGAGGGGTTCGAGACGAAGATTTTGGCGTTGGTTTCACTGGATTTGGATAAATGATTAAAAAGTTGCGAGGGTTTGAAGATTAGGGGCTAATCTGCGATAAAAATAATCGCGGATAGGTCCCTGACCGAAAATAAAAGTAAAAATAAAAGATTAATGAACGTTCGTCACTAGAGACAAACGAACGAAAACGTTCGTTAAAAAGAACTAATGGGTGAATGCTTGCTAAATAGAAACCCTAAAAAATTAAAACCGATCTAGATCAAAAACCGAAAAAACGAAATAAACCGGCGAACCGGACGGTTTTCTACCGGTTCACGATGACGGCGAGATCCGGCGGCGGGGCGGGGCTCCGGCGAGGTGGTGAGGCGAGGCTACTGCGAGGCGGCTTGCGACACACAGCAGCGGCGGCTGCGGCGAGACGGGGTGGAGAGGAGGGGGCGGCGGCTGCGGTGGGCTGCTGGGCCGCTAGGCTAGGCCTTCGGCCCAGTCGGGCGAATAAGATTTAAAAAAAAACAAAAATTTCGCCCAAAGTAAAATCCTAATAAAATATATAAAAAATCTAAAATCCCAAAAACTATTTTCACCCTCTAAATAAAATATTTAGAACAAAGTGAACATTTTTCTGTCCTAAAATTCACACTTTAAAATAATGCATATTTTTTAGTTCAAATAAAATATCAAATAAAATCCAAATGAAATATTTATTTGATTTTAAAATTTCTTCTCCAATATTCCTTTCATTTTGAACAATTAATATTATCTTCCCTCTTTTATTTTTAATATTGGAAATATTCGGATGGAAAAATTATTAAAACCAAATTGATCCTCTTTTCAAATTTGAGAAAAATTCAAATATGAAAATAAATGAAATCCCCAACTCTCTCCGAGGGTCCTTGAGTTTCTTATAATTTCTAGGATCACAACCAAAATGCAAATAAAATATGATATGCATATGATGACCTATGTATGACATCCAAATTGAAAAATTGGGATGTTACAAACCTACCCCCCTTAATATGAATCTCGCCCTCGAGATTCCGGTTGGCTAGAAAAAAGGTGTGGGTGGTCCTTCCGTAGGTCTTCTTCTCATTCCTAGGTGGATTCATCCTCGGTATGGTGGCTCCACTGAACTTTGCAAAACTTGATAACCTTGCTGCGTGTAACTCGGCTGGCAAACTCGAGAATCTTGACAGGCTTCTCCTCGTAGGTTAGGTCACTGTCCAACTGAATTCTTCCAGGGGCACTGTATCTCTCAGAGGAATATCGGCCATCTCTGCATGGGACTTCTTCAACTAGGAAACATGAAACACATCATGAACTTCTGACAATATTTCGGGTAACTCCAACTTGTAGGCTACTTCTCCCATAAGTTCCAAAACTCGGTATGGTCCTACAAATCTCAGGGCTAACTTTCCCTTAACTCCAAATCGTTTAACTCCTCGGAGCGGTGGTACACGTGGATATGCTCTGTCTCCGATTTCATAGACTACCTCCTTGCGTTTGGTGTCTGCATAACTCTTCTGCCTAGACTGGGCAACCTTCAGTCTGTCTCGAATCAACTTAACCTTTTCTTCAGACTCCTTGATCAAATCTGGTCCAAACAACTGATGGGTCTCCAACTTCATCCCACATCAACGGTGTCCTGCATCTTCTCTCGTACAAAGCTTCGAAAGGTGCCATCTTCAAACTAGCTTGATAACTGTTGTTGTATGAGAACTCTGCATAGGTGTAAGTGCATCTAGTGCCCCTTAGTGCTTTTGGTGTATTGAAGACTTATAGGTTAAGAGACTAATGAGTTTATGAGTGTACACAGGTCTATAAGTCTATGAGGAGTTTGATATTTACAGATAAAGTCGACCCCTAAAACTGAAGTTCTTTGACTGAAGACTTTGGATTTCTGAAGATTTTCTGAAGACTTTGAAAGTAAAGAAATTGGTGTGACCTTGAAGACTTGGTATTCATTTGAGGAACATGAAGCGTGAAGACTTTTGTTTTCGTAGTTTCATTTTCTCTTTCTTGAGTCATAGGAAACACTGTACTGTTAAAGAGGGTCGAGGAAATACTATGGAAAATTTTCCATGTGATGCTCAACTCAAAATCCTACACCTACCAATCCCTTCAAGTGAAGCCATTGGAAATCTCATACTGTTCAGTCATATTCTTCAGTGACAGAGACCAAGTACTTCTGGTCTCTGAGGAATTTGTTCTGACTGAGGAGTTAGGAATTCACCAGTGCGGATTGCCTACACAGTGAGGAACATGATAGCCCTGAGGAATTTGATACTCAAATTTCCGACCGTTGTTGTGCTATGCGCCAGCTGTCCCAAAATATATTATCCACCTAACGGTCATATCATTGAAGGGCATTTATGTTTTATCATGTCGGGCAGCTCCCTAGGCTATAAATAGCCGCCCCTTAAAACCACTAGTTGGTTGGCTGCTCCGAGAGAAACTGACACTTGTCATTTGAGAGCATCCCATCCTCCGAGGACTTTGAGCGAAAATCATCAAGTGAGGAAAACCCAAACCCAAACACCTACAAACCCAAAGTGATTGAGCATCACTGAAGAGATTGATCCTGCGTGGATCCCATGCTTGTTACCTCTAAAGATTGTGCTTCTTCCAGACAGTTAGGCGTCATGGTTTAGGGCATCCAAGAGGAATTGTGGATCGCCGAGTGACCGAGTTTGTGAAGGTTCAGAAGTCACCTGAAGACTTACCACGAGTGATTAGGCGAGGTCTGTGTGACCCTAGCTCAAGGAGAATACGGTGAGGACTGTGTGTCCTCAGGTTTAAATACCTAGTCGCTCCAACCAGATGTACAACTAAGACAATAGTTGGAACTGGTCTACCAAATCATTGTCTTCACCAAGCCTACTAGTTCTAATTCCTCAACTCTTTCATTTCCTCATTACTGTGTTGTGTGCTTGTCATATCTGTGTTTGAAGACTTTGACTGAAGACTTTCCCAATTTTCTCAGTTCAATTTCTTTAGTCTGATTGTCTTCAACCTGTGTTATCCTGTGATTACACTTTTTGTACTTTGTGCTTGTCTTCATTTCATCATGATGACTATGCTTGTATTCTGTTGTGTTTACTTCTGAGTGCTTATTCCACTGCAAGTAGTTCTTCGCTAAGGAATTTCCTCACCGGCAAATTCCTCAGTGAAGAATTCATAAAAAGTGCCTATTCACCCCCCCTCTAGTCGATATAATGCACTTTCAATTGGTATCAGAGCACGATACTCTCTTGTTCTATGTGATTTTGGTTTAACCGCTTGGAGTTTTTGTTATGTCGACCGCAGGTATGATCAAGGTCTCTATTGGGTGTCCTACCTTCGATGGGACGGACTACCCCTACTGGAAGAATAAGATGCGAATGCATCTTGAGGCAATGGACAATGATCTCTTGTATGTTGTGGAAAATGGTGTTCCCTCAATCACACCTTCTCTGAATGCTGCTGATGTGAAGAGATTCAAGCAACTCGATTCTCAAGCGAAGAATATCATTTGTGGCCATCTGAGCAAAGGACAGTATGGAAGAGTGAGTGCTTTGGAAACTACTAAGCTTATCTGGGATAGTCTGTCCAAAGTCAATGAAGGAGTCTCAACACAGCGTGACTCTCGAGTTGATGTTCTTCGCGATCTCTTCAACCACTTCAAAAGACTCGACAATGAAAATGTTCAACAAACCTTCGATCGCCTCACTGACATCTCAAATGACCTTCAAGCGCTTGGTGCCACTGACATCACCGACCATGAGGTGGTGAAGAAATTGTTGAGATCGCTTGATTCCTCATTTGATACTCTGGCATTGATGATACAAGAACTTACTGATTACAAGTCACTTGATCCCGCTGATATCCTCGAGAGGCTAAATACTCATGAGTTCCAGCTTGCTGAAAAGAGAGATCTCTATGGTTCGAGCTATGGCAGATCACGTGCACTGAAGGCCAAGGCAGTTTCTGAGTCTGAAGATGAAGACTCTGGCAGCAGCCTTGGTGATCCTGAAGAACTGAGCCATGAACTAGCACTGCTCGTGAAGAAATTCCAGAAGTTCTCAAGACGTGGTCGCTTTGTAAGACCCTCAAGGAGCAATGATTTATCATCCAGTGACTACAAGAAGAGGCTTTGTCACAAGTGCAAGAAACCTAGACACTACATTCAAGATTGTCCTCAGTGGTAAAAGGAATCAAAGAAGAAGAAATACAAGGATTACAGTTCTGAAGATGCGAGGAAAAAGAAGAAATCCTCAAAATCTTCATCATCAAAATCCTCAAAGTCTTCATCTCACAAGAAGAGAAGCTCCAAGAAGGCTCGGGCATTCATTGTTAAGGAAATGGACTCTAAGGCTGAATCTGAAGAAAATGAGGAAGAGGAGGCTTCTGAGGAGTCCGAGTCCGGTGTGGCGAGCCTAGCCCTCGCTACTGCATTCGTCAGCAAACTCTATCTTCAACACTGAAGAAAATGACCTCACCAACAAGGCTGATGAAGGCAATGATGACTACGCTCCCACCTATTGCTTCATGGCAAAGGGTGCCAAGGTACTCAAATATACCTCCTTTGAATCTAGTGAGAATGAATCTGATGAAAACCTCAAGCCCAGCTATTCTAAACTTGCTAAGATTGCTGTGAAACAACAAAGGTGAAAAACATGCTAGACAAAAGTGATGATATGTTGGGTGAAGAAATGGATCGCACTAAAACCTTAACTGAAAATCTTCAGAGACTTCAGACTAGGTTTGACAACCTTCAAGGTCATCATAACACTCTCTTATCTGATCATGAGAAGCTTTATTATGAATTTCTTCAAAGAAAGCAAGATCTTGAGAAGCTAAGAGTGAGTTATGAAGATCTTCAGAAGGAGCGTGATTCATTACTTGCTCAACAAATCAGCGCTGCTCAGGAAGAAGTTGTTCCTCCATGTTTGAAATGCATTGAACGTGAATCTACTAATTCTTCACCTGAATGTTCAAATGCTTCTAATGCTACAAATTCTTCAACTGTCTCTGCTATCACTAATTCCTCATCTGAGGACATTGCTAGTATCACTGATGATGCAGGGCTGAAGGAATTATACATGACAGGCATGTACAAAAGCCTCAAAGGGCATCAGACTCTTTGTGATGTGCTTAAAAAGCAGATCCTCATAATGAACCCTAGGAAAGAGGGTATTGCCTTTGAGAGGAAACTCAATGCTGATGGTACATATTGGAAGCCTGAGGAGTACCCCAAAACCTCATGGGTTGCTGCAAAGGGACCTCCAGTTGATCCATCTAATCTATCTGGCTTTACATGTGAATCTTCTCATTATTCTGATGAGTCATTTGACTCCAACTATAAACTGTTCAGAAATCAGAATGGTGAAGTATTTGCTAGATGTGTTGGCACTAACTGCTGGAATGGTTCCCCTATGAAGAAAATCTGGGTTCCCCAGATCAAATTCTTCATATGGATCCAAGTCCTCATATGGACCAAATTCCTCACATGGATCAAATTCCTCAAAAGGATCAAAGTCCTCATATGAATATCATTGTGCTAACAACTCTGTTGCGCAGGGAAGGCTAAGGGCTATGAATATGTCCATTATTCTTCAAACCATTATGTTCATAAGTCCTCGAAGAATTTCTCTGCTTATTCATATGCTTATCCTAACTCCTCTTATGTGAAACGAAATGGATTGGCTTCTATGCCACCTTTCTCGTATGGAGCTCACAGAGTGATGAACTCTTTGTCACCCCTTCAGATGTGGGTGGTGAAGAAAAACACTTAATCATGTTAGGGGGAACACTTTCTTGAAATTATTGCGAGGGATCATCTTATTTAAGCTACCGTCGTTCTAAGCAAATAAGATGTAAAACATGATAAACATCACATGCAATCAAATAGTGACATGATATGGCCAATATCATTTTGCTCCTTTTGATCTCCATCTTCGGGGCGCCATGATCATCATTGTCACCGGCATGACACCATGATCTCCATCATCGTGTCTTCATGTAGTTGTCTTGTCAACTATTACTTCTACTACTATGGCTAATGGTTTAGCAATAAAGTAAAGTAATTACATGACGTTTATGTTGACACGCAGGTCATAAATAAATTAAGACAACTCCTATGGCTCCTGCCGGTTGTCATACTCATCGACATGCAACTCGTGATT
Organism: Triticum urartu; assembly: GCF_056163025.1. Taxonomy (NCBI): domain Eukaryota; kingdom Viridiplantae; phylum Streptophyta; class Magnoliopsida; order Poales; family Poaceae; genus Triticum; species Triticum urartu. Next base: position 81,432,295 of record NC_141878.1, on the reverse strand, counting down.
CCTATTACAAGAACATGATCAATCTCATACATCACATATATCATTCATCACATCCTTTTTGGCCATATCACATCACACGGCATATGCTGCAAAAACAAGTTAGACGTCCTCTAATTGTTGTTGCAAGTTTTTACGTGGCTGCTATAGGTTTCTTAGCAAGAACGTTTCTTACCTACGCCAAAACCACAACGTGATATGCCAATTTCTATTTACCCTTCATAAGGACCCTTTTCATCAAATCCGATCCGACTAAAGTGGGAGAGACAGACACCCGCTAGCCACCTTATGCAACTAGTGCATGTCAGTCGGTGGAACCTGTCTCACGTAAGAGTACGTGTAAGGTCGGTCCGGGCCGCTTCATCCCATGATGCTGCCGAATCAAGATAATACTAGTAACGGCAAATAAATTGACAAAATCGACGCCCACAACAACTTGTGTTCTACTCGTGCATAGAAACTACGCATAAACCTGGCTCATGATGCCACTATTGGGGAACGTAGCAATAATTCAAAATTTTCCTACGTGTCACCAAGATCAATCTATGGAGTCTTCTAGCAACGAGAGGGAGAGGAGTGCATCTACATACCCTTGTAGAACGCGAGCGGAAGCGTTCAAGAGAACGGGGTTGATGGAGTCGTACTCGTCGTGATCCAAATCACTGATGATCCTAGCGCCGAACAGACGGCACCTCCGCGTTCAACACACGTACGGAGCGAGGACGTCTCCCGCACCTTGATCCAGCAAGGAGGAGGGAGAGGTTGGGGAAGAAAGCTCCAATAGTAGCACGACGGCGTGGTGGTGGTGGAGCAGCAGTACTCCAGCAGGGCTTCGCCAATCTCTTAACGGAGGAGGAGAGGTGTTGGGGAGGGGAGGGGCTGCGCCTTGGGAAGGGTGCGGCTCCCATGTGCCTCCCCACTATATATAGGGGTGGAGGGGGCTGGTTTCTTTCCCTCCAAGTCCATTGGGGCGTTGGCAAAGGTGGGGGGGAAGAAATCCCATAATTTCCTTTCTCCACCGATTGTTATCCCCCCTTTTTAGGGATCTTGATCTTATCCCTTTGGGATATGATCTTAATCCTTCTAAGGGGGAATCGTGGTGCGCCTTGAACAGCGGTGTGGGGCCTTGCCCCCATTACCCACGTTCATGTGGGTCCCCACATGTAGGTGGGCCCCACTACGGAACCTTCTAGAATCTTCCCAGTACAATACCAAAAAATCCCAAACATTTTCCGGTGGCCAAAATAGGACTTCCCATATATAAATCTTTACCTCCGGACCATTCCGGAACTCCTCGTGACGTCTGGGATCTCAACCGGGACTCCGAACAACATTCGGTAATCACATACAAGTCTTCCTAATAACCCTAGCATCATTGAACCTTAAGTGTGTAGACCCTACGGGTTCGGGAAACATGCAGACATGACCGAGACAACTCTTCGGCCAATAACCAACAGCGGGATCTGGATACCCATGTTGGCTCCCACATGTTCCACGATGATCTCATCAGATGAACCACGATGTCGAGGATTCAAGCAATCCCGTATACAATTCCCTTTGTCAATCGGTACGTTACTTGCCCGAGATTCGATCGTCGGTATCCCAATACCTCGTTCAATCTCGTTACCGGCAAGTCACTTTACTCGTACCGTAATGCATGATCCCGTGATCAACCACTTGGTCACATTGAGCTCATTATGATGATGCATTACCGAGTGGGCCCAGAGATACCTCTCCGTCATACAGAGTGACAAATCCCAGTCTCGATTCGTGCCAACCAACAGACACTTTCGGAGATACCCGTAGTGCACCTTTATAGCCACCCAGTTACGTTGTGACGTTTGGCACACCCAAAGCACTCCTACGGTATCCGGGAGTTGCACAATCTCATGGTCTAAGGAAATGATACTTGACATTAGAAAAGCTCTAGCAGACGAACTACACGATCTTGTGCTATGCTTAGGATTGGGTCTTGTCCATCACATCATTCTCCTAATGATGTGATCCCGTTATCAACGACATCCAATGTCCATGGTTAGGAAACCATAACCATCTATTGATCAACGAGCTAGTCAACTAGAGGCTCACTAGGGACATGTTGTGGTCTATGTATTCACACATGTATTACGGTTTCCAGTCAATACAATTATAGCATGAACAATAGACGATTATCATGAACAAGGAAATACAATAATAACCATTTTATTATTGCCTATAGGGCATATTTCCAACAGTCTCCCACTTGCACTAGAGTCAATAATCTAGTTCGCATCACTATGTGATTGTAATGAATTCAACACCCATGGGGTTTGATCATATCTCGCTTGTGAGAGAGGTTATTAGTCAGCGGGTCTGAATCTTTCAGATCCGTGTGTGATTTAAAAATCTCTATGTCATCTCCTAGATGCAGCTACCACGCTTTATTTGGAGCTATTCCAAATAACTATTCTACTATACGAATCCAGTTTACTACTCAGAATAATCTGGATTAGTGTCAAAGTTTGCATCGGCGTAACCCTTTACGACGAACTCTTTTACCACCTCCATAATCGAGAAAATTCCTCAGTCCACTAGTTACCAAGGATAACTTTGACCGCTGTCCTGTGATCCATTCCTGGATCACTCTTGTACCCCTTGACTGACTCATGGCAAGGCACACTTCAGGTGCGGTACACAGCATAGCATACTGTAGAGCCTACGTCTAAAGCATAGGGGACGACCTTCGTCCTTACTCTCTCTTCTGCCGTGGTCAGGTCTTGAGTCTTACTCAATACTCACACCTTGTAACACAGCCAAGAACTCCTTCTTTGCTGATCTATTTTGAACTCCTTCAAAATCTTGTCACGGTATGTATTCATTTGAAAGTACTATTAAGCGTTTTTTATCTATCCTTATAGATCTTGATGCTCAATGTTCAAGTAGCTTAATCCAGGTTCTCCATTGAAAAGCACTTTCCAAATAACCCTGCATGCTTTCCGGAAATTCTACATCATTTCTGATCAACAATATGTCAACAACATATACTCATCGGAAATTCTATAGTGCTCCCACTCACTTCTTTGGAAATACAAGTTTCTCATAAACTTTGTATAAACCCAAAATCTTTTATCATCTCATCAAAGCGTACATTCCAATTCCGAGATGCTTACTCCATTCCTTAGAAGGATTGCTGGAGCTTTGCATACTTGTTAGCATCTTTCAGGATTGACAAAAACTTTCTGGTTGTATCACATACAACCTTTCCTCAAGAAAATCGTTGAGGAAACAATGTTTTGACATCCTATCTGCAAGATTTCATAAATAATGCAGTAACTGCTAATATAATTCCAACAGACTCTTAGCATCGCTACGAGTGAGAAAGTCCCATCGTAGTCAACTCCTTGAACTTGTCGGGAAACATCTTAACGACAAGTCGAGCTTTCTTAATGGTGACACTTACCATCATTGTCCTTCTTCCTTTTAAAATCCATCTGCACCCAACACCCTTACGACCATCAAGTAGTTCTTTCAAAGTATATACTTTGTTTTATACATGGATCCTCTCTCAGATTTTATGGCCTCGAGCCATTCGTCGGAATCCGGGCCCACCATCGCTTCTCCATAGCTCGTAGGTTCATTGTTATCTAGCAACATGACTTCCAAGGCAGGATTACGTACCACTCTGAAGTAGTACACATCCTTGTCGACCTATGAGGTTTGGTAGTGACTTGATCCGAATTTTCATGATCACTATCATAAGCTTCCACTTCAATTGGTGTAGGTGCCACAGGAACAACTTCCTGTGCCTTGCTACACACTAGTTGAAGTGACAGTTCAATAACCTCATCAAGTCTCTACCATCCTCCCACTTAATTCTTTTGAGAGAAACCTTTCCTCGAGAAAGGACCCGTTTCTAGAAACAATCACTTTTGCTTACGGATTTGAGATAGGAGGTATACCCTACTATTTTTGGGTATTCTATGAAGATGCATTCATCCGCTTTGGGTTCGAGCTTATCAGCCTGAAACCTTTTCACATAAGCGTCGTAGCCCCAAACTTTTAAGAAATGACAGCTTAGGTTTCTCTAAACCATAGTTCATGCGGTGTCATCTCAACGGAATTACGTGGTGCCCTATTTAAAGTGAATGCGGTTGTCTCTAATGCCTAACCCATAAACGATAGTGGTAACTCGATAAGAGGCATCATGGTATGCACCACATCCAATAGGGTGCAGCTATGATGTTCGGACACACCATCACACTATGGTGTTCCAGGCGGTATTAGTCGTGAAACAATTTCCACAATGTCTCAATTGTGTGCCAAACTCGTAACTCAGATATTCATCTCTATGATCATATCATAGATATTTTATCCTCTTGTCACGACGATCTTCAACTTCACTCTGAAATTACTTGAACCTTTCAATAATTCAGACTTGTGTTTCAGCAAGTAAATATACTTAGCATCTACTCAAATCATCTGCGAAGTAAGAACATAACGATATCCACTGCGTGCCTCAGCACTCATTGGACTGCACACATCAAAATGTATTACTTACAACAAGTTGCTTTCTTGTTCCATCTCACTGAAAATGAGGCCTTTCAGTCATCTTGCCCATGTGGTATGATTTGCATGTCTCAAGTGATTCAAAATCAAGTAAGAACAAACGATCCATCTATATGTAGTTTCTTCATGCATATCTACCAATAGACATGGTTCGCATGTCTCAATCTTTTCAAAAACGAGTGAGTCCAAAGATCCATCAACATGGAGCTTCTTCATGCGTTTTATACCAACATGACTCAAATGGCAGTGCCACAAGTATGTGGTACTATCATTACTATCTTATATCTTTTGGCATGAACATGTGTATCACTACGATCGAGATTCAATGAACCATTCATTTTAGGTGCAATACCATTGATAGTATTATTCAAATAAACAGAGTAACCATTATTCTCCTTAAATGAATAACCGTATTGCGATAAACATAATTCAATCATGTCTATGCAAACACCAAATAACAATTATTTAGGTTTAACACCAATATCGATGGTAGAGGGAGCATGCGATGCTTGATCACATCAACCTTGGGAACACTTCCAACACATATCGTCATCTCACCTTCAGCTAGTCTCTGTTTATTCTGTAGCATTTTATTTCAAGTTACTAACACTTAGCAACTAAACCAGTATTTTAATACCCTGGTGCTACTAGGAGAACTAGTAAAGTACACATTATAATGTATATCCAATATACTTCTATCGACCTTGCCAGCCTTCTCATCTACCGAGTATCTAGGGTATTTCCGATTCAGTGACCGTTCGCCTCATTATAGAAGCACTTAGTCTCGGGTTTGGGTTCAACCTTGGGTTTCTTCACTAGAGCAGTAACTGATTTGCCGTTTCATGAGGTATCCCTTCTTTCCCTTGCCCTTCTTGAAACTAGTGGTTTAACCATCAACAATTGATGCTCCTTCTTGATTTCTACTTTCGCGGTGTCAAACATCGCGAGTTGCTCAAGGATCATCATGTATATCCCTGATATGCTATAATTCATCACGAAGCTCCAATAGCTTGGTGGCAGTGACTATGGAGAACCATCACTATCTCATCTGGAAGATTAACTCCCACTCGATTCAAGCGATTGTAGTACTCAGACAATCTGAGCACATGCTCAACGATTGAGCTTTTTTCCATTAGTTTGTAGGCTTAAGAAGCTTGTCAGAGGTCTCATACCTCTTGACGGTGGCACTAGTCTGAAATTCCAATTTCAGTCTTTGGAACATCTCATATGTTCTGCGATGTTTCAAAAACGGCTTTGGTGCCACAATTCTAAACCGTTAGTATTACGCACTGAACTATCACGTAGTCATCAAAACGTGTATGTCAGATGTTTCCCAACATCTACATACGACGCTCGAGGTTCAGCACACTGAGCGGTGCATTAAGGACATAGCCCTTCTGTGCAGCAATGAGGACAATCCTCAGTTCACGGACCCAGTCCGCATAATTGCTACTGTCAACTCTCAACTAAATTTTCTCTAGGAACATATCTAAAACAGTAGAACCAAAGCGTGAGCTACGCCATAATTTGCAAAGACCTTTTGACTATGTTCATGATAATTAAGTTCATCTAATCAAATTATTCAATGAACTCCCACTTAGATAGACATCCCTCTAGTCATCTAAGTGATACATGATCCGAGTCAACTAGGCCGTGTCCGATCATCACATGAGACGGACTAGTCATCATCGGTGAACATCTTCATGTTGATCGTATCCACTATACGACTCATGTTCGACCTTTCGGTCTTCTGTGTTCCGAGGCCATGTCTGTACATGCTAGGCTCGTCAAGTCAACCTAAGTGTTTCGCATGTGTAAATCTGGCTTACACCCGTTGTATGCGAACGTTAGAATCTATCACACCCGATCATCACGTGGTGCTTCGAAACAACGAACCTTCGCAACAGTGCACAGTTAGGGGGAACACTTTCTTGAAATTTTTGCGAGGGATCATCTTATTTAAGCTACCGTCGTTCTAAGCAAATAAGATGTAAAACATGATAAACATCACATGCAATCAAATAGTGACATGATATGGCCAATATCATTTTGCTCTTTTTGATCTCCATCTTCGGGGCGCCATGATCATCATTGTCACCGGCATGACACCATGATCTCCATCATCATGATCTCCATCATCGTGTCTTCATGTAGTTGTCTCGTCAACTATTACTTCTACTACTATGGCTAACGGTTTAGCAATAAAGTGAAGTAATTACATGACGTTTATGTTGACACGCAGGTCATAAATAAATTAAGACAACTCCTATGGCTCCTGCCGGTTGTCATACTCATCGACATGCAACTCGTGATTCCTATTACAAGAACATGATCAATCTCATACATCACATATATCATTCATCACATCCTTTTTGGCCATATCACATCACACGGCATATGCTGCAAAAACAAGTTAGACGTCCTCTAATTGTTGTTGCAAGTTTTTACGTGGCTGCTATAGGTTTCTTAGCAAGAACGTTTCTTACCTACGCCAAAACCACAACGTGATATGCCAATTTCTATTTACCCTTCATAAGGACCCTTTTCATCAAATCCGATCCGACTAAAGTGGGAGAGACAGACACCCGCTAGCCACCTTATGCAACTAGTGCATGTCAGTCGGTGGAACCTGTCTCACGTAAGAGTACGTGTAAGGTCGGTCCGGGCCGCTTCATCCCATGATGCTGCCGAATCAAGATAATACTAGTAACGGCAAATAAATTGACAAAATCGACGCCCACAACAACTTGTGTTCTACTCGTGCATAGAAACTACGCATAAACCTGGCTCATGATGCCACTATTGGGGAACGTAGCAATAATTCAAAATTTTCCTACGTGTCACCAAGATCAATCTATGGAGTCTTCTAGCAACGAGAGGGAGAGGAGTGCATCTACATACCCTTGTAGAACGCGAGCGGAAGCGTTCAAGAGAACGGGGTTGATGGAGTCGTACTCGTCGTGATCCAAATCACTGATGATCCTAGCGCCGAACAGACGGCACCTCCGCGTTCAACACACGTACGGAGCGAGGACGTCTCCCGCACCTTGATCCAGCAAGGAGGAGGGAGAGGTTGGGGAAGAAAGCTCCAATAGTAGCACGACGGCGTGGTGGTGGTGGAGCAGCAGTACTCCAGCAGGGCTTCGCCAATCTCTTAACGGAGGAGGAGAGGTGTTGGGGAGGGGAGGGGCTGCGCCTTGGGAAGGGTGCGGCTCCCATGTGCCTCCCCACTATATATAGGGGTGGAGGGGGCTGGTTTCTTTCCCTCCAAGTCCATTGGGGCGTTGGCAAAGGTGGGGGGGAAGAAATCCCATAATTTCCTTTCTCCACCGATTGTTATCCCCCCTTTTTAGGGATCTTGATCTTATCCCTTTGGGATATGATCTTAATCCTTCTAAGGGGGAATCGTGGTGCGCCTTGAACAGCGGTGTGGGGCCTTGCCCCCATTACCCACGTTCATGTGGGTCCCCACATGTAGGTGGGCCCCACTACGGAACCTTCTAGAATCTTCCCAGTACAATACCAAAAAATCCCAAACATTTTCCGGTGGCCAAAATAGGACTTCCCATATATAAATCTTTACCTCCGGACCATTCCGGAACTCCTCGTGACGTCTGGGATCTCATCCGGGACTCCGAACAACATTCGGTAATCACATACAAGTCTTCCTAATAACCCTAGCGTCATCGAACCTTAAGTGTGTAGACCCTACGGGTTCGGGAAACATGCAGACATGACCGAGACAACTCTTCGGCCAATAACCAACAGCGGGATCAGGATACCCATGTTGGCTCCCACATGTTCCACGATGATATCATCGGATGAACCACGATGTCGAGGATTCAAGCAATCCCGTATACAATTCCCTTTGTCAATCGGTACGTTACTTGCCCGAGATTCGATCGTCGGTATCCCAATACCTCGTTCAATCTCGTTATCGGCAAGTCACTTTACTCGTACCGTAATGCATGATCCCGTGATCAACCACTTGGTCACATTGAGCTCATTATGATGATGCATTACCGAGTGGGCCCAGAGATACCTCTCCGTCATACGGAGTGACAAATCCCAGTCTTGATTCGTGCCAACCCAACAGACACTTTCGGAGATACCCGTAGTGCACCTTTATAGCCACCCAGTTACCTTGTGACGTTTGGCACACCCAAAGCACTCCTAAGGTATCCGGGAGTTGCACAATCTCATGGTCTAAGGAAATGATACTTGACATTAGAAAAGCTCTAGCAGACGAACTACACGATCTTGTGCTATGCTTAGGATTGGATCTTGTCCATCACATCATTCTCCTAATGATGTGATCCCGTTATCAATGACATCCAATGTCCATGGTTAGGAAACCATAACCATCTATTGATCAACGAGCTAGTCAACTAGAGGCTCACTAGGGACATGTTGTAGTCTATGTATTCACACATGTATTACGGTTTCCAGTCAATACAATTATAGCATGAACAATAGACGATTATGATGAACAAGGAAATACAATAATAACCATTTTATTATTGCCTCTAGGGCATATTTCCAACAATCTCTTCTGCAGGGTCAGGTCTCCAGACGTGCGTGAACGTCTGAAGAATTTGCTGGAGACCTGAAAAGTGCCTGATAGGACGCAGGCTAATCATGAAGAAATGACTTTTCATTTCTCACGTCCTCATACTGCTTTATCTGTTCTATTACTTGATGAAATTGATCTGATGAATTGGTGTCATATTCTTCACTTATGAAGTATATGAAGTTCGTAAGTTGCACTAATTCATCTGCAGGATGATCAACCCAAAGCCACTGAGTGGGTCCTCGATAGTGGATGTACAAATCACATGACTGGTGACAAGAATCTATTGATGGATGCTCCCTTATCATCATCGCATCTGAAGCATATCATCTTCACTGACAAAGGCAAAAGTCAGGTATTGGGTCTAGGTAAGGTTGCGATCACAAAGGATCGACACATGGATAAAGTCATGCTTGTCGAGTCCTTAGGATACAACCTCATGTCTGTCTCAATGCTTTGTGATCTTGATATGGTTGTTGTCTTTGGCAAGTATCGTTGTGTTGTGGTTATGGAAGCTGACAATTCCAAAGTCTTCGAAGGCTTTAGGAGGGGAGACTTGTATATTGTTGATTTCTCTACAGGACCACAACCAGCCGTGTGCCTACTTGCAAAAGCTTCAGAAGGCTGGCTATGGCATCGACGACTTGGTCATGCAGGCATGAGGAATTTGCGCACGCTTGCGAAGAAGAAGCATGTCATTGGCACTGAGAATGTCAAATTCCTCAAGGATCACTTATGCGGAGCCTGTGAAGCTGGAAAGATGACCAAGGCTAAGCATCCAGCAAAGACTATCATGACTACTACTCGTCCATTTGAATTGCTTCATATGGATCTCTTCGGTCCTAACCATTATTCTGCAGTTTCAAATGATGCATCTCATTATGGCTTTGTTATTGTTGATGATTACTCTCGATACACATGGGTACACATTGTTACTTACAAACATGAAGTGCAGGAAGTCTTCAAACGATTTTCCTCTAGGGCTTCAACCAACTTTGGTGTGAAGATCAAGCACATCAGAAGTGACAATGGAACTGAGTTCAAGAACTCTGGTCTCGATGACTATCTTGATGAACTTGGTATTACTCATGAGTTATCTGCTCCTTATACTCCTCAGCAGAATGGCGTCGTGGAGCGCAAGAACAGGACTCTTGCTGAGATGGCTCGCACTATGCTTGATGAATACAAAACGCCTCATCGTTTCTGGATTGATGCAATTGATACTGCGTGCCACATCATCAACAGAGTATATCTTCACAAATTCTTCAAGAAGACTGCCTATGAACTCCTCACTAACAAGAAACCCAATGTGAGTTATTTCAAAGTCTTCGGTACTAAATGCTGGATTAGAGATCCTCATCACAACTTAAATTTTCACCAAAAGCACATGAAGGTTTTATGCTTGGTTACGGAAAGGACTCGCACACCTACATAGTCTTCAACAACGTTCTTCACAAGGTTGTTGAAACTGTAGATGTGCGGTTCGATGAAACTAATGGCTCGCAAAGAGAGCGCCTACCTTCTGTGATAGATGAACCAGCACCTGAGGAAACTATCAAGTTCAAGGCTACTGAGGATGTCATTCCTACCGAAGAATCTGCTGAAGAATTCATTCCAGAACATGAAGAACGTCTCGCTAATGCACCTGAAGAAAATATTGAAGAAAATGGTGCTGAAGAAAATGCTGATCAAATTCCTCGACGACAACCAGCTCATCCTCGCGTTGCAAAAGAAGTGCAAGTTGAAAAGATCATCGATGACATTGAAGCACCATGTCCTCTCACACGCTCAAGAGCTTCACATTTATCTAACTTTTGTGGGCACTATGCTTTTGTCTCTATCACAGAGCCCACTAAGGTAGATGAAGCATTTCTGGAGCCTGAGTGGATTCAGGCCATGCAAGAAGATTACATCAGTTCAAGCTCAACAACGTCTGGGAACTGGTCAAACGTCCAGATCCTCGCAAGCACAATATCATTGGCACAAAGTGGATCTACCGCAGCAAGCAAGATGAAAATGGCCTTGTGGTGAGGAATAAGGCACGGCTAGTAGCTCAAGGCTACACACAGGTTGAAGGAATTGATTTCATTGAAACTTTTGCACCTGTTGCTAGACTTGAGGCTATTCGCATATTACTTGCTTATGCTAGCCATCATGATATCACTTTATATCAAATGGATGTGAAAAGTGCATTCCTTAATGGTAAGCTTGTGGAAGAAGTATATGTTGCTCAACCCCCAGGTTTTGAAGATCCAAAGCATCCTGACAAAGTCTTCAGACACAATAAGGACCTCTATGGCCTCAAGTAGGCCCCTCGGGCATGGTATGATACTTTGAAGGAATTCCTCATGAAGAAAGGGTTCAAACCCGGTTCACTCGGCCCTACTCTTTTCACTAAATCTTATGATGGTGAACTGTTTGTGTGCCAAATATATATTGATGATATTATCTTTGGCTGTACTGACCAACGTTATAGTGATGAATTTGCCTATATGATGAGTGAAGAATATCAAATGTCTATGATGGGAGAATTTAAATTCTTCTTAGGTCTTCAAATTCGTCAACAACGCAATGGCATATTCATATCTTAGGAGAAATACCTCAAGGATGTACTAAGGAAATCCGGCATGCAAGACTCCAAAGGCGTCAAAATTCCTATGCCCACAAATGGCCATCTGTGCACTGATGAAAATGGTATTGACTTCGATCATAAGGTATACTGCTCCATGATTGGTTCTTTATTGTACTTATGTGCATCTAGGCCAGATATTATGCTTAGTGTTTGCATGTGTGCCCGATTTCAAGCTACACCGAAGGAATCACACCATAAGGTTGTGAAGCATATTCTTCGATATCTAGCTCACACACCAACACTTGGATTATGGTACCCCAAGGGCTCGGCTTTTGATCTCATTAGATATTCTGACTCTGACTATGCTGGTGATCGTGTGGACCGCAAGTCAACATCTGGTACATGTCATTTCCTCGGATGATCTTTGGTTTGTTGGTCCTCGAAGAAACAGAACTGCGTATCACTGTCTACTGCTGAAGCTGAGTACATTGCTGCTAGTTCTGTTCGGAGGTTGCAAATCGTTGGAGATTTTTTTTGCATTACGCGAAGGATCGATACTTCCCAATCAGACGCAAAATAGCACTCTGGTTCAGATACTAGGGGTTGCGCCCATGTTTTATTGTAAAACTCCTATGGCTAAGTGAGGGCGTTCAAGCCGCATAGTCTGATTGCCTGGTTCGTTGCGCTAAACAACTCCTTCAAGGACCATATAATTGGATCAAGATTATTTAGGTTCCATCCCGAACACCTCCGTACTACCTACGTGGGGGCAGAAGCCGACGACTGGCCAACCCTCAGATCTCATACAACACAGCCGCGCAGGAGGAAAAAAATAAAACATAACAAGCATTATATTACAAATCGAATTTGTTTCATCATACAAGGCATAGACAACACGAATGTATTCATTCGAAAATAATGTCTCGCCCACACTGCGTTGCCACAATGCGAGACCCTCTAGGACATCCACAAAATAGCGTTGGGGTGTGCGGTGCTCCATGCCCTCTGGCGGCCCCCTGGTCAGCTCGACGACGTCCATCTTCGCCCACCACATCTTGCAACGGGCGAAGGCCATGCGCGCACCTTCAATACAGGCCGATCGCTTGACGACGTCCTGCCTAGGACAGGCGTTCACCAGCCGCTTCACGAGTCTGAAGTAGCTATCGGGCATAGCTTCGGCTGGCCATAGCCGGATTATCAAATCCTTCATGGCTAGTTCGGCACCCTATGTAGTTCCACCAGCTGTTTCAGCTGATCGGTGAAGGGCACGGGATGCTCTGGCACAAGATACTGCGACCAAAACAATTTCTCCATGGAGCTCCCCTCTTCGGCTCGAAAGAATTCCGCGGCGTCGGACACACTGCGCGGCAGATCTGCGTAGGCTCTTGGAGAACTCTGAATCCAGGTTAGTAAGAAATACTTCTTCTTCGTATACTTGCTTTGCATACTAAATGCCTTACCCGCCGCGATCTTCCTGGCCTCCTGGATCACTTGGAGGGCACCCTGGGCCTCATTCCGGGCCATCTCCGCACTCTGACGAGCCTTGGCGAGTTCGGTCTCTCGAACCAACGCGTCACGCTCCAAGGTCTCGCACCGCCTCACCGCGTCCTGGAGCTCTTGTTGAACCTCGTTGACCCGGGCCTTCAGCTTCTTACAGGCAGCCTGCTCCTTGATAGCCTTCTCCTCGGCTTTGGCCAGGGCCTCCTGCAGGGCCTCGACCTCGGTCGTTGCTCCTATACATATCATGACACTTCAGTCAATATATATAATCTTACCTTTTTTGAATATTTCACGGGTTATTACATACCTTGATTCTCCTGGAGCTGCCTCTTCACCTAGCCGAGCCCCTCCTTGGCCTGCTCCAGGCTCCGCTTCAGTTTGGAGACTTCAGCAGAATGTGAGGTGGTGGCCAGCAGCGACGCCTACATATTCATTCCAGACAACTTTAGTTAGTTTCCTGCAATAAAGGATTGATCCTCTGTCCGGCTTTTTCTTTCCGAAGCACCGGACAGCGTCTCAGGGGCTACTGTCTATATTGGGATTTTCTCTTTTTTGCGTCGCTTACCTCAAAACCTGTCAGCAAGTGATACGTCTCCAACGTATCTATAATTTTTTATTGTTCCATGCTATATTATATTCTGTTTTGGATGTTTAATGGGCTTTATTATACACTTTTATATTATTTTGGGACTAACCTATTAACCGGAGGCCCAGCCCAGAATTGTTGTTTTTGCCTATTTCAGAGTTTCGCAGAAAAAATATCAAACGGAGTCCAAACGGAATGAAACCTTCTGGAACGTGATTTTCGGAACGAACGTGATCCAGAGGACTTGGACCGTACGTCAAGACATCAACCAGGAAGGCACGAGGTAGGGGGTGCGCCTACCCCCCTTGGGCGTGCCCTCCACCCTCGTGGGGCCCACGTTGCTCCACCGACGTACTTCTTCCTCCTATATATACCTACGTACCCCCAAACTACCAGATACGGAGCCAAAAACCTAATTCCACCGCCGCAACCTTCTGTATCCGTGAGATCCCATCTTGGGGCCTTTTCCGGAGCTTCGCTGGAGGGGGCATCGATCATGGAGGGCTTCTACATCAACACCATAGCCTCTCCGATGATGTGTGAGTAGTTTACCTCAGACCTTCGGGTCCATAGTTATTAGCTAGATGGCTTCTTCTCTCTCTTTGGTTCTCAATACAAAGTTCTCCACGATTCTCGTGGAGATCTATTTGATGTAATCTTCTTTTGCGGTGTGTTTGTTGAGACCGAGGAATTGTGGGTTTATGATCAAGTTTATCTATGAACAATATTTGAATCTTCTCTGAATTCTTTTATGTATGATTGGTTATCTTTGCAAGTCTCTTCGAATTATCAGTTTGGTTTGGCCTACTAGATTGATCTTTCTTGCAATAGGAGAAGTGCTTAGCTTTGGGTTCAATCTTACGGTGTCCTTTCCCAGTGACAGCAGGGGCAGCAAGGCACGTATTGTATTGTTGCCATCGAGGATAACAAGATGGGGTTTATATCATATTGCATGAGTTTATCCCTCTACATCATGTCATCTTAGTTAAAGCGTTACTCTATTCTTTTGAACTTAATACTCTAGATGCATGCTGGATAGCGGTCGATGTGTGGAGTAATAGTAGTAGATGCAGGCAGGAGTCGGTCTACTTGTCACGGACATGATGCCTATATACATGATCATACCTAGATATTCTCATAACTATGCTCAATTCTGTCAATTGCTCAACAGTAATTTGTTTACCCACCGTAATACTTATGCTCTTGAGAGAAGCCACTAGTGAAACCTATGGCCCCGGGTCTATTTTCCATCATATTAATCTTCCAACACTTAGCTATTTCTATTGCCGTTTTTATTTTGCTTTCTTTACGTTGCATCCTTATCATAAAAATACCAAAAATATTATCTTATCATATCTATCAGGTCCCACTTTCGTAAGTGACCGTGAAGGGATTGACAACCCCTTTATTGTGTTGGTTGCGAGGATTTTATTTGTTTGTGTAGGTGCGAGGGACTCGTGTGTGGCCTCCTACTGGATTGATACCTTGGTTCTCAAAAACTGAGGAAAATACTTACGCTGCTTTACTGCATCACCCTTTCCTCTTCAAGGGAAAACCAACACAGTGCTCAAGAGGTAGCAGCAAGTTGTTGCAGGCTTCGGTTGTCCACTCTTGGCGGACTGAATCCTTTCAATCACCGTGCCCATAAGAACACGGTGCTCATCCATAATGGAAGCGCCTCGTAGCGCTTCTAGCAGATCACCTGGTGACCCGGAAGCACAATTGGTGGCGGCTCTTCATGCTATCCCTGATTGGAAAGTTCCATATTTGGCTTATATGACCCGGGGCGAGTTTCCTGAGGATGAAACTTTGGCCAGATAGATAACCCAGCGGTCTAAGTCAATGACTATTATCAATGGAGAGTTGCATCATCGCAGTGTCACAGGGTGTTTCAATGTTGTGTTTCTCCTGAGGAAGTCTGTGAGATTCTATGAGATATTCATGAAGGAGATTGTGGTTGTCGGTGTCAAAACCGGCGGATCTCGGATAGGGGGTCCCGAACTGTGCGTCTAGGCAGATGGTAACAGGAGACAAGGGACACAATGTTTTACCCAGGTTCGGGCCCTCTTGATGGAGGTAAAACCTTACGTCCTGCTTGATTAATATTGATGATATGGGTAGTACAAGAGTAGATCTACCACGAGATCAAGGAGGCTAAACCCTAGAAGCTAGCCTATGGTATGATTGTTGTATCTTGTCCTACGGACTAAAACCCCTCGGTTTATATAAACATCGAAGAGGGTTAGGGTTACACAAAGTCGGTTACAATGGTAGGAGATCTAGATATCCGCATCGCCAAGCTTGCCTTCCACGCCAAGGAAAGTCCCTTCCGGACACGGGACGAAGTCTTCAATCTTGTATCTTCATAGTCCAGGAGTCCGGCTGTTGGTATAGTCCGGCCATCCGGACACCCCCCCCCCCAATCCAGGACTCCCTCAGTAGCCCCTGAACCAGGCTTCAATGACGACGAGTCCGGCGCGCAGATTGTCTTCGGCATTGCAAGGCGGGTTCCTCCTCCAAGTACTTCATAGAAGATTTTTAACACTAAGGATAGTGTCCGACTCTGCAAAATAAGTTTCCGCATATTGCCGTAGAGAGAATAATATTTACACCAATCTAATCTGCTGACGTATTCCGCAGCGTGTCATCACACCACGGCCAAGCCTTTATTCGAATCGTTTTTACTTCCCCACCTCAGCGCATTTTGCGAGGCGGTTTCCTTGGCACGTCTTGTCAAAGTAGAGATCGTGTCCCCTTTATTTACGGGATTCTCATCAATACGGACGTGGGTAACCCAATCGTGCCCGTTAGCATGTTTTCTCGATTAAAGGCGGGTCCCAAACGGTTATGGGGAGGGCTCTTGGTATTCAGCCTCTTATAAAGAGACCAAGGCCTTACTCCTTTCTTTCAATCTCAAACGTGTTCACCTGTTGCCTCGAGTTCCAACACCCTAGGCTCCAGATTTCAGGCACTTCGGACCTTCGACAATGTCCGGTTCCGACCTTCAAGGCCGATGGATGCCCTCCTCCGTCACGGAGGAGGACGTGCTAAAGTTGAGAGAGGCCAAGTTCCTGACCGGCGAAATTTCGCATAGGCTGCCTGCTCAAGGGCAGGCTATTCCCAGTCCTAAGCCTGGTGAGAGCGTGGTGTTCATGTCTCACTTCCTTCAGGGGTTAGGCTTCCCGATGGATCCCTTCGTGAGGGGGCTAATGTTCTATTATGGGCTGGAATTTCACGACTTAGCTCTGGAGTCCATCCTCCATGTTTCCTCATTCATCGTCGTGTGTGAAGCATTCCTCCGTGTTACTCCTCACTTCGGATTATGGCTCAAGTCCTTTAAAGTAGAGCCGAAGATGATTGAGGGACGGCACGCAGAGTGCGGAGGCGCTGTTATAAGCAAGAATGCTGATGCTCCATGGCCCGAAGGCTCTTTTCAAGAGGAGCTCGGCTTATGGCAACGAGAGTGGTTCTATATCACCGCTCCCAGGGGCACCAAGTGGGTGGCACCGCCTGCCTTTCGCTCGGGTCCCCCACAGCAGCTAGGGTCGTGGGTCAATAAAGGCCTAGACTGGGGGCCATCCGAGGATGTGCCCTTGTTGCAGGGCCGCATCAGGGATCTCTTAGAAATAGACCTCAGCTTGGTCAAAGTGACGCAAGTCATGCTGATCCGCTGAACCCTGCCCGGCAAACGTTGCTCCCTTCGCCTGTGGGAGTTTAATCCAGAGGGACCGCGAGCTCTCCAGCATTTTATGGGCGCAACGCCCGCGGAGATGTATAAACTGTTCTTCGGATCACGGGCAATGTGTCCGGATTTGACCGAGGACGCAGGTCTGAGCTGCAATCGCCCGGATACTCAAGTAAGTAACCTTGTGCCCGGACTCGCTATCCGTATATTTGTCATAAACTTGCCCCTAAAAGAGCTGTCCTTTTAAACAGGAGTGGATAGCGAAAGCAAAGCTGATCAGGTGTCCGGCTCCCCTCCCCGAGACCAGGCCGGATCCCGTGTTAGTCAGGATGTTGAAGATTGTGCCTTTAGAGGAAAGCAAGGGAGGGGACAAGGAAGCTACGGCCTCCTCGAAGGAGGCTGTTCGGAAGGGAGGAACCGAAAATTCCTCTCCTCAGGGGAAGAAGAGGACCGCCTCTGAAGACCCAGAGACCATGGCCTCAAAGCGGGGGGAAAAATCCTTGTCAGAGGGTCCTACGCCGGGGAGTACCTCGGCTGAATTATGCCCTCAAGGGGATCATCCCTCCAGCAAGCCGTAGGTAGAGAAAGATTTTCACTCTGAGAGATGAGACAAATCCTTGCTTTATATCTGAGAAGATTAACCGAAATTTTACCTTGTAGCTCGGACCTCAGCCCTTCTCAGCAGAGCTCGTCTTCGGGGGATCTTCTTCCGGAGATGATGGAGAGCGCAACGCCTCCCCCTGCCGTACCACCTAGCGAGGCGGGCGACCCTAAGGTATTGTCGCGGAGGGTTTCTCCGAATCCGGCAGGGGCGGAAGGTAGCCATATGGCTCCCCAAGGTTCTCCGCACCCGGCCTTCGAAAGAGGCCATAGGATGAGTCCGGCACCGTCCGGTGCTCGGTCGGAGGAGCTGAAGAATCTGCTAGGGCGAGCATCTATCTCAGAGGAGCACCGTGCATTGATGGGCATGGTGATTGAGAGGATTTCGTCCGTGGAAAGCGGATTGCACGAGGTCGTCAGAAGTTTACTGACGGGTTTTGAGGTATGCGGAATAACGCACCCTTTTGACAGTTGCGCATAAATAAGATGCGCCTTGTGTAGATAGTAGCCCCTGAGACTCTGTGCGTTGTCAAAAGTGACGGCGTGCAGAGGATCATAATCCTAGGTCTAAAATGCCGCCTTGTTATGTAGGTGGCGAAGTGTCCGGAATCCAGCCGGACTGATGAATTTGCCGAGCTAAAGCGACAACTTGACGTGGCAGATGCCGACATCGTGCTTGTTAAGAAGCGGCTTGACGAGGCACAAGGTATGTAATTCCTCGGGCGGCACCTGGTAAGGGGAGCTTTATGCCAGTATCTTACCATGTGTGTGCTTGATGCAGATGGTGCAGCCGCCGTGGAGAGTCTTCGGGCGGAACTTGCCCGAGCCAAGGAACAAGCCAGAAAAAGTGATGCGGCTGCCGAGAAGGCCCTTGAAGAGCTGAGAGACGAACAGGCTGCTCACTGCCGAAGCAAGAAAGAGATGGCCGTGAAGCTAAAGAGCGTTGCTGACCGTTGCAAGCTTCTTGAAAAAGAAGACCGAGCGGGACAGACGGACTTGGAGAAGGCCGTTGCCGATGCCAAGGATGCTCGCTCTGCGATTAGAGCTGCGAAGGAGGAGCTGCGTCAGGCTGGAGAGATCACAGCTGGAAAGCCCTTTATGCTGCGGAGGAAGTTTTGTGATCCTAAGCATGCTCCGTTAGACCGGTTGTGGAGTACGGCGAACACCTATCTGGATTTGGCAGCGAGTGCTGCTGATGCGACCGAACACTTTCGAGATCAAGAAGATCGCGAAGTGGAAAAGCTTTTCTGGTCGCAGTTCCACAATCCAGAGCGTCCACTGTCAGTGGCCGATCGTCTGGCCGAATGGGCCGAACTGAATAGGTTGTCCGGACTCGCCATGAAGTGCGTCATGAGTCACCTGTGGCCGGAGAGATCGGAGCCGAAAAGTTATTTCAGCTTGGTGCAGTAGTTCCTTGGTGCGGTGCCGCGTATTAATGCAATTAAGAGGTCAGCATGCATAGAGGGTGCGCGGATGGCTCTTGCCCGTGTCAAGACATACTGGGCGGAAATGGAGACCACCGCTGTTGCATCCCGAGATTCGGACAGAAGCCGAGTACCTGCCGAGCACTATTTTCAGGAAGTTCTGCAAGGCGCTCGTGTAATAGAGACGCAGTGCTCGAAGGATGCTATGTTCGAATAGCATATGCGATTGTAAAACGATATTTTGATAAATTGTAGGAACTTTTTATACTTGTGCCTGCAAGTATTATAACACCTCCTGTGCGGCCGTTTAAAATATATAAAATCTGAAAGATGGCAGCCGTCGGCTTCAGCCCCCACGCAAATAATGCCCTACATATGCAAACTAAGTGTTATTTTTGAACTCAAATTGCATATAAATCAAATACTAGCACATATATTTCCTCCCAAATTACTAAACTCATAAATTAATCACTATACAAGCATTGCAAGAGCTAATCTAGCAATGAGAGATGAAAGGACAAAGTTGCTAACCTTTTTGATCATTGGAATCGATGGGGGCCTTCAAATCTTGACAAAATTTGGGAAAAATGTGTGATGAGCTCGAGAGGTAGAGGGGAAGAACAGAGAGGAGAGGGGAAAGGGGAAGAACAGAGCGAGCTCAGGTGGACGAAGGGTTTATGTAGGACGACCTTTAGCACCGGTTCGTGCCACAAGCCGCTACTAAAGGTGCTGGAGGGGCCCCGGACTGACAACATCCTGCCACCACTCACTTTAGTACCGGTCCGTGGCACGAACCGGTGCTAAAGGTCGGCCACGAACCGGTACTAATGAAAGCGGCCAGCTAGCTGTTGGAACCGGCACTAATGCACACATTAGTGCCGGCTCAAAAGAAAACCGGCACTAATGTGCTTGATATTTGACCCTTTTTCTACTAGTGTTGTTTAATTAAGTTTCCATGGTATGACAACTTAGATTGTTTTGCATGGTAACTTTAGCACTCAGTTTCTGGTAGCTTGTTTCTTCTGCCATGATAACTTTTTCTTGTGTTCCTTGTATTTAAATATGGCTTCCTCTTTTTTTTACTGCTAGTGCACCTGCCTTTGGATTTACGACAGGTGGGCCCAAAAAGTGGCTGGCTCACCTGTCATACAGCCAAAAGCAGGTGCAGTGAAGGCATCGGAGCTCAGTCCGTACTACAGTAGTATATATATAAGCGGGAGCCTCAGCGCTTGTTCGCTAGGGTTTGCACTCTCCACACGCTCGCCGCACTACATATATGTTACACGCTGGAGGCTCGGCGTTCATTTGCTAGGGTTTGCTATATTCACATTATCTCACCCTCTCTTCACCAGATCTAAACAAGACTGCGTTGGCCTCTTGTTTCTCTCTCCCCCTCACAGCTGGTGAAGGAGGCGTCTGTATCCCGTCGCACCGGGAAGGGGAGGAGGTGCAGCGTTCACTCTATCGCCTTCGGCGAGGGAGGCAATCCACTGCCGGCTGCGATGTTCTCTTTCACCCAGCGCCTGTGCGGGAGGGCCACCGACCCCTTCTTCCTCGCTGCCGTACGTAGTGTGGGCAGATCCAGCCTCCCGCCGCACGCCTTGCCACATCCCGACGACCCTAAGGTATAAGTTTCTTTGAAACCGTCGTTGCTCTAGCCGCATGTGGATCTTTTTTGATCTGTAGTCGAATCTAGGTCTTGGTTCAAAGAGGAAAGAAGGGTGCGGTGGGCTGGAGCAAGAATCTAGGACGTGGTTCAATGAGGAAAGGAGGGGCGGAAAGTAGTATAGACTGGCTATCCAGCCACTTTGTAGGTCGAAAAGGGAAAAAGGGGGTAACCCAGTACACACATCTGTAAGGAACTGATCTCTTTGTTGAAAAGGGAAAGAAACTGGGGGGTCGGGTAGTTTGTGCACGACTAGATTTGCTGCCCTCACATAGGAAGAAGGTTCAAAGAGAACAAATATGGGACCAGCGCATATATGTTGCTTGGCTACATACTCTACATCACCCATTTATACGTGTGGACGCACATGGTGCTGGCATGTCCCATGCAGCTATTTTGTTGTTGTTAATCTAAGAATGCCGCCGTAAAATTAAAGCAATGCCACTGTTAAAAGTAAATTACATTTTTTAACGAATGTTGTTTCAAGAGAATGTCTCTGTTAATATGAATCAATGCAACCGTTTTAAATAAATGATGAATTGAAGCTATTGTATTGATGTCTTTTCCCATTAAGTAGTGAACAAAAATGGGACCAACCCAGACATGATGCTTGTTGCTTTGTTACAACAAATTCAGCATCACCCCCTTTATAAGCCAGTAATTGATGCCACTCTCAGAATTAACTACTGAATCTTATTTCAAAACTGCAACACTTGTTAGGGATTGGCGGGATTACCATTTTTGTGGCCGCATGTTTCATCCTCCTTTATTAGCCAGTAATTGATTCCTTTTTTGCCTCTGTTTATACAGGGATATCTATTCAACTTGTTGCTATTGCGACATTTTGCTTCGCTACGCGAAACACTTTGCTTGATTTCAGTGCAACTGCACAAAACGAGATTGGATTTCCTATTCGTGTTGGCAGATTCGTAGGTGATCTTGTCACTACAAGAAATATGTCAACTTATGACCTTTTGTCAGTGACCCTCGAAGAATTGGTCATAAATTTATGACCATTTTAGACCAATTGGTCAAAAGCTCTTCAGGGGGCTCCAAACCCTAAACCATTGCGACCATTTTGGTCAGAAAGGTCGTAATTTCCTTACACGAAATGGTCACAAAGCAAACAGTGCTAGTCCGCTGCCTTATTTCTAGTTGTTAATGACCAATATAGATGGTCATAGCCTTGTAGATTGTGGTGGTTTGTGATGACTAGGCGCCATCTCATCAGTTTTGCCTATGTGTCATGTCCATGTGGCAGTTTTTGCCTTAGGTTGTGAAGCAACCTATATTTCTATCATTCCCAAAATTCCCAAAAAAATCTCATAAATTCTTTGGGGCATATCTTCATCAAATATGTAAAAATCCTTCCTTGCCTAGTTCAAAACTAATTCAACAATATTCATTTTCCTATTCTGTTCGCAACAACACTTTATGAAGGAAGTGCTATTTATATATTCTTGATTGCCCTCGGGATTTTTGGACACTCTTTCCCATCCAAATCATTACCGCATGACAAAATTCAGCTCCATTTGCCTAGCAAATCTTCCTTGGCAAATTTTCAAAGTTTTTGTCCACCTAGAAGCATTGTGAAGGAAGTACCTTTTTTATATCTCTAAATGACATGAAATGTATACAGTTCCTTCATATGCCCAAATTATCACCCTCCTCCAAATTGCGGCTCAGTCAAATCATCTATGTGAGCCCAGGTTCAATTTATATTTTATGGCCAAATTGGCACATTGCAAAGCAAGTGTTATATAGACCCCTCCTATTACCCTCAAACTTTTCGGGCACTCTTCCATACCCAAATCATTGCCACATGGTAATATTCAGCTCAATTTTCTTAGTAAATCTTTCTCGGGAAATTTCCAAAGTTTCTACCTCGAGAGAAGCTTTGTGAAGTAAGTACTAGCTAGGCTTACCCAAATGATCTGAAAATTGACCAGCGCATGACCATACCAAAGTAACTTACCTACACCAATTTTGAGCTCATTTCATTCATCCAATCTCTCTCACTAGTTTTCCCAAGTTTCTGTCCATATAAGAGCATTGTGAAGGAACTACTACTTTAGCATGTCCAAATGGTATCAATTTTCTACAATGCTTTCCTATGCCCAAATAACCATCCTCCACAAAATTTTAGCTCACTCCATTCAATATTTTGAGCCCAGCTTCAACATTCATATTTTTGTCCAGCGTGGTACTTTGCAAAGCAAGTACCACCTAGGATCCTCCTTTTGAGCTAAAAATTTGTGAAGACATTCTCCTTAGTAGATGATCATCCTCAGCCAAAACTCACGCCCATTGGCCATGTGCATTTCCCGTACCGCAAATCAAACACTTGGCTGCTAATTCATGTTTGAGCATCGATCGGTCTCCTCGTGAGAATCTTATGTTGTAATTTTCTTCCTAGCACCAACCTGGGGAGTGCCCAACCCACTAGACATGCCTAGGCCGCCCAGAACACATGGCAACATTACGGTCACGCGGTGACCACGCAACGGGCATGCGAGTTTACGCGCTCTAGAGTTGGGGCCCTCGGCCACCGCCCAAACCTCGACGTATCGCCACCAAACCATGTATTTATGATTAAATAGGTCCTTATGTAACTAGAAATGATTTTTGGAAAAAATAAATAGCAAACTATGAGGCAGCTGCAGTTCAAATTTGACCCGCTTCCAACTGAATCGGCGGAAATTTGTCTTTTTCACGAGAGGTGGATCAAAACTTTTTACACCCAACCATTTTGTCAATTGTGCATTAAATATGGCCTAGTATTTTATTAAAATGATTTGGTCCAATTTTGCAACAATTATTTGGGAGGTCCTTCACAAAAAAACCTCCTTTTGGGCACTCAAAAAATGGAAAATGGTTTTTTCGTCCAAAGAAAATGAAAACTTCCTTAAGCAACATTGTTTGCCATTCCAATATGCACCCTTGTGCACAATATGATATCATTTGAACAAACTATGCCATGAATGTGGCCATAAGATTGATCATTTGGCTTGAAAGCCATTGATCTCCACACGTGATAGCTCGTTTCTGAGAACACTTTTTTAAAATAATTGTCGTATTACAAGTTTGTTATTTTTCCTGGGAACTTGGCCACATATAATGACACAATGCGAAGGTTTCCCAATTTTTTGATTTTTTTGAATTTTTTATGCCCGTTTCAAAATGCGGTCAAAACGGCGGGAATGACCGTTCCTAGCTAGTGGTTAAATCTTGGAATTTTTTTGGTGTTTCTATGATTAAATAGGTACTTATGTACCTTGAAATGATTTTTGGAAAAAATAAATAGCAAACTATGAGGCAGCTACAGTTCAAATTTGACCCGCTTCCAACTGAATCGGCGGAAATTTGTCTTTTTCACGAGAGGTGGATCAAAACTTTTTACACACAACCATTTTGTCAATTGTGCATTAAATATGGCCTAGTAATTTAGGAAATTGAGTTGGTCCAATTTTACAACAAATATTTGGTAGGTTCTTCACAAAAAAACCATTTTTACCACAAGAAAATGATTAAAAATATCTAGAAAGATAAAAAATGCATGCAAATCGGTGATCATCCATAAAAATGGGGTCTAACTTGAGTGAAAAATTTAGTTGTGCCGTTTTGCAAAATATTTTGATAGTTGCTTCACAAAATTCCCCTATTTTTAGTACTTAGAAACTATTTTAAATCACTGATCTTCCGAACCAATCAGGGCTCTTCCCATGGATCGATGACATGGCGTCCATCCATCCATCCATCCATCTCTCCATCCCACATCCATCCATCTACAGAAAAAAAAAGAAACAAAAAAGAAAAAGAGACACCCCACGCACCCCCAACCCTAGATCAAACCCCTCCCCCCATTGCACCCCTCCTCCCTCCTCCCAATCTCCTCGCCGCCGCCGCCACCTCCTCCTCCCCGTCCCCGTCCCCGGCCCCTCCCGATCCACCTCCTCCCCGTCGTCTCCCACCCACCGCCGACCTCGTCTTCCTCCTCACCAACGCCGACCTCGTCCCTCCCTCCCCTACCCTAGCATCGCGCCCTCCCCGCCAGCCCCTCTGCAATCACACCAACCCCATAGGCACAGATCTGGCGTCTCCGACCTTGATTTCACTTCCCATCCCCCTTCCCCACGCTCCCCTCGAGCTCCAGATCCCCGTCCGCGACGACCCCTTCCTCAGTTCCTCCGGGAACCCTATCCCCTCAGATCCGCCCGCTGCCACGTCATGGTCGAGTTCTACGCGCCCTGGTGCGGCCACTGCCGCGCGCTCGCGCCTCACTACAGGGGATCACGACCTGGCCGGATCCGCACCCACCGGAGCGTCCTTCCTGATGCGGTGGCCTTCTCTCTCTCGACGCCGCCGACCAATTAAGGTCGGTTCTTCCTCGACCTCCACGACGCGCATCTCCTCTCCGGCTGGCCATGGTGGGTGAGCGTGAATCCCTCCCTTGTCTTTTTCTGTTTCTTCATCTGATTCCTCCTGCCTGCCTGCGTGTGTGTGATTTGTTTTGTGTCCGATCTGATCTGTAGAAGCTGCTATGCTCAAGGTGGTGCACAAGGAAGCCCTCATGGCGGCTGCTGCAGCTAGACGTCCTCCTCCAACCCACCCCCTATCTGAAGAACTTGGTGAGCTCTACCCAACCCCCTGATTGATTTGATTTGATTTGCACATGAACGCTAGCGATTCTTCTTCTTCCGGACACAAATTGGTCATGTTATGCTGTTGCAGGAGGACGCCGGGCCATGGAGCAGCCCTTCCTTGTGTCAACTTGCTGTTTGCATATTTCCCTTCTCTTTTTCTAAATGATTGATTCATTGATGCAGAAAATTATCCATCTTCTCACCGTGTGTGTTGATTCACACTAGTCATGTAAACTGCACATTTGCACTGTAACTCCGCTGTAGAACTGTAAATATGCTAGTGCATTCAACCGATTCACTACTGTAAATTACAAATGAGGTTCACAAACTTACACTCATTTATAGTGGTATAATCTACAATTCTTACAGTGGTTATATGCAGCAGTTTTTTTTCATAATTTTCAAGATGTACTCATGTTAATCACATTGCAATTTTTGTTCTACTGTTCATCTACTTTGTTCTCATGTATACATACTACTGCCTGCCATCATGTGCCACCATATGTTCTAAGTAAGACTAGCAGACTATTAGTGGCGTGTGTACCAATTTTCTCGTGCCCATGGTTGGCGTGCGCTGGGGTAAACACAGGACCACGCACTAGTAACTGCACAACTCTGAAATGCTTCCTAATGATTACTCATCTTTGTTACACCATGCATGCGGTCTAGCTATGCTTGGATCTGCGGTTGTTGTAGGGGTTGTCAGCTAGATTTGGGCCGTTGTTGCTTGTTTGAATCTTTTGCTATATAGTTTGGTTGCACGTAGTTGCCTACATGACCAGTAATTGTGTAGTGCTAGGAAGCTAGGTACTACTACCACTTGGGATCAACTAGGGGGCATGTTTTTTCGCGTAATGAGAATCCTCCTAGTTTCAAGCAAGCAGTTATGCATGAACTCATGTTGTTAAGAGTGGTTCAAGCGCATCTCAGTACAAGTGGGTATACAATTACCAGATGCGGTTCTGTGTTTTGACATTTTAACTCCTTTGGCACACTGTAGAGTTCGGGCAAATCTTCAGTGCTGGAGAGCGTTGTTGGAAAGGATTTCCTGCCCAGGGTTCAGGTATGGTTATTCAAGCAGCAAGAGCTTGTCCATTTTGGCGTCCTGTTTTGTTTTTGTGACGCATTGATTTGTTTTGTTTGGTTTGATTCTGCAGGCATTGTCACCCATTGCCCGCTGGTTCTGCAACTCCATAGGATTGATGAAGACAGGGAGTATGCAGAGTTCATGCATGTCCCCAGGAAGAGATTCATCGATTTCGGTAATTCCTCTATTCTTTGTCTTATTTCCAAGTGCTATGCTGATGATGATATTAAGATTGATGCATTATTGAGGGGCTCTCGTGATGATAGTGAACCATATTAGTATATATGGAATGTGATTTGAGTTCGTGAGGCTCATAAAAATTCCAATTTGATGTCAGAACCCACTGTTATTCAAACTGTTGCTCTAAGTCATAGTTTGTTATTTCCTGAAACATAACTGAAGCACTGCAATTGTTGGCAAAATTCTCTATCAGGTGCTTCTTTTAATATCTTTAAATTTGTCTGTTAGAGATAGCAATTCCGATTGTACCCGTTAAACAAGCATCTATTCTTCCTGGAATGTTTGTCTATCAGCTAGTATGATGGCATATTAACATCTTCCTCAGGGTGCTAGAGTCACATACTCTTGGGTTCCATGTTAAAACGAACTAATGGCTATATATCTTAGTAATATTAAACAAAGCTATATGGCTTATCTTTCGCTGCTACCGCCCATCTCTCTCACCATCATATCAGGCAGGCAGGCGGGCAGCCTACAGACTCATCTCTTTCCACTACTGTTCTAGACAGCGTGCGGCATGCAACAAGCATTTCGTTTCCCTGTCTAATTTTGGGAATTTTAGGCCTACCACTCTTGTACACTTAACCCGTCCATTTATATAAATAGGCATATTAATTGGCCTATGCATTTGGCAGATATAGTAGTGTTTGTACTAACAGACTGAGCACAAACATTATTTGTTAAGAGGGCCCTGCAGTTATATTTTGGCTGCCTTTTTCTCCTTCATTTTTGTGTGTTTGAAAATCAATACAACTGACATGCTTTACTTCTTTTACGTGTAGTGATTGCTAAAAATGACAGGGATGAGATCCAAAACCAAGAATGATGCATAGCTTAACTGCTGTCGTAGTCGATTTCCAACAGGGAATATCTTTCTAGACTCCAACCTTCACAGTTCTCGTTGATTCATCTTGCTAGCAACTGAGTAGCTTTTTTGCATACTTCTGTCAACATCTCAATGCCACCAAATGTTTTTTTGCCATTCTTCTCTGTTATACAACATCTGGTATACATGATACAATGACGAGCTCCGCATACACCAACCATTGTACAAACATATCATTATTGGTAGGAAATTTTTGAACCTGCAGTATGTCACCTTGTTTTCTAGATGGGCAATAGACGCCGTCGTACTGCACTGTAATAGTGTCTTATTGGGTGTTTTGCTTTGTACAATGCTTGCACTGGAAATGTTGAACGATCGAGGCAATAGACGCCGTCGTACTGTACTGTAATAGTGTCTTATTGGGTCTTAATTTGTTTTGCTTTGTACAATGCTTGCACTGGAAATGTTGAACGATCGAGCCTCCTGTACTCTGTTCTGTCGTATGATTACAATTGCATTAGTATTATTGGATCTGTTAATCAGTGCCTACATGTTAGATCGGCTTGATTTTGAGATGCAGTGAGACTCAGATGTTTCTGAATTTTGATGTGAAAGCATGTCTACATCAGTACAACTTTGCATGCATATTTTATTGACTAGATATATACGTGTTGACTGTCTGTTCCTCTAGTTTTCTGATGTGCGTGTTTATTTGGATCCACTGAACCTTTGCATGGCTTATCTTTCAAGTTTGTATATAGATAGACAGGTTTTCTGAAAGTGTGACCCCACAGTATTGAGAAGTAATTAAGTTTCCTGTAGTTTTTACAGGAACCACGACCACCGGCTCAACGCCGACCCGATCGTCCTCATCGCCTTGCAGGACGACGAGGACGCCGTAGGCGCGGTCGGCCTCGACGGCGGCTTCCACCACTACCATGTCGTCGTCACCTACCAGGTCCACGATGATGTCTGGGCCGTCGAGTCCTTCTGCAGCTGCTGCCGCTGCTCCTTCCACAGCTTGGGTGGGACTCGTCGGATTGGCCTCCTAGTTTCCCATTTCAGGTAGTACATCCTTCTTGCTCGAATCTACTATTTGATCTTCCTGCACATCTCCCGCTCCGGCACATAATTGATGGGTCTTCCTGGATTCTTGTGTAATGAGCTCTTGTTTTTTAGTACTTCTGTAATGGTATTCAGAAATAAAATTCATATGTTTCTATATATGTTCTTTTAGATTAGTATGTCAATACATAACTAGTAATGCAAATGGTGTGACCCAGTTCTAAATATAAATGCAAATAGCTTGTGAATGTCAATCTCATGTATCAGGGTCCTGTTCTTGTAAACCTTATGTAAAGCTAAAATTCTTGTTGTGCAGGGTGACTAGTGATGCAGCACACCAAGCAGTAGCAGGCAACCAAGAAGCAGCAGGGGGAGGGGCTCTCTCGAACGTCGCCGCTGCCACTCATTGCTACTGTCACTGATTGATGATGGATGATCGTTGTTAGTTTAGCTCGGTCGCTGTTCGTTTAGCTCCTTGGTAGTCCCTACTGCTGCTGGTAGAAATAGAAATGGTAGCTGTAGTCCCATGTAGTTGTAGTACCATGTAGTTCCTCTACTCGGGCTGCCCTTTGTTGCTTCATTCCTATGTTAATTTAGTCTGTTGAATGTATCTACTATCTACTTTGTGACTGTGGCTGTTGAAAGAAATAAAATGGTTTGGATACATGCGTACATGCTGATATGTCAAGCTGGAATAGCTGCCCTTGTGATGTCAAGCTTCTAAATGTATGTTGTGGAGGCCCAAAATAAATTGGGCTGTAAAAGGGCTGAGGCCCAAAAAAGAAATGAATTATAGAAGGCCACGTCCTAGAAAATAAAATGGGATAGGCCCATGTAGCTAGCGAAAATTAACAGAAAAATATATATTGAAAAGGCCGAATTGTTGGGCTAGGCCCATGTAGAAAACTGAATTGGACCGGGCTGAATCTTGTGCCACATCAGCTTGCCACGCTGGATGCCTACGTGGCCTGGAGAGGTTGCTAGTGACCAAAACGCCACAGTGGACATATTTTGGTCATAAACGTTTGCGACCATTCTAGAAGAAAGGTCGCTATAGTCAGTTTACGACGCCCAACTTTTGACCTTATGTTTTTGGTCACAAAAAGGTCATAAATGGAAATTTGTGACCATTCAGTGACCAATAGTGGTGGTCATAAGTTGACATATTTCTTGTAGTGTGTGTGCGTCCTGACAGGTTGGTACTTGCCTTCATCCACATGATCGTGCAGTGTGTTTTGAGATGCTATGCTACTTGTATTGGTACTGTTTTAAATAAATGATGAATTGAAGCTATTGTATTGCTGTCTTTTCCCATTAAGTAGTGAACAAAAATGGGACCAACCCAGACATGATGCTTGTTGCTTTGTTACAACAAATTCAGCATCACCCCCTTTATAAGCCAGTAATTGATGCCACTCTCAGAATTAACTACTGAATCTTATTTCAAAACTGCAACACTTGTTAGGGATTGGCGGGATTACCATTTTTGTGGCCGCATGTTTCATCCTCCTTTATTAGCCAGTAATTGATTCCTTTTTTGCCTCTGTTTAAACAGGGATATCTATTCAACTTGTTACTATTGCGACATTTTGCTTCTCTTCGCGAAACACTTTGCTTGATTTCAGTGCAACTGCACAAAATGAGATTGGATTTCCTATTCGTGTTGGCAGATTCGTATTTTATCTTGTGTGTCTCATGAAAGGTCAGTACAGGCCTTCATCCACATGATTGTGCAGTGTGCTTTGAGATGTTGTGCTACTTGTATTCGTACTGTTTTAAATAAATTTTGAATTGAAGCTATTGTATTGCTGACTTTTCCCATTAAGTAGTGAACAAAAATGGGACCAACCCAGACATGATGCTTGTTGCTTTGTTACAAGAAACTTGGCATCACCCCCTTTATAAGTAGATGGAAGCACATACTGTTGTTGCGCCCACTCTCCCCTGGAACTGTTTATGCTTTTCGTTAATCTAATGCCGCTGGTAAATTTAAGCAATGCCACTCTCAGAATTAATTAATTACTGAATCTTAGTTCAAAACTATAGCACTTGTTAGGGATTGGCGGGATTACCATTTTTGTGGCTGCATGTTTCATCCTCATTTATTGGCCAGTAATTGATTCCTTTTTTGCCTCTGTTAAAACAGGGATATCTATTCAACTTGCTGCTATTGCAACATTTTGCTTCGCTTAATTTTGGTGGAACTGCACAAAATGAGACCAGATTTCCATATATGTGTTGAGATCTCTTTGAGATCTTCCTCACGAGTTGTTTCAAATCTTGGTCTTGAATGGTCAGTACCGACCTTCCTCAGAATTAACTACTGAATCTTAGTTCAAAACTGCAAACACTTGTTAGGGATCGGTAGGAGTACCATTTCTGTTAGGGATCGGCCAGAGTACATGTTTAAGAAATGTATTGTTCAGATAGTGTCTCTGTTATTATATATCAGTTACAGACTTACAGTGTTTTACAAATGGTACTATCCTGCTTTGTAGTTCTTTCTACATGTTTAACCAAGGTATTGTTAAGATAATGTCTCTGTTAAAATGAATCAGTCGCATTGTTTTAGGAATGATACTTATCTGCTTTTTCGTTCTTTATACATCCTGAAACAAGGCATTGTTAAGATAATGTCTCAGTTAATATGAATGAATCACACTGATTGAGAATTGCTACTCTCCTGCTTTGTTTCCCATTAAGATAAGGTAGATCAGTAGATGTTTTTCTTCTGGGAGTACAAGTCATCAACCGTTATTTCTCAGTAATTGTTTCCCTTATACCTTTTGTTGCTTACAGGGATATCAAAATTAAAGCTCGGTTTTATTCCTACTTCGATTTTAGTTCAACTGCACAAAAGGAGCCAATGTGTCCAAGGCAAACTGCTGCATTACTGGGTCCAGTTGGTAGTTCCACTTTGCAGAAAGAAGCAGTCATTGTTTGCGCTACATTACATAAGGAATGACGGAGAAGCTTTACAGAGTATTAGGCCTTCCACTATGTAGGCCAAAAGAGGTGCCAATTTCACCTTTTCTTAGTTTGGCACCGAATCCGTCCATTGCTACAGCCGGTGCTATAAATATTAGACACCGGTGACATGACTAGTCTACAGAGACCATTGGCAATTTAACAACACGTGGAGTGCCCTGGGCAAGAAGTGCCCAAACAAGTACAAGAAGCGACAGGACTCCACGATCATAGGCATTACATATTTTGAATGGGAAAAGCTTGTCAAAGTTTAATCATTGATGTTAGCAAGAAGCGACAGGACTCCACGATCATAGGCATTACATATTTTGAATGGGAAAAGCTTGTCAAAGTTTAATCATTGATGTTATCAAGAAGACGTTAGTTTAATATATTGGAATTGGAAAACCTTGTCAAAATTTGCTCATTGATGTTAGCCAGAAGACATGCTTTTGATATTTTTGAGTGGGACGCCCTTGCTGTGAGCAGCGTCGAGTGTTTTTTACTATTCCTGTGTTTAGTTTAGAAGTAAATAGTTACTCTGCTAAGATATTCCTGTGTTAAGAGTTTATTCTGAATATTGTCTATGTAATGCCAGGCCTTGTGTTTTGAGCTTGAAATATTGTGGCATGCGGCATCACGAGCTGTTCACCGTGCCTCCTAAGAATAATGCTTCGTATTGTTTTGCATGTCGATCTAATGCCAGTGATTTTCTTGTTAAGAAGATCATCCTATTCTGTTGTTTCCGTGCTTAAGAAGTTCATCGTCTGATGTTTCATTCATAGCCTATACGACAGGTCGGGTAGGTTACACGTGAAACCATATGATCTTCCGACCAACTCATGATATTAGGCCGTGATCGGGTTGTCGTTTTCCAACCAAAACCGCTTGTAAAACTGACGCTTGTAAATTAAAGCATATGGTCTCGGGCGAAGGCGCTTGGTTGGTCGATTTCGACTAGTAAAATGTTGGAAGTACTTGACACACGATAAAAACGCTGAACGACACTCGGACGATTGCTCATCCAGCCGTTAGCTGTTGTTTCAGCCTTGCCCATGGATGGCATGATACGCACGTCGTGCATGTATCGTCTGGTAATGTCGTCCATATAACAGTGCTCGTAAAATATACACTGGTCTCTCAAATTACACGCGTAACCCGCCAGTTTTACTTACAGACCTCGGGTCCTCGGTTTCATTACGCCTGTATTTTATGCGTTGTTTTCGATGACGAGTAAATTACACTTCTGTGTTAATACAGGTTTGAAATAAACCAGAGCTCCCAAGCGCGGCCTTACCGTTTCATGCCGTCTCATTTTCTTGAAGGTGCTCATAGGTGTCCGATGATCCTAGCTTCCTGAATGAGTAGCGGGCGCTGTATCAGACCATCCGTAGGGCCCGCGAGGCCCTCTCCGTTGTCCTTCGAGTTGTTGCGCTTGCCGTGGCGCCGAGTGTCGGTGTCAAAACCGGCGGATCTCGGGTAGGGGGTCCCGAACTGTGCGTCAAGGTCGGATGGTAACAGGAGACAAGGGACACGATGTTTACCCAGGTTCGGGCCCTCTCGATGGAGGTAAAACCCTACTCCTGCTTGATTAATATTGATGATATGGGTAGTACAAGAGTAGATCTACCACGAGATCAAAGAGGCTAAACCCTAGAAGCTAGCCTATGGTATGATTGTGTATGATGATGATTCTGTCCTACGGACTACAACCCTCCGGTTTATATAGACACCGAATAGGGTTAGGGTTACACAGAGTCGGTTACAATGGTAGGAGATCTTGAGCATCTGCATCGCCTAGCTTGCCTTCCACGCCAAGGAAAGTTCCTTCCGGACACGGGACGAAGTCTTCAATCTTGTATCTTCATGGTCCTGGAGTCCGGCGAAGGTATAGTCCGGCTACCCAAACACCCCCTAATCCAGGACTCCCTCAGTAGCCCCTAAACCAGGCTTCAATGACGACGAGTCCGACGCGCAGATTGTCTTCGGCATTGCAAGGCGGGTTCCTCCTCCAAGTCCTTCATAGAAGATTGTAAACACCAAAAATAGTGTCCGGCTCTGCAAAACAAGTTTCCACATATTGCCATAGAGAGAATAACATTAACACAAATCAAATCTGCTGACGTATTCCGTAGTGCGTCATAACACTGCGGCCAAGCTCTTTATACAGATTGTTTTCACTTTTCCATCTCAGTGCGTTTAGCGAGGCGGTTTCCTTGGCACGTCTTTGCCTCGTCTTCAGAGGGAGGCATATAGTTATCATCCTCAACCTCTCGGTCCGCCGCTCTCTCATGAGGGTTGGCTTCTCCATCTTCCTATGCCGAATCTTGCTGGAGGGGTGTTCTTCAGCGCTATCCGGGGTAGTATTATCTCCCGTGCCGGAATCACCGTTTTTGCTTTGGCGGGATTTAGAGCGGCGCCGCTGACGCCGGCACTTTGGCTGCTTCTTGGAGGTATCATCCCCCGCTGTTCCGTCGCCATCTCCATCTTTTGGAGTATCCACCATGTATATATCATATGACGAGGTGGCCTTCCAGCGCCCTACAGGTGCTGGTTCCTGTTCGTCTCCTGCATCGTCATCCATACTGTCGATGTCTTCGGAGTCGAAGTCAAGCATGTCGGTTAAATCGTCGACAGCAGCTACAAAGTGGGTGGTGGGTGGGTTTTGAATTTCTTCATTGTCCGCATCCCATCCTTGCTGACAGTAGTCCGGCCAGGGCTCTCCTGACAGAGAGAGAGACTTTAAAGAGTTCAGGATATCGCCAAAAGGCGAGTGCTGAAAGATGTCCGCGGCAGTGAACTCCATTATAGGTGCCCAATCGGATTCGATCGGCAGGGGCGCGGGAGGCTCGAAGTTCGGAGAAGAATCCGGCTCCTCAGAGTCACGGGCCGTGCGGAGCGCGGGGCTGACGTTCGGCTCGATCGCCTTTGACATCGTAGCCCCCGAGGTGACGTCCAACCACTCATCCTCGATTGGCGCAACAGACTCCGAATTAAGGGTCGGAACCGGCGCTTGTGCGGCCTCCAGGGTACTGTTCGGCGGCAGAGCTAGATCATGCCTCTCGAAACAGTGCGGCGCGCTTGGCTGTGGCTCGAATCCGTCAAAGATCAAATCTCCGCGGATGTCCGCCGTGTAGTTTAGGCTTCCAAACCTGACCTGATGGCCAGGGGCGTAGCTTTCGATCTACTCCAGGTGGCCAAGCGAATTTGCCCGCAGTGCGAAGCCACCGAAGACGAAGATCTGTCCGGGGAGAAAAGTCTCACCCTGGACCGCATCGCCGTTGATGATCGAAGGAGCCATCGAGCCTGAAAGTGACGACACAGAGGAACTCTCAATGAAAGCACCAATGTCGGTGTCAAAACCGGCGGATCTCGGGTAGGGGGTCCCGAACTGTGCGTCAAGGATGGATGGTAACAGGAGACAAGGGACACGATGTTTTTACCCAGGTTCGGGCCCTCTCGATGGAGGTAAAACCCTACTCCTGCTTGATTAATATTGATGATATGGGTAGTACAAGAGTAGATCTACCACGAGATCAAGGAGGCTAAACCCTATAAGCTAGCCTATGGTATGATTGTTGTATGATGATGTTGTCCTACGGACTAGAACCCTCCGGTTTATATAGACACCGGATAGGGTTAGGGTTACACAGAGTCGGTTACAATGGTAGGAGATCTTGAATATCCGCATCGCCAAGCTTGCCTTCCACGCCAAGGAAAGTCCCATCCGGACACGGGACGAAGTCCTCAATCTTGTATCTTCATAGTCCTAGAGTCCGGCTGAAGGTATAGTCCGGCTATCCGAACACCCCCTAATCCAGGACTCCCTCAGTACCACATACCTATTCCTTTTTGGAGTCTGAGACGTTCTAGAAAGTGTCCCTTATGTATTCCTCCGGGGTTACGGTTTCAATAACATTGGTTTCAACATTTATGGGATTACCTGAGATATAATGTTTGATTCTTTGACTGTTCACCACCTTCGGATTTGTGCCTTCGAAGTTGTTGATTTTTATGGCACCGGAACGATAGACCTCCTCGATAATGTAAGGACCTTCCCATTTAGAGAGAATTTTTCCTGCAAAAAATCTTAAACAAGAGTTGTATAGCAATACATAATCACCTGCTTTTGTATTCTTTTGTCATGCCATCTTTTAACTTTTTCTTTAAACAACTTGGCATTCTCATAGGCTTGGGTTCTCCATTCATCAGGTGAGCTAATGTCAAATAACCTCTTCTCACCGGCAAGTTTGAAATCGTAGTTGAGCTCTTTAATGGCCCAATATGCCTTATGTTCTAGTTTGAGAGGTAAGTGACATGCTTTTCCATAAACCATTTTATACGGAGACATTCCCATAGGATTTTTATATGCAGTTCTATAAGCCCATAATGCATCATCAAGTTTCTTGGACCAATTCTTTCTAGATCTATTACCAGTCTTTTGCAAAATTAATTTGAGTTCTCTATTAATCAATTCTACTTGACCACTAGACTGTGGGTGATAAGGAGATGCAATTCTATGATTAACATCATACTTAGCAAGCATTTTATGAAAGGCACCATGAATAAAATGTGAACCACCATCAGTCATTAAATATCTCCGGACTCCAAAATTCAGAAAAATAACTTCTTTAAGCATCTTAATAGAAGTGTTATGATCAGCACTACTAGTTGGAATAGATTCTACCCACTTAGTAACATAATCAACAACAACTAAAATATGTGTGTATCCATTGGAGGCAGGAAAAGGTCCCATATAATCAAAGCCCCAAACATCAAATTGTTCAATAACATGTGAATAATTCATAGGCATTTCTTGACGTCTACTAATATTACCAATTCTTTGACATTCATCACAAGATAAAACAAACTTACGGGCATCCTTGAAGAGAGTAGGCCAATAAAAACTGGATTGCAATACCTTATGTGCAGTTCTATCCCCGGCGTGGTGTCCTCCATAAGCCTCGGAGTGGCACTTGCGTAGGATCTATTCCTGTTCATGCTCAGGCACACAATGTCTAATAACACCATCTACTCCTTCTTTATAAATATGCGGGTCATCCCTGAAGTAATGTCTCAAATCATGGAAAAACTTTTTCTTTTGCTGGTATGTGAAACTAGGTGGTATGAATTTAGCAACAATGTAATTAGCATAATCAGCATACACTGGAGCAGTACGAGAAGTATTTATGACATTTAATTGTTCACCAGAAAAGCTATCATCAATAGGCAGTGGGTCAAAGCCACATCATCAATTTTCAATCCTTTCTGACTTCATTTGTTATTTTTCATGCATTTACTGATTATTTTAAGCTATAAGACCCTGAAATTGAAAAGCATTTCAAATGAACTCTGAAAAGGCTGAAAGTTCGCATGGTATCATCATTTCACCCACATAGCATGTGAAAGAAAGTAGAGAGGGTTACGGCAAAAACTGGATGCACTTCATGTACAAAACGGACAATCTCTTTCGAAGTATCAGGGTTTCATACGGAAACTCGTCTGTTACAAAGGGATTTCATTTTTTGAACTTATTTGAAGTCCATAGTTTTTCTGTGTTCAAAATGCACCATTCAAAGCCACATCATCAGTTTTCAACCCTTTCTGACTTCATTTGTTATTTTTCATGCATTTACTGATTATTTTGAGCTATAAGACCCTAAAATTTAAAAGCATTTCAAATGAACTCTGAAAAGGTTGAAAGTTGGCATGGTATCATCATTTCACCCAAATAGCATGTGCAAGAAAGTAGAGAGGGTTACGGCAAAAACTGGATGCACTTCGTGTACAAAAAGGACAATCTCTTTTGAAGTATCAGGGTTTCATACGGAAACTCGTCTGTTACAAAGGGATTTCATTTTTTTGAACTTATTTGAAGTCCATAGTTTTTCTATGTTCAAAATGCACCATTCAAATCCACATCATAAATTTTCAACCCATTCTGACTTCATTTGTTATATTTAATGCATTTATTGATTATTTTGAGCTGTATGACCCTGAAATTGAAAAGCATTTCAAATGAACTCTGAAAAGGTTGAAAGTTGGCATGGTATCATCATTTCACCCACATAGAATGTGCAAGAAATTAGAGAGGGTTACGGCAAAAACTAGATGCACTTCATGTACAAAACGGACAATCTCTTTCGAAGTATCAGGGTTTCATACGGAAACTCGTCTGTTACAAAGGGATTTCATTTTTTTTGAAATTATTTGAACTCCAAAGTTTTTCTGTGTTCAAAATGCACCATTCAAAGCCACATCATCAATTTTCACCCCTTTCTGACTTCATTTGTTATTTTTCATGCATTTACTGATTATTTTGAGCTGTAAGACCCTGAAATTGATAAGTGACCAAATTAATAGAAGTTCATCATCACATTAAAACCAAAGTACATACATAGTTCTCATTGAACAACATATAGCTCTCCAGAGCATCTAATTAAACCATACATTGAAATTATGTAAAACATTTCAATGCAACAAGAAATGCGATCATAATCGCAACCAAGGTAACAATTGATCCAACTGCATAATGATACCAAGCCTCGGTATGAATGGCATATTTTCTAATCTTTCTAATCTTCAACCGCATTGCATCCATCTAGATCTTGTGATCATCGACGACATCCGCAACATGCAACTCCAATATCATCTTCTCCTCCTCAATTTTTTTATTTTTTCCTTCAAGTAATTGTTTTCTTCTTCAACTAAATTTAACCTCTCGACAATAGGGTCGGTTGGAATTTCCGGTTCAACCACCTCCTAGATAAATAAAATATATGTCACGTTGGTCGGCATAATTGTCATAAACAATAAATGAACCAAATAGTTATTAAAAGATAATATATACCACATCCGAATCATAGACAGGACGAGGGCTGACGGGGGCGGATACCAAAACCATCGCACTATATAATAACAAGGAATAATAAAAGTAAGAAAATTAGACAAGTATCTATCTGAAGTAAGAATTTTTTTTTCTTTCAGAAAGAAGATAAGAACAAGAGGCTCACCACGGTGGTGCCGGCGACGAGATTGGCGCAGGCGATCGACGGCGGTGAAGACATGGACGGGACGTGATGGACCGCTAAACCTGGACAAATCTCGGGGAAAATGGAGCTCGGAGGTCGAGTTTCGAGAGGAGAAAGATTAACTAGTGTGGCTCAGACATTTCATCAAACACCTCATGTGCATAGGAGGTGAGCTAGAGCACCCAAATGCCCTCCCCTCGCCGGCCAAAAAAAACAGAGCACTGTGGAGTGCTCTGCTGTGGCGATGGGGTATATATAGGCAGCTCATTTGTCCCGGTTCGTGGTCGAAACCAGGACTAAAGCCCAGCCATATGTCCTGGTTCAAGCCAAGAACCGGGACGAATGGTTGTGGGCCAGGAGCGATGCCCATTGGTCCCTGTTCGTGCCTAGAACCGGAACAAATGGGTCCACATGAACCGGGACCAATACCCACGAGGCCCCGGCCGGCCCCCTGGGCTCACGAACCGGGTCGAATGCCCCCATGGGTCCCGGTTCATGGATGAACCGGGCGTAATGGCCTGGCCAAGCCCGAACAAGAGCCCTGTTTTCTACTAGTGCATGGTCTTTTAGCATGTCATTTAATAACCTTTAGTCCATGTTTAGTCCCTGGAACCAAGCAGGTAGGTACTAGGGAGTTTTTAACCAAACAGGGCCTTAGATTAACCACAGCTAAAGAGTTGCACGGGACAGTGGACGCACCAGCACCATGTGCATCTACCGATGTACTGGGGTGATGCACAGTCTGTTGCAACGAAGAACAAACAACAAAGGAGCATATTTGTGTTGGTCCCAGTTTTGTTATCTTTAAACACCTTTCCCTATGTGAGCGCAGCAAATCTAGTCCTGCTCAAACTCTACAGCCTTTGTCAGATGTGCGTACTGCGTTGGTCATTGTTTTCCCTTTTCGACCAACGTAAGTGCTGGATAGCTAGTTAGTACTTTCCCCACTTCCTTTCTTCTGTGAACCACATCCTAGATTTATGCTATACAACTTTCCCCACAACTTTCCCCCATTCCTGTCCTCTTTGAACCACGTCTTAGATTCATGCGATGCAACTTTCCCCCTTCCTTTCCTTTTTGAACCACGTCCTATATTCATGCTATACAACTTTTCCCGCTACTTTCCCCCATTCCTTTTCTCTTTGAACCACGTCCTAGATTCATGGTACACAACTTTCCCCACTACTTTCCTGTTTGATCCAACACCTAGATTCGAGTGCATAAGCGGAAAAGGCCCACATGCAGCTAGAGCAATGCATGTGGAATAAGTAAACTATACCTTAAGGTTCTTGGGGTGTTGTGACGCCCGAATAATTAGACTACAGTAATTCCCTGTTAATGATGCCACGTCACCTCTGTCACTGTAGTTAATCTCAGGATAGTTCAAAACCGATTCAAATTCAAAGTTGAATTAAAAGTAAACAACAAAAGTTTTCAAACTTTAAAACTAAAATGTCCGGGTTGTGCCAAGAAATGCAAAGTTAATTGTGGTAAAGAAACCCCACCTATATAAAATGTTTTAATACTCTAAGATGATGAAAATAGTAGTTGAAACGATTAAATAAGTGCCTTTGATATTTTATAAAATGATAAACTATTTATTTTTGAGGTAGAACTTTTTAGGGTAGTGGGTTATTTTGAAACACTATTTTTGAAGCTATTGTCACATTTTAATAAACTAAAAATAATGTGTAACTAATATAAAACAGAAATAAAATAAAAAAGAACAGAAATAAAAACTGAAAACAAACAAATACAAAAAAAGGAACCCCCCCACTAGGCTTCGGCCTAGCAGACCACCAACCCAACCGGGCCACCAGGCCAGCCCACCCACTCCCTTAACCCCCTGGATACCAAAACCGTAAACCGTCGCCCCCACTTTTCCCCACTCGCTCTCTCCCTCTCCCCCCACCACTCTCGATCCCATCTGGATCGGGGTGGGGAACAACCGCCCGACGCCGTCGCCAGAGGCCACCCCACCGGACCACTCTACTGACGCCGGAGACCCTCCTCGTCGGACTGCCTCCTTCACGTCGCCATCGTCTCCATATCCTCCCCGACCCCCACTGCCCCATTCCCAACAGACGCACGGTGAGGCCCCAGGCCTCTTTGCTTCCCCTGTCCCCGTATGCACGAGCGCACACGCCCAACCGCCCACCGCCTCCTGCTTCTCGCTCGCCGCGGCCCTGCTCGCGCGCCTGTGCGCCTCATCGTGCTCACCGCGCCCGGAGCTCCGTGTCACCGCGCCTAGCCTGCTTCCCGTGGTGGGGCTGCCTCGTGCTCGCCGTACCTCGCCCGTGCAGGTCCCCCTCCGCGGCTACCCGCACAGCAGGCCGCGCCCACGGCGGCCTCACGCCCTTGGCCATCCTCTTCCCCGCGCTGCGTGCTCGTGTGTTGCTTGGCTCCGGCGCTTGCTATTGCCGCTGCTGTCCCCTGCCCCCGAATGCCCGCGCCCTCTCCCCCACGCGCGCCCTCCTCCCCTTCCTGCTGCTCCTGCCTGCACGTCGTCGCCCGGCGCCCGTATGCTGCTCCCGCCTTGCGCCGCTCGCGTCCACCCTCGCCGAACCTCCCCGCTCGCGCCCCCGGCCTGCGCCCGCCCGCGCCTGCGCTGCCTTGCTGCTGCTGCCCTGACCCCCCGAGCTATGCCTTCGCCGCTGCTGCCGGATGCGCGTCGCTCCTCTCGTGCCGCCCGCCACCGAGCCTGCCTCCACAGCCACTACCGCGCCTCGCCTTCGCCCTCTCCTCCTCCCGCGGGCGCGCCACCACGCCCGCCCGCGCACCACTGGTCGTCGTGGCCTTGTTGTGCCGTTTCCTCGCCGCTCCGGCCACCTGGCCGGCGCCGCGGCCACCAGCTTGCCCTGCTCCTGGGCGTGCGCCTACTCGGGTCACACCCGCGGCGCCCGGTGCCCGTTTCGCCCGGCGCCCGCAACCTCCCCCGGGCCACTTACACGCGGGCCCCCAGCACCCTGGAATTTAAAAGAAGAAGAATTAAAAAAACAATTAATTAATTAATTAACTTAATTAACTTAATTAATCCTGATTATATTAACCTAATTAATTAACTAAGCTAACTAATCTGCTAATTAAACTAATTGAATTAGTTAATTAGTTAACAGAGTATGACATGTGGGACCCACCGTCAGTTTGACCCAGTCAGCACCTCTATTGACTGCTGACGTCATGATGACGTCAGCATGCACTGTTTTGGATAATGTTGAATTAAATTAATTAAATAAATTCTAAAAATGATTTAAAACTTTAGAAAACCATATAAAATAAATCGTAGCTCAGATGAAAATAATTTCTACATGAAAGTTGCTCAGAACGATGAGACAAATCCTGGTGCAGCCCGTTTGTCCGCCACACATCCCTAGCATAGCAAACATGCAACTTTCCCCCTCCGATTCATTTGTTCGAAAATGCGAAACACCGGGGATACTTTCCCGGATGTTTTCCCCCTTCGCCGGTATCACCTCTTACTGCGCTAGGGCACACCTAACACCGCCATTTTCTTTGTCATGCATCGTTATGCATCTTCTTGCATTGTATTCATTGTTTCTTTCCCCTCTTCTCGCCCGTAGACTACGAGACCGACGCCGCTGCTGGTGCCCCGTCTGACTACGTTGTTGACGACCCCTCCTTCTTGCTAGAGCAACCAGACAAGCCCCTCCTTTGAGCAATCCGATATCACATATTCCTTCTCTATACTGCTTGCATTAGAGCAGTGTAGCATGTTACTGCTTTGGTTAATCCTATTCTGCTGCATAGCCTTTCATTTTTGCTACAGTTGTTACCCTTACCTGCAATCCTAAATGCTTAGTATAGGATGTTGGTATCCATCAGTGGCCCTACATTCTTGTCCGTCTACCATGCTATACTACCGGGTCGTGATCACTCGGGAGGTGATCACGGGTATATACATACATACACATACTATACAGGTGGTGACTAAAGTTGGGTCGGCTCATTGAGTACCCGCATGTGATTCTGATGTGGGGGCTGACAGGACAGGTGGCTCCATCCAGGTAGTGGTGGGCCTGAGTTCCCGACAGCCCCCGACAGTTACTTTGTGGCGGAGCGACAGGGAATGTTGAGACCACCTAATAGAGAGGTGGGCCTGGCCGTGGTCGGCGTCCGCGGTTACTTCATAATAACACGCTTAACGAGATCTTGCTATTTGATCTGAGTTGGGTGGTTGACCTTATATGCACTAACCGCCATGTGGGACAAGATATGGGCAACCAGCGTCGTGGTATCAGCTGAAGCTCTTTTTGACATCAGGGACTGAGCGACGCACGCCGCATTGGACCGTAAGCTCGTGCTTGTATTAAGGGGGCTAGGTCTGCTTCCGGCCGCGTACGCAACGTGCAGGTGTGCAATGCACGATGGACCCAGACCCCTGCGCGCATAGGATTTAGACCAGCGTGCTGACCTCTCTGTTGAGCCTAGGTGGGGCTGCGACATGTTGATCTCCCGAGGCTGGACATGACCCAGGAAAGTGTGCCCGGCTAGAGGGATCGAGCGTGTCGGGTAATGTGGTGCACCCCTGCAGGGAAGTTGATCTATTCGAATAGCCGTGTCCACGGTAACAGGCGACCCGGAGTTGTACCTTGACCTTATGACAACTAGAACCGAATACTTAATAAAACACACCCTTCCAAGTGCCAGATATAACCCGGTGATCGCTCTCACACAGGGCGACGAGATGAGGTTCATCTGGTAGGATTATGCTATACGATGCTACTTGGTGAACTTACCATCTACTCTCTTCTACATGATGCAAGATGAAGGCTGCTAGAAGTGTAGTCTTCGACAGGACTAGCTATCCCCCTCTTATTTTGGCATTCTGCAGTTCAGTCCACCGATATTGCCCCTTTACATAGATACCCATGCATATGTAGTGTAGATCCTTGCTTGCGAGTACTTTGGATGAGTACTCACGGTTGCTTTTCTCCCTCTTTCCCCCTTTTCCTTTCTTCCTGGTTGTCGTAACCAGATGCTGGAGCCTAGGAGCCAGACGCCACCGTCGACGATGACTCCTACTACACCGGAGGTGCCTACTACTATGTGCAGGCCGCTGACGACGATCGGGAGTAGTTTAGGAGGATCCCAGGCAGGAGGCATGCGCCTCTTTCGATCTGTATCCCTATTTGTGCTAGCCTTCTTAAGGCAATCTTGTTTAACTTATGTCTGTAGTCGGATATTGTTGCTTCCGTTAACTCGTCTATGATCGAGCACTTGTATTCGAGCCCTCGAGGCCCCTGGCTTGTAATATGATACTTGTATGAATTATC
Organism: Triticum urartu; assembly: GCF_056163025.1. NCBI lineage: Eukaryota > Viridiplantae > Streptophyta > Magnoliopsida > Poales > Poaceae > Triticum > Triticum urartu. The sequence continues at coordinate 81,387,997 of NC_141878.1, read as the reverse complement.
TTATTTTTAGAGTTGTGTTGCCATATCTCAACTGAATCCCTGATCTTGATCGTACACGTTTGCGTGTATGATTAGTGTATGATTGAATCGGGGGCGTCACAAGTTGGTATCAGAGCCGACTGTCTGTAGGAATCCCCCTTCCACACTCCTTGGCCGATGTCGAGTCTAGACATTGCAAAACTTTTACAAACATGGCTGTGTGGCTTACGGCCCACGTCGCCATTGGGTGGTATTATGATCTTTTATTTCTCCACCTTTACTCTGGGACTCCAATCTCTCTTCTATTCGGGTTAAATGATTTTACTAAACTCTGACTCTAGGTTCTCATAACTACTTTCTCCCAGAGAGCCCCTCACTCCAGATGATTGCTTGGTGCACCAGAAGATTCTGAAGATAATCTCTGATGTTCTCTAGGGACACTTGTGGCCACCGCCTTTGCAAATTCCCTACAACTGTTATATCATTATGGATAACTACATACACTTGCCATTTCAATCCCATTGATCTTGTTATTACAAGATACCTCAAAATTCTCTCTATTGTCCCGAGAATACTTTGTTACCACATGAACATCCCTACAGATAATTCCTCGCACTTACCGAGTATCTGCTCACATCCAATTTTTATGTGTTTCACTAAGATTTTCGAAATAATATTCGATCTTCCGAAAATCCTTAGCAGCTTATTGCTCTGCAAATACTTGTCTGCTTGCATTATGGATGCCTCCCATATGTCTGGCAATATTCATTAGTCTCCTTTGACACCGTCATTTTGATCCTATTGATTCTACATGAGTGCGAATGCACGCAATCATCGGTTGATCCTTTAAATTAATCTTTCCGGCTCAGATGTCATTTTGAACATGAGCTGGTTATCGACCAGTCAAATTGTCGTCGATTGTACCCCTAAGTATATTCAACTTATCCATTCTTAATCAGTCTGTTGGCTTCTGATCCCTTGATTTGGAAATGATAATTCCTTTGCATTTGAGCTTTGGACTAGTCAGTTGTTTCTATAATCCGACGCCCTTTCGTTCTTTCTTCCCCTGGTTGAGTACCGATGCTCACATCAGATCCCTTGTGGACCACCAGATCCTTTGTTGGAATTTATCCGATAACGTCCTTCATATTCAACCACTTTGGAAGTCTTTCCATGATACATAATGCCATTGGTAAATTCTATTCCTTGATTTGACCAACCATGCTTTGCCTTCGAGCTGGTAATACTTACTCTCGAAGCTCGTGGTATCTGTTTCTAAGATGCCCCGATGGGTTGAACCTATGCCTTCCCCAAACCGTATGAACCCGAAAGTTTCCGCGAGTCATACTCTTCTGTTGTTTCGCCAGATAAAATTTCTACACTACAGCTTCATCAATAGCGAGAAGTAAGATGAAAGGTTACCATGATGCAAACGGTTTGTATCCATTCTTATATATATATATATATATATATATATCCTATTTTTGATACCTTTGCCAACAACAGGGTCGTCTTAGACCGTCCCCGCTCTTCCACGCATGGTCGACGCACTAGCCTGCCGGCCTCGCGCGCTTGCCATCCCTCGCTGACATCGCTGGCAGCACACGCTACCTCATCACCTATGGGTGAATGGAGTTGTGCCACGCCCACCGCATGCGCCAACCACCGATCTCATTGTCACCCATTTCTCAAAGCTGACACCGCAAGACCTGCAGAGGTGTTTTGCGAATCTCCATCCCATTACCCAATGACATCTCCATGTTTTCTGAGTTATTATTATTCTAAAAGTTTTTTTTCATAAAAAATGGTATGAACTAATGATGGTGCTCACCATGCCAATGTTTGGACTTACCTTGTTTTGTTATGTAGGCACTATATTATACACGCTAATCCTAGGCTTGTCCGCGTTTCGGGGATGGCTTTGCGTGAACAGCTAATCGGCACCCAGCATCTACATCATGAGCTCGTGTCTTTAATCATGAGAAGATATTCTCAATCTGATCAAGAAGCAAATTCAGAAAGCCCATACATGAATTGGAGGCACAACATGGAACTTGACTTTGCGGTAAGTCATTGTTCCGGCTAAGATGATTCAAACTTTCACACCAGTCTTCTATTATGGGATTATGTTTCCCTTTTCAGTTTTTCCAAAGGCTCTGAATAACATATTGTCTCGTATGCATCCCTTCATCAGACCATTGTCTTGGCGGACCATGAATATGTGACAAACATTTTGATTCAGAAACAGCTGGTTGGGAAGGACATCCCCTATGACATAACATCTTCCCAGATGGTACATCCACCTTGTCTTATCGCACCTTTAAATGGGTAGCACTAACATAGTTTTTTTAATGTTTCGCAGACATGTGTTCTTCATTACATCAGTTCCTTTTTGAAATAAATAATCTCACATCTAATTTCGCAATGTGTTGTATGCAGTTCTTCTTGCCAGTCCCATTGGAGGACGGTTGGATAATACTCATGTGGGACATGATGGCAAGGAAGCTGCACGTGCTCGACCCACTTATTAGAGGAGATGGCCCAAGCGACACAAAGAAAGATAGCCACGAATTGGTTGCTTGGAAGCTACATCATGCACTTTTCCACTGCTTGAACGAGTACTACGCTGGATGGCCAACGCAAGATGGACAGTGGGCGACAAAGTACCCTGCCGTAGCTGAGGAAAATTTCGATAGGTACACTTTTTAAATATTCCTACGATATGTGTGCATGCTTGCTCGTCCGTCTTATGAATTCTATGTACATATCAAGTATTTTCTTTTGAACTCATCCCACTCCTCTTCGGCTTTTTAATGCAAATGGTGATCACGCATCAGGGATGAAACTGGGGCTTGCATACTTCACATCGCCAGGCACTATGATGGCAAGAAGCTGAAGATCCCCCTAACAAAGGTAGGTTCATATTTTGCAAGCCAGACACAGTTCGGCCAAGGGCCTCCTGACAAGGAGAGAGAACTTAATGAATTTAGCACATTGCCCAAGGGCGAGTGCTGAAAGATATCCGCGGAGGAAAACTTCATGATCGGTGCCTGATCAGATTCGATAGGCAACGACACAAGCGGTTCGCGGCCAGCGGCCAGGGACGAATCCAATGGTTCGGCAACACGGGTCCCGTAGGAGGTGGACTCAGTATTCGGCTCTATCACCACTGAGTGTGCGGCCTCCGAGGCGGGGTCCATCCACCCGTCCTCGGATGACGCATTCTGCTCCGGTTTGAGAGCCGGAGTAGTCACAGGTGTGATCTCCCGAGCATTGTCCGATGACAGAGCTAAATCATGCTCGTCGTGACTGTGCGGCGCACCTGACATGACCTCGAATCCGTCGAAGATCAAGTCTCCGCGGATGTCGGCAGTATAGTTTAAGCTTCCAAACCTGACCTGATGGCCAGGGGCGTAGTTTTCGATCTGCTCCAGATGGCCAAGCGAGTTGGCCCACAGTGCAAAGCCGCCGAATAGGAAGATCTGTCCGGGGAGAAAAACCACACCCTGGATCACATCGTTACCGATGATCGAAGGAGCCACCAGGCCTTATGATGACGGCCAATGGAACTCTCAATGAAAGCACCAATGTCGGTGTCAAAACCGGCGGATCTTGGGTAGGGGGTCCCAAACTGTACGTCTAAGGCGGATGGTAACAGGAGGCGGGGGACACGATGTTCACCCAGGTTCGGGCCCTCTCGATGGAGGTAATACCCTACTTCTTGCTTGATTGATCTTGATGATATGAGTATTGCAAGAGTTGATCTACCACGAGATCATAGAGGCTAAACCCTAGAAGCTAGCATATGGTATGATTGTTGTTGTCCTACGGACTAAACCCTCCGGTTTATATAGACACCGGAGGGGGTTAGGGTTACACAGAGTCGGTTACAAGGGAGGAGATCTACATATCCGTATTTGCCAAGCTTGCCTTCCACGCCAAGGAGATTCCCATCCGGACATGGGACGAATTCTTCAATCTTGTATCTTCATAGTCCAACAGTCCGGCTAAAGTATATAGTCCGGCTGTCCGAGGACCCCCTAATCCAGGACTCCCTCAGGTATGCTGGTAACTTACCCTATATTTCAGACAAGCGCGTCCCTAAGCCATGGTTCCCCCTACCTTCCCCTTCGTCCCCCCATTCGTACACCGAGGCCGCCAAAACCCATGAATTCCCACGCTCCTCGGTCGGCCTCCCGACCGCCGCCCAGCCAGAGACTCTTCCCCAACAATGTCGTCCACCGCAACAGCTTGTCGTCCCTCATCCACCGCATCGGATGAGGATTCATCATCGATCTTGTCGTCCCACCGGATCAGCCGCCCCGTCCTCCACCTCCAAGGTGCTGCCCTGACGTTCGCCTCATCTATCGTGCCACTTCCATCCCCACAACACCGTCTTGACCTACCCCACCGGAACTGCAGCACCCTCACCAAATCCTTCGATGAAGCCGAGGTCAACTCGGCGCCACCAAGGAGGTTCTGCACTCACCACTGCATTTTATCTTTTATTCGATCTCACGGGGCTGTCGGTGCTCGATACCGAGTAGCCAAGGCGGGTCTCCATCGACGGCACCATCATCGGCCAGTTCATCCACGACATCTCTCCCCCATGTAATTGCTTCCTCGGCGGCGACTTCCACACCAGCACTAGCTGCAGCTTCTCCTGCTCTTGCTCGCGCTACTACTGCTGCTGTGTTGGCTCTCGCTCGCGCTGCGGCTCTGTTCTTGCTGTCGGTCGCGCTGCTGCTCCGCTTTTGCTCTCGTTCGTGCTGCTGCTCTGCTCTTGCTCTCGCTCGAGCTGCTACTGCTGTTGAACGACCTCCAGCAGCTACAGGAGTTGCTGCTTTAGCACTCGCTCATGGTGCTGCTGCACGACTTGCTCTTTGCTAGTGCGTTCCCTGCTCGAGTGCCTGCTGATTTAGATAACTGCTTCTCTGCTACTAGTGCTCGAACGCCCTAAACATCTATTGCAATGCTCTTCTACTAGTTCAACCAGTTTCGACAATAAAATTTAGTTTCGACTTTAAAGTTCAGTTTTTTCAGTTAAGTTCAGACTAAACAGTATTTACAGTATCTGTCGGAGCAGCCATGGCGAGGCTGATGCGTTTTACATCTATCACTTTTTGGTGATGTATTTTACATCATCTATTGCAGATGATATTAGAGTCCCACTTCAGATTAATGTTGTATGTTTTGTCCCGCTTTAGCCTCCCGCCGTACACGTCACAGGAGCTGCTCCAACGACGGAACCGTCCATCACAGCGGAGCAGTACCCTCAGCGCCGTTTCCCGAGGCCTCAGATCTTCTTCCCCGCCTCCAACAGACACACCAGCATCACCATCCTCTATGTCCAACCCAATGATGCTGAGGTCGACAAGGTTATGCCAAAGAGGTTGTACACTCGTTGCATCACTTTGTTACTCTGCATTCATGTTGATCCCTCAGGGATCCTTTGCTATGGAACTACCATGGTACTACTATTCGTGCATTTGGTTAGGAGTGGAGCAAAGCAAAACTGGATGATTTTTTTTCCTTTGGTGTCTCTTTCAAAGAAAAAACATAGGAATTTTAATATCCAGTTGGATGTCCTTTTCAAATTAATATGCATGAAGAACATGACTAATTGCATTACTGGCATAATAAGATTCTTATTTTTTTCATTTTCATGTGGTCTGACTTTAATTTGACCATGTTTCTCCATTCCTGTGTTCTTTCAATTCATGTGAACCAAACACCCAGGTTCACGGAAATCATATGTTTCCAAATGCTCCGTTTTGCACGTGCATTCCTATCCTATTCCTGTGTTTTTCCTATCCATGCGTTTATAGAATCCTTCAATTTTAAGGAGCCTTTGCAGAAAAGGCCTGAGGTAGACACAATAGCCTGACCTGAAATGATGCGTGTCCGAGTAGCCAACCCAGTCAACTCAACGTCGGAGTAGGCGATGATGTAAAGTGACTTCCGAAGCGCTATTGAGGGGCCGAAATCCGGCAGCCAGTTGCTGGCTCTGAATAACCAATATTGATATTGAAAGAGATAAAGCCTAAAAAAACAAGCAAACCTTCGATATCTTCGAAACTATCGAAGTTGCTCAGACGACCACAGCGGAAGAAACCACGGCTTGAGACTTTTCGACCGGCTGCTCGCGATCGCTTAAAGCGCTGGCTAGCCGCGTCCATAAATAAATAAATTAATAAAAATAAAACTCGTCGTCGTCGCCGCCTCCCTCGCCGTCGACGAGTCACTGCGGCGGCATCGGTGGCGGCCGGACACCTCGTCCCCGGCCCACCATGCCGGAGCCCACCAAGCCCCTCTCCCCCCGCGCAAGCCGCGGCCGCTGCCGCCTCTGCGGCCTCTGCCTCGGCTCCGCCCTCCTCGCCATCGTCGTCTCCACCCTCGTCCACCTCCTCTCCCCGCCGCCTCAGCCGGCCCCCTCCCCGAGCTTCTCCATCATCATAGACGGCGGCAGCACCGGTACCCGGGCCCACGTGTTCTCCTTGGGGCCCGACGGCCGGCCGGATCTGGCGCGCTCCGCCGTGATGCGCGTCTCCCCGGGGCTCTCCTCTTTCGCCGCGGACACGGCGCGCGCAGGGGAGTCGCTGCGGCCGCTGTTGGAATTTGCCAAGGAGAAGGTAGGGAGCGAGGGGGCCGCCGCAGCAACAGAGGTGCGGCTGATGGCAACCGCTGGCCTGCGGCTGCTCGAGGAGAGCGTTCGAGAGGCGATATTGGTGTCCTGCAGGAACGCCCTCAGGGCCTCCGGGTTCCGGTTCGAGGACTCATGGGCAAAGGTGATCCCAGGTACCGCCAATTTCTTCATCACCTTACTAAAGAAAGTAAATTATTGCATGTCTATTATTGTTGGCCTTTAACTTATTAAAGCAACCAAGTAAGCCTCCGGCATGATCATTTCTTCCCCAAGAAATGAATTTGCTCTCTCTGTCCCCCCACTTTCCTCTGCATATGACCAAAGTGATTATGTGTCGAACCCCTAAGAAATTTCTGCTATGGATTATTGGAGGGGCCTAAGATAACATCAACAAACTGAGCAAATCATGGGGCATGGAAAACATTGATTTGACTGATACAAATAATATTGGGCGGTATGGAACTGACTGCAAATTAGTTTTTGTGTGGGTGAGGGTGATTGTATGATGGATCTAGATGGTTATCGTGTCATTAGCTGAAATATGTCTGAGTTTTTTTTTACTTTGGCTGGTATGTTTCTTATATAGGTTCTGATGAAGGCGTCTATGCTTGGGTTGCGGCAAACTATGCTCTGGGCACACTTGGAGGGGATCCTCACAAAACAATTGGAATAATTGAACTCGGGGGTGCTTCAGCTCAGGTTCTCTCATGAACACATACACGGTCTGCTTTCATGTGCTGGCTCTGTTTGTTTAACCATGATGCATTGCATGCTAATAACATCAGTATAGTCGTGCATAATTCAACACACACACACACACACACACACACACACACACATAATTGGTTATTGTTCTGTTGTATTCCAAGAAATTGCAGTTTCCTGCTAATGTAATTGCTGCTATTTGTTTCAGCTGACGTTTGTTTCCGACGAAGTACTTCCTCTGGAACTATCAACTAATTTTACTTTTGGGGGAACAACATACACTCTCTATAGCAACAGCTTTCTAAACTTTGGACAAGTGAGTTATTTGATACGTCGAATCCTGATTTGCATGGTCTTGTCAGAGATTGAATAGTTCCCAGGGATCTAAATGTCACCCGTATAACAGTGTGACTATGAGATTCGTGTGAATAGCAACCAAATACATTCCGTTGCATGGTTCTTGTCAGAGATTGAATAGTTCCAAGGGATCTAAATGTCACCCATATAGCAGTGTGACTATGAGATTTGTGTGAATAGCAACCAAACACATTCCGTTAAGCTATAATTTGTTTCACTAAGAGAAAGCTATAATTATTGGTACTGATTACTACCAATTCACTGGACGAGGCATTTCATATCTTGTGCACTGTTAAATGCTCCCAAACATCAAATTGCGGCCCGCGGATGCATTGAATATGCTCACAACTCATAAGAAAGAGAGTCATGCTTCATGTCTAAAGTTACGTCCTCCGGAACTTGGATATAAAGTTTCAGATTTCTTGTCTCAAGTTACATGGTGGTGTTGAGTACAAGTAAAGTCTCAAAACTCAAATTTTGAAGAGTTCCTTGAGAGTTTTAATTTTGATAATCAAAGTTCCAGACAAGTAAAATTTCAAAAACATGATTGAAGCACATTGTTATTGAGCTTGAAGTTTCAAAAGGTAGTTTTGAGCAAGTTTCCTGAAGTTTTTAATTTTCAAAAGAATGTTTATGCAGTCTGGCAATGTTTTAGAAGAAACATCTATAACGCTATGTGCCTGTCCATTTGGTGAGATATAAACAGATTGGTAGCTGCATGGTTTCCATGCATTGTGGTTTAATGTGTTATTTGCACCTTAATTAATCGACCTGCCAAAAGTGTTGTGAGGTTCATTTGTTACGCATGCTAAACACATATCCCAGGGATCTAGGGTGTGTGTGTGTGTGGGGGGGGGGGGGGGGGGTTCCCCTGGAATATGATGTATTTCTGATCTTGTGATATTGTGGTGTAGATTGAAAATCTGATTTACTCACTTATTTTCACAGAATGCAGCACAAGACTCATACCGTGAAATACTGAAGTCAAGAGGTATTACTGTGTGTTAAAACATTCAATCCAGCCATTTTCCATCTGCTGCAATGAGGCAATTCAGCATCTGATGGATAAGGGAACACAAACTACCTGCAAATAGGAATGTCAATGTTAATATTAATCACAAAACCCTTTCTTAGTCCATAGTAGAATGCCAACAACTAATACTTAGCTATGGTTGCTCCCACAGTACAAATGTCCCAGGATTTTAGTTCAAAGAAAAAGTTTGTTGAAGGTATTGCATCCTTTATTATTTTTAGGAATTTAAGAGATGTTCTTGTAATTCCACTGGTTAACTTTAAATTACAAATGTAGTACTCTTTTGGAAGTACAAGTACCAACCAGTGTTTCATCATGATTCGTGCAATTGAAGGATCTTTCAAAAACGGTACACTTGTTGATCCTTGTGCCCCTAAAGGATTTTCTCACAAACGGAAAGTATTGGCGAGAACAAGCGGTGCATCAAGATCAAATTTAGAAAACCAATATGTTGATAATGGAAGCGGAAACTATAAAGAATGTAGATCTTCTTCACTGATGATGATGCAAGAAGGAAAGGGTAAGAAATGCATGTGAAGTTTGATCCCTTTTTCTTTATCTGTATTTATGTTTATTTAGTCTACATATCCTTTTCTTCATGATTCCTGTGCTTAAAGTACCATCAGATGAAGTTATAATATTTGGAACTGTCATGAACTATAATGCATAATGAGAGGGATATACCTGTAATTTTTCAATGGCATACCCTTCTCTTTATTGCTCCTATGCTTAAGAGTACCGTCAGCTGAAGTTAGAAATTTTGGCACTGTCATGATGAACTCAAAACTGCAATGTATAATGAGGGATATCCCTGTAAGGATGTAACTGTTTGATGTCAAGTAAGATGGAGGTTCTTGACTGCATTGACCTAACATCTTTTTTGTTTGAACGGTCAAGATAGTAGGAAAGGCTCCTACTGACACAGTTCTATATGAGGGAGTTACATGGTCCAACCCTGAAACCTAGGGGGAGTGAAAACACCCACCACCCATCTTGGTAAATCTTGGCTCCTACTAACCTAATTAATATCTTTTGCAAATCTTGGCACTTCGAATACCTTGTTGAGCTTGCTCTTTATCGTGACTTATAAGAAACTCAATTAAGCATGATGTTCTTAGATTTAGTACCATTTTTATCGGACATTTAGATTTGCACTGCCAGCATTTATATTCTATATCCATATCCACCTGCATACCCGTAACTTTTGTCTTGAATGCAGAAAGGTGTGAGTATCAGCAATGTCACCTAGGATCTAATTTCGTCCCTGAGCTGCTTGGGCATTTCCTAGCAACTGAAAATTTCTATTTTACGTCCAAGGTCCACTGCATGTTCTCATTTTTTCTTCCATTGGCACATACCATCCTTTTCTTAGGGCACTTCTGACTATACATCCTCTTCCAGTTCTTTGGACTAGACCGGTCTTCATCACTGTCTGATTTTGTGGTTGCTGGAGAGCAACTTTGCAACAAGGACTTGTCCACACTAAGACAAAAGTATCTCAATCATTCAGATGAAGATTTCTCTCGGTATTGCTTCTCGTCGGCATACATTGTAGCTCTACTGCACGACAGCCTTGGTGTACCATTGGATGACAAGAGGCAAGCATATCATATCAGGACACCATCATTCTTCTTGAGTGAAATTTACCCTTGACTAATCTTATGCGCTTGCTACTTAAAATTTCCTCTGAGCAGGATCGAGTATTCAAATCAGGTCGGCGACACTCATATTGAGTGGGCCCTAGGAGCTTTCATTGCAAATACAAAACATAGGATTCTAGGGGCATCAGGGGCTGTGGCAACACGGTCACCTAAGCACAGACCACTGCTCGCCGTGCTGGGAGCGTTTCTTGCTTGTGGAATATATTTGGTGTTGAGATGGAGGAAGCCCAAGACAAAGATTATATATGATTTAGAGAAAGGCCGATACATTATGACACGCATCAGCTGACGCTGAGCGTTGTGCAGGTGGTGGAGCATGAAAGGTAGCACACTTGTATGTGGCATGTATTGAAATGCTGTAGAACATTTTGTTACATACTAATCGTTTTACTGGCATATACTGTACAATTTTGTACTAAATCAGCGACACTTGTTTTGGGAAGGAGGAGTATATTAATCTTAGCTCAAGTTGTGATCTTGTTATTTTGCGTGCATGAGTACAGATTTTAAAGTTTCTGTGTCATCATATAGTTAGGTCGACAGCGGAGGCGCAAGGAAACTGGCCCTTTGAGCAATTCTGGCAGATTCGCCATAAAGAGTTGATCGCCAATAACTGCTTTTGTGGTGAAAATTCTAGATAAAACCCTATTGTAGAACTGTTAAAAAAGAATGGCGGAAATATATGTTTTTGCTGCAGGAATAAATTGGAGAATTTGGTTATGATTCATGCTGAAGAATGGAGTAAGATTTCTTACATTTGGCGTGTGAGATCCATCATCAGCATCATGGTTCCATGGGCCAGTACTGAATCAGAGAGGGAATCTCAAATAATAATAATAATAATAATAAATACTGAATCATAGAGGGAAACTTACCTGGTTTGCCCTGGTTAAGTCTGCGCCTTTAGGACTATCGATCGTTTCAATCACTTCAACCTACCCTGTTCTTAATCGTATCAAGGATTGATTTGGATTTTGGCAGGCTATTGTGTAGTCTCTCTTATTGTGTTCCCGCAATCATTTCTCTCCACTTTTGTATTCCATTTTTAACATTGTGAGAGTATTAGTGATCTAAACGCTCTTATATATTTTTACGGATGGGAGTACAAGAGAAAGAATCTTACGAGATCTGTATTTGTCTCTATACAGAAAAACCAGGAGTGTGAGGGCCTGGACGATCCATAGGCTACCGCAAAGTTCGCGCAAATTTATTTCTAGAAAAGTTTGTACATATGCCTTTTTTTCAAGAATCGTTTGCGCATATACTAGGCACCTCTCATTGTGAGCGGTCTACATCACTCGCCTAGGTGCATCAGTTGGCGAGCCGGCCGGGCCAGTTTAGTGTCGGTTTACGCAGCTTCCACATGGTTTGAGGAAACATTCGGCTTTAGTGTTTATCTACCAGATTTTCGGTTTTGAAGGGTTTTTATTTTCTGCTTTTTCTTTTATTTCCTTTTCCTTTTTTAGTTCATGAACATTTTCTAAATTTACATTTTTAAAATATGTGAAAATTTTAAAATTCATTAATATTATCCTCAAATTTGAGAATATTCGTAAATTTCGTAAAATTTTCCTAATCAGTGATTTTTTTTAAATTCTCATTTTTAAAAATTCATGAATATATTTTAAATTTTAATGTCAATTCATAATTTTTTAGTTCATTATTTTTTTTAAAAAAGAAGGAAATTTATGATTTTTTAAAACTGGTAATCTTTTAAATTTTGTGACCATTTTTAAATGAAATAAAAGTGATAAAAATATACAAACAGTGAGAAAAAAGATATTGAAGAAGTTCTTTTGACAATATGTATCAAAATGCTGGCCAGACAATCGCTTGCTCTTGCTACCAGTGGACCGACCTACTAAGGGCATCTTCAACCCTGTACCTCAAAACAGACAGACCAAATGTCCATGGACACGTGCAGTTTTTTTGGTAATAGACACGTGCAGATGTGTTCGCAGACAACGTTAGGGGAGTCGGTCATCTAACCATATGCATCAAATCCGAACAATAGGGTGGGCCAGGCGGACTTAGAGGAAAAACATATGGGCTATGAGAACATGTGATCTAACTGACAGTGGGCCAAGCGGAGTGTCCGGACAACCCCAAAGCTCCCCTAGGTTGGTTCGGGCTTATGGGAATCCAGACATCACGGCTGGTCTACAGACATCTGATGCATGAGGTTGGAGGACAAAAAGTGCCCGAACCACACAAATCAAACATTTAGGGGCATTTTTTTATGGATCACGTTGGAGATGCCCTACCATTAGTGATCATGAGCGTTAGTTAGCGAGTGTATCATAAAAATACATACATGAAGTGGGGTCCCTAAATTTTGGGCCCCTCTGCGGGAGCACCCATACCTGGCCACATGGGCCGACCCGACACTACACGGCCCGTGTGGGCCCTTTCATAAAAAGGGTCGTGGCATGCCCATTGCATTTTGGCCTTGCGGCTAGAAATTAAGGAAAAATACAAAAAAATGTAAAAAAAGAAGAAATACAAAGAATCTAAAAAATAGAAAGAAACATATATAGGAAACTTAAAAGGACCATATCATATGCGGTCTTATGGCCTGACTTTGAGGATTGACCTTATTTTGTGGCAGGCCGAAGGCCAACCCGACCTGTTTATTCACGTGCTGTGCCGGGCCAAAAATCCATGCCCGCGTGGCATGACCCATATGGCCAGGTTTGGTGGCATCTACTACACTTGCAAGCAGAGTAGTTCTAGGAGGTTTCTCGAGCCACCGTCGCCGTTGTCATCTGAGAAATTTAAGTCCCCTCGTCTCCGGCTGTCATCTTGGTGCTGAGAGGTGAGGGGACCTCGGAAGTTCAAGACCTTTATGTTCTTCTCAATGTCTGGTGATCATCATAGTTTTGTGAGAATAAATCCCCTCTCATTTTTTGGTGGTGCCATAAGATTAGAGAATTCTATGTCCTCGCGGGTCCGATTATTCGGGTTTGATGAATTTATGTTGCTGTGTCAATTTTTTGTTGTTGGCCTGATTTGTTCTGAGGGTGAAATTTTTCATCGACACCATGATGTCGATATAGTGATTCAATTGCCTACACTTCTAGGGGGTCATCCCCGGCACAAGTATGTTCATCGGCCTCCCATATTTTTTGATGGACGACCCAAGGCTCTTTCAAAAACGATTATTGATAATGTTTGTGCGGGTGAAAGAGTGACAACATCGTTGCTCCAGTCTATTGCAGCTCTTTACCGAAGCCTTTGACGTATTTCTTCGAGCAGAGATTGTTACCGCAAAGGAGATGTTTGTCACAGGAGTTACATTGTATTTTCTCTGATCTTCGAACAAAGATTGATACCATGAAGAAGGTGTTTTCAAAAGATGTCATTATGATCCTTTGTCACAGGAGTTACTTTGTATTTTCTCGGATCTTTGCTGCAAACCAGGGTCTTCCTTCTTCTGAAGCCCGAGCGTGATGATTGAATCGATCGAAAGACTTGATTCGAGTCGGGGAAACGGTTAAAGCTTACTACTAGTAGATGTGTCCGATGCGCATATCGCATAACGTCAGGTACCGAAAGCAAAAAGATCCACATCCAAAATTGTATCGTTTCCTCTTTCCCCTCGCGCTGGGCGGCTTTGGTCGCCTCGCACCACCAACCAGATTCGCGAGCCACCTCGCGCCCACGCCTCCCCCCATTTCCCTTCCCTCCCTCCCTCCCTCCCTCCCCTCGCTTCGATTCCTTCCCTTCCACTCCAAGCAAGCAAAGCCGCGCCCTCTCCCCTCGGTCGGATCCGCGTCGCATCGCATGGCGCCGCTCAGCGCCGGCGCGGCCGCGGCGGCGTGGGCGGCCGTACGAGCGCGCGCGGTCGCCCCGGCGCTGACGGCCGCGGTGTGGGCGTGCCTCGCCATGTCGGCCATGCTCCTCCTCGAGGCCGCCTGCATGAGCCTCGTCAGCCTCGTCGCCGTCCGCCTGCTGCGGCTGCGGCCCGAGCGGAGGTTCAAGTGGGAGCCCATGACCGGGGCCCTGGAGGGGGGCGAGGCCGACGTGGAGGACCCGGCGGGCCGCTGCGAGTTCCCCATGGTGCTCGTGCAGATCCCCATGTACAACGAGAAGGAGGTGAGGCGTCCTCCCAGATTTCCGTCACGGGGTGCTTGGCTGGTGCTGCTGCTTGAAAGCTGAAATGCCTCGTGCTGCTCGCGCTGCTTTTGGCCTTTTGTGCGCGCCCCGGTCCGACTCAAAGTTGAAATGCCTCTGCAGTGCCGTACTTGCGGAACTTTCCTTTTGCGAAATGTAGCTTTGGGTGTTGACATTGTCGATAAACTGCTCTGGTCTACGAAAAAGCTAGTAGTATCACGCTCAGGACTAACTGAGGAATTGGGGCGGGGTTTGGAAAAATGCGTCTCTGCATTGCCTTCATGGTGTCAAGTACAGTAGAAGTGTTCTGCTCAATAACTGTTAGCTCATTAGGTGAGATTCTTGTTTGTGTTGTTATGTGAAAACAGTTGCCAGTACAGGTTTAGCGTTTTGTTTACATCTCTCTGGCAGCTGACTAGCAATGCCAGGTTTTGCCTCGCGATAGCTTTCTGCTAAGTTTGAAATGTGGCTGAACCACTGAACGCTGTTCTTATGTGTCTTGCTGATTCATTGTATTTGACACAAGGACTGTTGCTTATTCTTATTTTATGCCTTTTGCAGGTGTACAAGTTGTCCATTGGAGCTGTTTGTGCTCTCACATGGCCGCCAGACCGTATTATAATCCAAGTCTTGGATGATTCAACTGATCCCATTATTAAAGTAAGCCTAGATTGCAGTGACAAGGTTTCTTGATTGAATGAAAATAAATGTTTGTTTATTAAGTTTTGGATCAAAGGGTGCTTGCTGTGATGCTCATGTGAAATGGTTCATGCACCAGAATGCTTGTCCCAAATAAACAATTAGTATATCTGCATCAACATATGAAAGTGTGTATGTGCAGTTTTACACCTACTTCCAGCACCCTTCAGATGTAGAGACAACGGTGTCAGAAACATGAAAGTACAGAAGAATGCATTACATTCAATGGTTATACCATGTACATTCAACATCGTAATCCTGTGAAATGGTCAAAGTTGCCTATTAATCTAAGCATGGGTAAAGTATTACTATGAACTGGATTTTGGTCCCATGGAGACAGTACCCTATCACTATGCCTCGTCTAGTTGAACACCTGACATACGTACTAGTTATAAACCACTCTTGTTGAAGTCTTTATGATCTTGTACTAACTTACTTTCTTGTCAGTTATTTTTATTCAGTTACATGAATAGGATCATTTGATTGCTTGAAATTGCTGTTGACTATGGCTTAATGCATGGGACACAATCTGATTCAATGTTTATGAAGTAGTCAAGGTTTGCTCTATTTATCTTGGAAGGCAATAATAGGTGTGAGGACAGCTTGAATCCCACATGCTAAGAATGTATATATGAGTATACGAAGTGAAAGATAGTCTGTTTAATACTCCTAGCTGTATTCAGATTATTGTGCCACTGTATGCTTTTAATCGTTTTTTGGCAAGTGCAGGAACTAGTGGAGCTTGAATGCCAGGAGTGGGCTAGCAAGAAAATTGACATAAAGTATGAAATTAGAAATAACAGGAAGGGATACAAAGCTGGAGCTTTGAAGAAAGGCATGGAACATGTATATGCGCAACAATGTGAATTCGTTGCTATCTTCGACGCAGATTTCCAACCTGAATCTGACTTCCTTTTAAAAACTATACCATTTCTTGTGCATAACCCGAAGATTGCGCTTGTGCAAACACGCTGGAAGTTTGGTGAGCATAACCATTATATTTTTTAGTATATGCACGTAGTTAAGACTATCTGACTGTGCATGTTCTGGAGTGAAGTACCTAGATATGGATTTGCATGATATTTTTTCTGCTCCAACTCCAAGAAGTATTTGCTATTTAAGATCAGGAGTGTTTACTCAGAAAGTAATGGAGTCAGCACAAATGCTGGTCCTGTCTTGATAAAATGTGAGATTCTTGTTATTGAGATGTTTGAAGCTGAAATTTCACCTCAAAACTCTCGTGCTTACCAGTGTCGGTAGTCGTGCTCAAAGTCGGAACAATATTTTCATGGCTTGAAGTGATACTGGTTAAAAATGAAACTGTTTTGGGTAAATATTTTGATGTGAACCTTTGTCGTATCCTATGACAGAAGTATCAGTCTTTCGACTCCATAGTGGTCAGTACTGACATAAATTTGGGCACAACTAAATTCTGAGGCACTTATTTTGTCCTATTATGATTCTCTTGGCCTTCAAGGCTTCAACGATACTGGTGACTGCAGTAACAAAAGGCTGTGGAACCTTTTAACATGAAAAGATGGCTAACAAATTTCACTCAAACTTCAGTTTAGCCACTTTGATAACTTTTTCCCTTAAGATTATTTTTGAAGATTTGAAGTTCTGATGCAAGTTCTCCCCCTTCTATATGAAAGTGATAATATTGATAACTTGAAGTGAGGATTTCTGTTTATTCTGGTTACAGGATGTTCCTGACCTGGCCTTTGCCCGGGCGATTTTGCAGTTAACTACGATGCTTGCCTGATGACAAGGATACAGAAGATGTCCCTGGACTATCATTTCAAAGTCGAGCAGGAATCAGGCTCATTTATGCATGCTTTCTTTGGTTTCAATGGTAAGAGCCAATCTTATGGCCATTTATTCGAGGCTTCAATGAAGCCTGACACTGTTAGTTTCTTGAAATGGTTCATTTGAATTTAAATTATGTGATTAATAGAAATTCTTTTTTGTCAACAGGTACAGCTGGTGTGTGGCGTGTATCTGCTATTAATGAGTCAGGAGGATGGAAAGATCGCACCACTGTGGAGGACATGGACCTGGCTGTACGGGCATGTCTCAAGGAATGGGAATTCTTGTATGTAGGTGATATAAGGGTATGTTTTTGCAGTCTGCAATTCCAAATAGTTGTTTTTCATTGAACATGCGCTATACTGTATTGTGCCCTACATCATTACAAGTACAGAACTTACACAGGTCAAGAGTGAACTCCCAAGTACCTTCAAGGCCTACCGTCATCAACAGCATAGGTGGACTTGTGGTGCTGCCAATCTCTTCAGAAAAATGGGATGGGAAATTGTGACAAACAAGGTGTGCCTTCTTGAACCTCACCACAAAAGACAATATGAATATCATGTAATGTTTGTCATCTCATTATGCAGGGGGTATCAATATGGAAGAAATGGCACCTTTTATACAGCTTTTTGTTTGTACGAAGGGTCATTGCTCCCATCCTCACATTCTTGTTCTACTGCGTTGTCATTCCATTATCTGCCATGGTTCCTGAAGTCCATATTCCTGTGTGGGGGTTGGTCTACATTCCTACTGCCATTACTATCATGA